>NC_062215.1:62104421-62409143 GCF_902686445.1 Sciurus carolinensis | reverse complement strand
GTCTCTTTATAGGTTTTGAAGGTTACTATACTCACACGTGTGCGTGCACACACAACCAAATACCATAGATGTACATGTCCTGTTAATTGTCATCAAAAGCATGTATAGTAATCACCAAGATAGAGCAAAATGGCTTAGTTTTTGAATTAAAACTTTATGATGCAGATTGGTAAGAGTTCCAAGTATTTGCCTGTATTTAAATGCTAGACTATATTTCACTACTCTTTTGTTACAGTAAAATTGTCAGCATATGTATAGTGAATCTAGATGACTTTATGATAATTTTCTTTTGAGGCTGGAATTGATTATAATGTAGTGACTGGTGCTGTCTTGTGTTGCTTCTTGTTTTTCACTTATTTCTCTCACTGTAGGCACTTGAAGAGGCCCAGAAAGCTATTCAACAACTCTTCGGCAAAATCAAAGATATCAAAGACAAAGCAGAAAAATCGGAGCAAATGGTGAGTTTAGATTTCTTCCTAAATTTTTTACATCCACAGAGGAAGTTAACTTCTCTCCCAGTCATGGTAATTTATGGGCTTTTTCCCCCACTTCCTGCCAGCCGCAGTCATCCACATCTTTCAGGCAAGTCCCTGTGAGTGCATTCCGGACTGACTCAAGGGGAGCCACTAGACAAGAGTGACTCACTGTCCTTTCTGCACTACGTTTGCAGTCTCATATTTGAATAGGAAAAGTTTTCTTCTTTTCCCCCCAAATAGTTTCCTAGTCATTTTGTATGCTTTTTTCTAACATTTGTTCATATCACATATTTCTAAATCAAGATACATGATATGTAACTTAGTATCACACTAAAACTGGTCCTGGATATGGGAGATGAGCTGCACCCTGCCCAGTATCCATACATGTGGTTTTGATTAAGTTCTTGTTCCTCAAATTTGTGGTCCTTTGAGATGTATTCAGAAGGCCATTCTGCTGACCAGAGATCCAGCAGTCACCTACTGGTACTCCATGGAGACACTGAAATGCACTAGCTCCTGAATTGAAATTTTAAGTAATATGCATCTGAATTTCAGTTTCTTCAACCATAAAATAAGAATGACAGCATCTATGTCACAGGGTTGTTGTGAGAATTAAGTATATGTAGAGCACTGACTAGAGTACTAGGAATTTGGATTATGGTCCTTTCCCAAGGATGAACTACCAGGGGCTGTTAAAGTGTGATTATTAGGTGACATGTCAGATGTGACTTTTGCTAGAGTTTATTATACAGATTTTTTGCTCATCAATCATCTTATGATTCTAATCTGCTATTCTAGACTATACTTCCTCTTCCAGACAGGGACAATGCAATGACATGTCATTCAAGTAAGCTGCATCTGAAGTTATTAGATGTCTTATTTTAAAGCAGTTTGCTTCCCTGAACAGTGCTTTGCTAAAGGGAAGAAGAGGAAGGAATGAGGAAAGAACTGGTATTTGTTGAGTTTTTTTTTTTGTTTGTTTGTTTGTCTTTTAATATTTTTAGTTGTAGATAGACACAATACCTTTATTTTGTTTATTTAGTTTTTTTTTTTTTTTTTTATGTGGTGCTGGGGATCGAACCCAGTGCCTCACACGTGCCAGGCTCTACCACTGAGCCACAATCCCAGCCCCTGTTGAGTTCTTTTAAGGTGCCAAGCATGGTGCCACATCCTTTTTACGAGCAATCTAACTTAGCTCTTGCTGCCACCTTATGGAATAGGTTTCATTATCATTATTATTTTATGATTACCCATTTTATAGAATAGAAAACCTAGACTTGGTAAGACTAAGAAACTTGGCCTGTGACACAGAGTTGTCAGTGGTAGAGCTGGGATTTAGCCCTAGATCTGTCCGACTCTAAAACCTAACAGGTCCTGTTTGGATGCCCATGGATAACAGTCAAAGTAAACTAACTCTGGATAATCTGTTTTGCACAATCATCTCACGTAAGTTTCACCTGAGCACCCTTGCTCTACCAATAAGGGTTTTGTTTAGGGAATAAAATGTAGTTCAGTTTGTCTAAAGCAGCACAGGACATGTGGTGGGAATAAGGGAGATCCTGGGAATGCAGAGACTGGCCAGCTCTGGTGAGAGCAGTGAGAAAGGAAGGGATAGATTCCTGAGATTAGGCAGAGGAAGAATATACAGGATTTAATGGTTGATGAATGGTGTTGAGAATGAGAAGGCATACTGACAGAGTCATGGCTTTCAACACAGCAGTTAAAGTCCCTAATGTTAGGATTGCAGCTAAGGAACCCAGAAATAGGAGCAGTGATTGTGTGTGTGTGTGTGTGTGTGTGTGTGTGTGTGTGTGAAATAGAATGATGGTTTCATTGTTTTAAGTGGGCAATCAGATTACAGGCCCAAACTCCTATTTTCAGTTTATTATGCCACTTCTGACTTCTTTTTTTTTTTTTTTTTTTTTTTTTTTTAACCTCAAGGTGAATTATTCAGTAAAGTGGTAGGGAGTTCTTAACTTTTTCCTTCTTCTTTTCCTCCCCCAACCCCAAACAGAAATAGAAGTAGTTGGATGGTCTAAAGGTTATGGGAAAAAGTCAGGACTAATGGGGAATTACCCAGGAGAGAGACTTTTCACTGCTAAGTTCTAGGTCAAGCTTATAGGTTTGTGGGCATGAGTGAACTGTGCAGGTCATCCAGGGTGGTAAGACTTTGAAAAATCAGGGCACATGAACTTAACTCACTACTGGATTTTATACTTAAAAGAAAGGTGTATGTATCCAGTGGCTAGAGTATTTGTGCCTGGTATCCAGGGTCCTCCCTTTCAGGTGTCACAGAAGCTAGGAAATCAATAAGAAACTGTTAAGAAAGTTTCTTGGTCATCATGGCCTTGATTTAGTCAAAGAGTTCATCTAGGTGTCGGTAAAATTAGAGGACTTTTCCAACTTTTCTGTTGAATCCACTTTTCCAGTGACTGACATACACTTGCATTTCCAGATGGAGTCTCACGTTCTCTTGGGCCTGCTGGAGTTGCACTCTTAGACTTTTATTCCCCAGATTGCCTTCTCACTCCCTGAAGCCCCTCTTCTCTTACAATGTTCCATGTTAAGCTCATGATACAGGAGTTCAGTATGAGATTTGAAAGACTTTTTTTTTTCCTGCAGACCACACAATAAATCCTAATTCCATTAGTAAAGACCATCTCAGTAAAACTAACTAATACTTTCCATATTGTGTTGAACCCAGTAACTGCAGTGGCAGAAGTCACACTTTTTTGAACTTATGCAAGAGAAGATGTGCTGGACATGGCTCTTGCACCCTATAAGCTCTTAGAGTCATTTTTTTAGGGTCACACATAAAATTCATTTCTTTCTCACCACTGAGGGTTTTTTTTTTTATTGTAAACAAATGGGATACATGTTGTTTCTCTGTTTGTACATGGCATAAAGGCATACCATTTGTGTAATCATAAATTTACATAGGGTAATGTTGTTTGATCCACTGAGGGGTTTTATAACCCTGGATAAAGTCTGAAGAAATGACAAAATAAATTTAAAGAGACAGATTAGAAATTATTTTGACTTTGAATTGTGAGGATGCTTATAATTTCTCCAGGACTATTACTTCATTTGCATTATTTTCTTGTGGAACTGTTCACAGAAGTGTTGACAACTTTCTTAACATTCCTCCTTTCTCTTCTGTTGTTTTTTAATATTCAGGTCAAAGAAATCACCCGTGATATCAAGCAGTTAGATCATGCCAAACGCCACCTGACCACCTCAATCACGACGCTAAACCACCTGCACATGTTGGCAGGTGGTGTGGATTCCCTCGAGTAAGCCATGTAGACTTTCTCTTTTGGACCCACAAGAAACCCATCACATAAAGAAAATGGCTTCATAGGTTTATTCTTTTCCCATCTGGGAAGGCTTACCATCCTGCCCTACTTTCTGCCCTGTGTTCAGTCACCATTTTCTGCTTTACACCTTCTGGTGTTCAAAATTTTACAAAAAAGTGAGGTACAGGTGAATCTGAGGGGGACCTAGAAAGAACATGAGAATGATTCCAAGAATAGGGATCATTCACGTGAGGTAGAGCTATACCATTATGGCAGACAAGGTGATTCAGGTCCCAAATCACTCCCAACAGCCTCTGCTTTGGCAAGTTTTCCTGCTGGTTTGGGCTGGGTTGCACTGTCTGTCACCTAAGACCTTTGGGAACAGATCTTTGATGTATCATTCAACCCATTTTATTTATTTATTTATTTATTTAAAAATGGAATCTCACTGTGTTGCCCAGGTTGGTCTTAAACTCATGGACTCAAGTAATCTTCCTGCTTCAGCCTCCTGAGTATCTGGGGCTCACTTTTTTTATTTTTCCAAAGACAATAGCTTCCTGTTTGGCTTATAGAGGGAATGATACATAAGTACGTTAAAAATAATATTAAAAATAGGAACTGGTTATTTACTGCAAAGGAACAATCCAAAGTCTCCTTCACTAGCATTTCAGTTTACTTCTATGGTCTGTATCAGGCTGAGAATTCCCCCTGTCCCAGCCTCAGTGTAATTTCACAAAGGAGAGAAAGAGCCTCTTCACAAAAATGTTATCCAAAATCTTGGGATGGTGGGAATAAAGGAATGCATGGAAGGAAAGGGGAGGAGAGAGCAGACTCCTTCAGAGCACTCCTGGGTGTTACCTGGGCTTCTGGGAGTCCCTGGTCTATTCTCATGCAAGGAGTGATCAACCAGGGAACAAGTCAACATGACTGAAGGAACAGTCTGTGATATTCCTTCCTTCAAGTGTCCAGTAGTGGCAACATAGCACCTCGACTTGAATTTGAGCCTGTCTTTTCAAATGCCTCTGAAGGGAAATCATAAATTATACACTTAGTGTAAAAGCCCAACCCTAATGAAAAATTTAGATCTAATAGTTTGTACTTCCTTGTGCCTTACTGTTGATTTTTATCTGCATCTTTTATGTAAGCTTCATTAACCATAGCAGTAGGAAAGTAGACATCTCCAACACAGAGTTGCTTATATTGGCTTAAAACCTACAGATTTAACATGTAAATGTTAAATGTATGTAAATGTGTATCCTGAAAAGATAGTTTCGTTTGTCCATATACTACAATCCTCAGACAGTAACATCTCTACCTCTGTTCTCTGTTCTCCTATAATACTCAATGCAAATCCAGATTGAAGCCTGCCAAGATTCTCCTCCCACCACGCAGTGAGAATCCATCACTCCCACATTTTTGTACCACCTGTAGCATGTGACTTGAATTTCTATTTAATCTAGCAATTAGTTTCATGGGTATTTGACTCTCTCCCTTATCAAATGATGTCACCTTGAGGATTTGGGCCAGGTCTTATTTTTTTCTCACCTAGAACACAGCACCATACATATCTAGCATTTGGAAAATGTTGATTAAATTGAGTTGATGTGTATTTTAGAGCTAGAGCAAGTTGGTCCATATCTGTATCTTGTGTCCTTAATGGTTTTTTGTTGTTTTTTTAAAAGAGTTTTCAACTTCTTATTTCTTTGCAGAGCCATGACCAGGCGCAGGCAGTATGGAGAAGTTGCTAATCTCCTTCAGGGTGTAATGAATGTTCTGGAACACTTCCACAAGTATATGGGAATTCCACAGATACGGCAGCTTTCTGAAAGGTAAAATGTCACTGAAGAAAACAGTCCTTGTTTGAGAAAAGATGGTGTAGGAAGTGCTTAAGCATTGAGCTCTGCATGCTCCTGGTTGAATCTTATTGTATGAAGTAACCTCAGATGTTAAATAGTCTAAATCTGTGTGATGCTGGGATCCCTCATAACACCTCTTACAATGTCTTCTGAGCTACCTGTGTCAGATAGTTGCTGTTGTATATATGCAAAATTCTTAGTTGTCTATAATTTGTGAAGGAAACTGTCCCAGTTATTTTCTTGTAACAGATCATCAAAAAAATCACAAAACTTGTTGTCTTGAAACAATTATTTTGCTCATGCAACTTGGCCTGGCTCAGTGAGGACTCTGTGCTCCATGCAGTATCAACTGAGGCAGCAGAAGAGGGATTTGAAGGAACCATGGCTGGTACATTGATGCTCACTGTTAGCTGGGAGCTCACCTGGGAAGTGGACTGGGATCCCTGCTGTCCTCTATGGGCTGCTTGGGCTTCTTCATGGTAAGGTGTCTAGATTCCAAGAATGGGCATCCCAAGAGAACTTAGCCTTGGAAGCCACATAGCATCACTTCTGCTATAGTCATAATGCTCTCAAGATTCAAGAGGAAAGAATTCTTCCCCTACCCCTGGGATGGGAGAAGCGTTGCAGTCATGTTGGTAAAAGAGCATGTAGGGTGGGATGTATGACTGGGCAACCCTTTTTTGTTGTTGTTATTGCTTGGGATCAAACCCATGGCCTCACTTCTGCCTGGTAAGTGCTCTACTCCCCAACCCTGCTGTGACAATCTTTAAAAAATATGCCACTAGAACTTCAGATGTGACAAAATTATGACTTTCTCTCTAACTTTATTCTTTCATTCCTACCACTGTTGAGTTTTAATCTCAACTGATACAGATCCAACAAAAAGAAGGGCAGATGCTTATAGCAAAGAAAGATGAGAATTCTAAAGGAGGGTGAGGGGTGGCTAATTCATTGCCTTTTCTACTGGAGAAACACTAAGAAGGAAAAGATGATGGTGATTGACAAATCCTAACCTTCCTTGCAGCAAAGAAGAAATGAAGGGACATTCCTTAGCAGCAACATCATATTCAGCTATCTTTCTTAGTAAGTCCTTACTGCAGCAGACTTTTTTTTCTTTTTTTAATATTGGTGATTGAACCAGGGGTGTTTTACCATTGAGCTACATCCCCAGCTATTTTTATTTTTTTATTTTGAGACAGGTTCTTTCTAAGTTACTGAGGCTAGCCTCAAATTTGCAATCTTCCTACCTCAGCATACTGAGATTCTCAAATTATAGGCATGTGTCACTGTCCTGGCCAGACTTCCTTTTTCCTAAATTTCTTTATGTTTAATTATACAAGTAATTCATATGTACATTCTCTTTCATTTTAAAAAAGTCAAATATACAGATGAGATTTAAGCTTCCTTTAACTGTACCTCAAATCCCAATTACTCTTCCTATAGATAATGAATATTGTGAATGTAATGCATATCCCTCTGGGAATTTTTTTTTTTTTTTTTTTTTTTTTGTGGTGCTGGGGATCGAACTCAGGGCCTTGTGCTTGCGAGGCAAGCACTCTACCGACTGAGCTATCTCCCCAGTCCCTGGGATTATTTTTTTAATTTTTGTTTTTTTATTTTGGGGACTGAACCCAGGGGTGCTCTATCACTGAGCTACATCCTCAACCGCCCCTGCTTTTTGTAGTACTAGGGATTGAACCCAGGGCCTTGTGCATGTGAGGCAAGCCCTCTACCCACTGAGCCACATCCCCAGCCCTATTTTGTATTTTATTTAGAGACAGGGTCTCACTGAGTTGCTTAGTGCCTCTCCTTTGCTGAGGCTAGCTTTGAACTCTTGATCCTCCTGCCTCAGCCTCCCAAGCTGCTGGGATTACAGGCGTGCGCCACTGCACCTGGCTTTTTTTTCTTTTTCTGAGACAGTCTCGCTATGTGATCCAGACTGGCCTCAACTTCCTGGGCTCAAATGATTGTCCTGATTCAATGTTCTAAGTCGCTGGGACTACAGGCAGATACCACTATACCTGGCCCTCCAGATTTTTATTTATTCATTTACTTGATTTTTTTTTTAAGTAGATGCCTTTATACTACATGCTTTGTTCTGAAACCTGCTTTTCATTTTCAACCTAACAGTGTGTTTTAGTTTTTTCCCCCCACATTAATATGTATAGATCTATCTCATTCTGTGCATGGAATTCCAGACTATAACATTCCACAGATTAACTATTTTCATGTAACTAGATTTTTCCTAACTTTTAAAATATACTTCCTTTCATGTATATTCAAGTATTCTTTAGGATAGATTCTGAGTCACAGGGTTATATACATTTAAGATTATGATAACACTACCCATTTTTCCCCCCAAAAAAACTCTATATTTTTATAGTACCATCTGTAAGGACATGACTGCTTATTTCCCTATACTTTCAACATTTGATACTGTCCATTTTCATTTTTATCAATCTGATGAAAGAAAAATGGTATCTAATTCTGCTACTTTTCATTTCCTTGGTTAGTTGTAAGACTAATATTCTTTCCATTTGATTACTGGTCATTTACATTTGTTGGTGAAGTGTCTGTTTATGTCCTTGGCCCATTTGTCTTTTAAATTATTTATCACATTCTTAGTACTGATTTTTAGTAATTATTCTTTTTCTTCTTCCTTTTTTTTTTTTTTTTTTTTTCTTTTATGGTACTGGGGATTGAACCCAGGACTTCATACATGCTAAGCAATCACTGACTACATTCTCACCCCTCTTTTTTTAAAATTTAATTTAATGTAAAATTTTTTTTGTATTATTTTTTTAGACTGCATTTTGATTCTTTGTACCCAAATGGGGTACATCTTTTCGTTTCAATGGTTGTGCATGATGTAGATTCATATACTATTCATGTAATCATACATGTACATAAGGTAATGATGTCTGTCTCATTCCACCATTTTTCATACCCATCCCTCTCATTTCCCTCTACGTAATCTAAAGTTCCTCCATTCTTCTCTCACCCCCCACCCCCATTATATATCATCATCCACTTATCAGGGAAAACATTTGGCCCTTGGTTTTTTGGGATTGGCTTATTTCGCTTAGCATGATATTCTCCATTTTATTTTGAGATAGGGTCTTGCTGAGATGCCCAAGTTGCTCTCGAACTTGTGATCCTCTTCCCTCAGCTTCCTAAGTAGCTTGGATTGTAGGCATGCACCACCATACCTGACTGATGAGCAGGAATTCATTATATATTCTGGATAATAATCTTCTGTCAGATCTGGGTAGATCTTGCCTATAAAATCATTTGAGTATATTACCTATTTTAGATGCAGATCTTTGTCCTTTCAGTTTCTTCTATGATACTTAGATGTTTGACTTTTTAAAATTTTTAACATTGTGGTAAATATATGTAACATAAAATTTACCATTTTAACTATTTTAAGAGTATAGTGCAATGGCATTAAATACATTTATATTATTGTCTAACCATTGCCACTATCCATTTATAGAATTTTTTCATCATCCCAGACTATGTACTTATTAAACGTCAATTCCCATTTCTTCCTTTCCACAGTTCTTATTCTACTTTCTGTAAATTTGCCTGCTGCCGTCTTATATAAGTGGACTCAAACAAGATTTGTCCTTTTGTGTCCATCACTGAATATGATGTTTTCAAGGTTCATCCTAGTTCTAGCATGCATTAATTCCTTTCCTTTCTAAGGTCAATATTCTGTTATATTTCTATACCAGATTTTGTTTATCCATTCGCCTGTTAGTGAACATTTGGATTGTTTCTGCTTTTTAGCTATTGTACTTTTTGATATTTGTCATTGCTTGCTAAAATGTGAAGTCAATCTGATTCTTACACCTTTATAAGATGACCTATTTTTGTTGGGTTTTCTCGTGCTCTGGATGCATTTGAGATTTAGGGCTAGGAAGATTGGGGAATTTTATTAGGACACAGTTCTTTTCATTTCTGTTGCACTGTTTTTTTTTAAATATGCTTAATCTAAAGACTTATACATTTCTTTATTTAATTTTTTTTACTTTTCCCACTGTGCAACCCAGCAGCCTAGAGGCAGAGGCCAGACAGTGGTTCAGGGCCAGTTCGCTCTGGTGTGGGACACTATGAGAGGCCTGGGGGGACAGGAGTTTCCTAAGTTCTAAGAATTGTTCTCTTTTGTCCTTTTCTTTGAGTAGTCTTTGTGATTTGTTCTTGCTATTCTCTCCTTGTAGAATTCCTATTACATGAATGTTGGAACTTCTGAATTTGCTGCCATATTATTTTTATGTGTGTTTGTGTAGTGTAGTGGATATATACTACTTTCCAGCTTTTTGCTCTTTGAGGCTGCTTTCTGAATTTCTCAACTCAGTCTTCCTGTTTTAATTTATTCTTTATTGTTCCTAACCTGCTATTTGTCCCAGCTATTGACTTTTTAAATTTAATAATAAAGCTTTTTAATTTCTAGGATATCTAGCTGGTTCTTTTTTCATGGATATATCCTCTTAAATATCCCAGATAACATAAATTATATGTCTCTGAAATCTCTGAATTACCTGATCTGTATAGTAACTCTCTTCTTGGTGTTAGCATTCTTTAAATATGTGGTGATTCTTAACAAAAGGCTCATTTTTATTTTTGACATTCTCTGTTAGTCTAAAGAGGAATGCTTTTACCGCCACCTAATAGGGGAGGAGAAGTTGGGTGTGCTGTTCTGCTCAATTGTACAACAGATGGCTCTTATAAGGTGAGGTGGGGCAGGAACTGCAGGCTGCCAGGTGGGTGTACCAGGTGCTGATCCTCTGGTTTTGGAGGCTCCCTATTCTTGGATGTTATCAGCCCCTGTGGCCACTGCTGAGGTTCTCACACCCAAGGGCCCACACCCAGAGCCTCACTAAGAATTCAGGGTGAGGATGCAGACGTGGACACTGGCTTAGATACTCTTATTGCAGGAGTCCAGCATATGCTGCTGGAGGTTGCCTCCCGACCCCCTGCTCCTCCTGGTATCCACCACCTTCCTGTCTTTCATTTTTGAGAAGCGTCATTAGGCATTAATGTTTGTCTTTAATCTTGTCCCACCAGGAAGTCTTCAGAGTGTCTAGTTTACCACTTCTTCTCTTGCCTGGTTCTGGATTTTTATTCAGATATTTTCATAATTTCTAAGGATTCAAAGCAGGAAGGGGAGGTTGCAGCATGTGCTCAGTGTGCCATCTCATAGTGGAAATGCCAAGGAGTTACTAAGGAATGTCAGAATAGAGTTTGGCAGAGTGCTGGGGAAATCACCACCCTTTCCCTCATCCTTCCTAACCCATCACACGTAGAGTTGGCTGATTGCCTTATCAGACTGGAAATGTGAAGCAGCCAAGAAAGCCCACGAACAGGACTTTATGAACTGCAAGAGAGAAGGAAGCTCTGACGGAGAAAGCAGACTTGCTTAGTGGGTGGTGAGGAGAAGAAAGGCAGTGTTACCTACCCCTTCTCTCATGATGATCTGAAGTTGATCCTTTTTCCCCATTCATTCTTTCTTTCCTTCTTCTACCTTCCAGACCTTTACTATGTACCTTGTATATTATAGGTCTTGTGCTGGGGTACTAAAGGCACCACGATTGAAAAAAAAAAAAAAATACAAACTTTCTGCCCTCAAAGAGTTCACCATTTTTGTATGGAGAAGAAAGACACCAATAGAAAATTCTAGTACAGCACATATGCAACTAGTATGTGCTAGAGAAAGTATATAGGATCTTAGAAGAGGAATTGATAGAGTGAAGCAGGGACTGAGGGTGGGTGTCATAGAAGAGTTCAATTTTAATGTGACTCTTAGAAGGAGGATCTTACCACCAAGATAAGAAGTGGTGGGGGTGGGAAAAGACATCATCATGGTACTTTGACTAGATAGATAGATAGATAGGGTCAGAGTTTATATGTCTTTCTAAAGAATTTATTTTGTGGACAATGAAAACTTGTAAGCAGAAAGGGACATGATCTCATTTATATTTTATAAAAGTGTAATGGATTATATGTATAAGAGGTATAGATTAGGAGAATAGCATAGCCTGGAAAAGATAAGAACCTTGGAAGGAGTTGTGTTTAGGAGTGGGCTGCCAGTTGGTTGTACGGAAGGAATATGATATAACAGAACTGTATTTGTAAAAAGCAGCATAGTGATATGGTAAGGTTGCCAAGACTATTCAATGAGGAAAAAATAGTGTTTTCAACTAATAGTGCAGGGAAAGCTGGATATTAACATGCCTGAGATTAAAGTTGGACCATATAAGCTAGCCCATATACAAAATTCACTCAAAATGGATCTGTGGGGGCTGGGATCGTGGCTTAGTGGTAGAGCACTTGCCTAGCATGTGTGAGGCACTGAGTTTGATTCTCAGCACTGCATACAAATAAATAAAGGTTCATCAATAATTAATAAAAATATTTAAAAATGAATCTATGACTTAAATGTAAGACATGAAACTATAAAATTATCAGAAGAAAATTTAGAGCACTTCTTCACAACACTGGATTTGATAATGATTTCTTGATAATGACACAAAAGGCAGAGGCAGCAAAAGAAAAAATAAAATGGATTTCATAAAATTTTTTTAAAAATTTGTGCATCAAAGGACACTATCAACAGAGTAAAAAAGCAACCCACACAACAGGAGAAAATGTTCACAAATCCTTTATCAGACAGAACTCTAGAATATACAGAGAATTCTCAAAACTCAACAACACAAAAACAACCTGATTAAAAAATGAGCAAAAGGGCTTGGGCTGTACGTAGCTCAGAGGCAGAGCACTTGCCTAGCACATGTGAGGCACTGGGTTCAGTCCTCAGCACCACATAAAAATAAATGAGTAAAATAAAGGTATTGTGTCCAGCTACAACTTAAAAAAATTTTTTTTTAATAAGCAAACGACTAGAATAGAGATGTCTCCAAAGAAGATATACAAATGGCCAAAAGCACATGAGATAATTAGTTCAGAATCTCTAATCATTAGGGAAATGCAAATCAAAACTACAGTGAGATACCACCTTACACACATTAGAAGGTCACTATTTAAAAAACCAACATAGGAAATGAGTGTTGGCAAGGATGTGGAGAAATTGAAACCCTTGTGCTCTATTGGTAGGGATGTAAAATTGTATAGTCACTATGGAAAACATTGTGGCAGTTTCCTGAAAGATGCAATGGTGCACACCTGTAACCCCAGCTACTCAGGAGACTGAGGCAAAAGGATTGCAAGTTTAAAAGCCAGCCTGGCCATACTTGATTTTAGAAATCTGCCTTAAAAAAAAAAAAAAAAAAAAAAAAAAAAGGCCAGCATGGTATCTGATTATTTGTTTAAATCTCAACACATTTGAATTAATTTCAAGTGTAACATGTTACCCCTGAATTGTCCAGGACAGATGTCATTGTTCTGTATTTGTAAGGTCATCTGATACTTTAGGCACCTTTTGTTCTTAGATTAAATGTTGTAGTTTCTGACTGATTTAGTGTGAAATTATGACAGCTGTTTCTTCCAACTTATATTGATCTATTCTTTGCATAATGACTACATTATTGTGGTTTGAGGTTCAGTCTCTGTGTATATGAAATAAATACTTAAATTCTCTTGTTTCTAAAAAAAGAAAAGGAAAAAAACCATCACAATTAAATATGGGGTTATAATGCTTTGAAGAAAAAAAAAAAAAAAGCCAGCCTGGGCAATTTAACAAGACGCAAAATAATTTATCTCTAAATAAAATAATAAGAAGGGCTGGGGATGTAAGCTCAGTGTTAGAACACTTTCCTAGCAAGGCCCTGGATTCAATCCCCAGTACTACAGAAAAAAAAATTAAAAATAGAATTACCATGTGATCCAGCAAATTCACTTGTGGGTATGTTCCCAAAAGAATTGAAAGCCTATCTAAAAATATCTAAGAGATATCAGTGTACCCATGTAATAGTATACCCTTGAGTAAAATGGCATGTTGTTTGCACATAACTTAGGCACATCCTCCCCTGTACTGATTGAGCTTCCCTAACCAAAAATTTTGAAATCAGAAATGCTTTGAAATCTGAAACTTTTTGAGTGTTGACATGACTCAAAAAAGCCTGTACAAATACTCCAAAATCTGAAAAACTCTGAAATTTGATACATTTCTGGTCCCAAGAAAGCAGATGAGAGTTAATTCAATCTGTACTTTAAATCATCTCTAGATTACTTATAATACCTGATACATTGTAAGTGCTGTGTAAATAGTTGTTATATACTGTATCTTTTAGGGAATACTGTCTAGAAAAGGTGCACATATTTAGTTTGAACACTTTTATTTTTATATATTTTTGTGTGTGGTACTGGAGATTTAATGCAGAGCACCTGTGAATATATGCACTCTGTAATCATTAGCCCCATCAAACACTTTTTTTCCTCCAGTATTTTTGACCTGCAGTTGGTTAAGTGCACTGATGCAGAACCCACAGATACAGAAAACTGACTGTGCTTGACTTAATTTTTAAAGATTCCACATGTAAGAGAGATCATGCAGTATTTTTCTGCATCTGGCTAATTTCTCTTAAAATAATGTCCTCCAGATTTATCTATGTTGTTGCAAATGATAGAATCTCCTTTTTAAAAGCTGAATAATATTCCATTATACAGTAGAATACACCATAGTTTCTTTATCCCATTTACCCACCAGTGGACACTTAGCTTGTTTCCATACTTTGACTATTGTGAATAATATTGCTGCGAAAATAAGAGGACAGATACCTGTATCATGAGGTGTTAGTTTTATTTTGGGGGGCTATATACCAGAAGAGGGATTGCTGGGTCATATGATAGTTTTATTTTTAATTTTTTGAGGAAACTCAATTTTACTTTCTATAAGGGCTATACCAGTTTACATTTCTACCAAATGTTCTCTGCCCCATATCCTTGCCTACATTTTACATTTTGTCCTTTTGATAATAGTCATCCTATTGCCTATGAGGTGGTATCTCATTGGGATTTTGATTTGCATTTCCCCCATGATTAAGTGATATTGACCATTTTTCACACACCTGTTAGTCTTTTGTATGTCTCCTTTGGAAAAATGTCTTTTTGGGTCCTTTTCCTGTAATTTTAATTAGGTTATTTGGTTTTTTGCTATTGAGTTTATGAGTTCCTTTATATTTTGACTAGTAACCCTTTATTGGATATATAGTTCATGTTTCCTTTGCTGTGCAGATTTTTAGTTGAATGTCGTTCCATTTTTTTTTTTAACATTTGCTGCCTAAGTTTTTGATGTATTCTCTGCTTTTTAACATTTTTCAAAGATATAGTTTTAAATTTAAAGGAATTTAAATTTAAATATTAGAATGACATTCCCTTAAAAAAAAATCCAACATTCTATCAATATCTTTCAGTCATTATTCATTATCACATAGGATTGCTGCAAACACAGGAGGACCTATTTTTCCTTTAATTTGTTTCACAACCTCTATTTGCCATAATTTTGTGGAAATTAATAGAGTAAATAGCACTTAAAAAGAATACAAGATGGGCTGTGGTGTAGTTCAGTGGTAGAGTGCTTGCCTAGCATGTACAAGGCCCTGGGTTCCATCCCTAGCACCCCCCTCACACACACACACAAGAACAGAAGACGAGAAAGCTTCTTGTTTTTGATGCTCAACTAAAAGTTGGAGGAAAATCCAAACTTCTTATTTTTAGCATCATTTCTGGTGAATTTTCCTCCCTTATGTTTACATAGTGATCATAGAACCATCTGGAAATGATAGAAATAGCTGTTTGTTTGGAGGGAGGGGTGATGGCAGGAGAGTTACGCCCTATGCATTGCTTCAGTTTCTCTAGTCTAATATCTTGCTGTCTATAAATCGTAGCAGTCATATAAAAGAATGTATTCTAAAGTCTTTGCCTGTAGGTTTGAAATATGAAGTTCATGGGCCTTGACTTGCTATTTGTTCCAACTACCCTTCTGGCAAATGCTTAAATGTTTAATGTAGCGTGGAAGGAAAGATTTTTTTTTTTCTTTAATATCTTTACATTTCAAATCTTCCTGGCTAAAGCATATCCATGAAAGCAAATGTTTCTAGTCAGTATTTCCTGAAAAAGAATGGAAGATTCTTGCATTTTCTTCAAAACCTTGAAACCAAACTAAAATGTATTTTTCAGAGCTACTTCTAACCTCTTATATGTGAGAGAAGTTTGGCAGGTTGGGAGGTCACATGGTGTAGCAAACAAAAAAATAAAGAAAGAACTAAACCAAGGAATGAACAGGCCTGACTGTTTGATAAGTTCTTTGGGGGCCTCTTTCTCAGTTTCAAACTCTGTGGATTGCCCTTGATGATCCCAAAGATGTCCCTCTCAGTCACTTTGTGACTTAGGTTGAGAGTCTTTTCTTTTAAAAAAATTTTTAAATATACTTTTATTTATTTATTTATGTTTACACGGTGCCGAGGATTGAACCCAGTGCCTCACACATAGTAGGTGAGCGCTCTACTACTGAGCTACAACCGCAGCCCCAGGTTGAGATTTTTTATAGTGCTTATTGGAAAGAGCAAATAGAATTAACCTTTCTGTTCAGCACAGACTATTCAGGAGGTCATTACATTTATTTGGAAACTCTTACTCACAAGATAACAAGAAATTCAAGGTTACTTCATCTACAAATGTCTAAATAATTATCATAATTTGCTGTCCCTCTGCCACCACCCATTATGAAAAACTGACCAGTCATTTAGGAAAGGGCACATTTGAACAACCCCAATGTCACATAGCGTGTTGGATGCTGAAAGCCACTGGTTGATTTTCCTTTCCAGATAGTTCAGTGAATCTTTCATTTCCTACAGGTAACCAACTTTGCATTGCCACCACATGACAAACTGAATTTATTTGGATGACAGGAGGAATATCTGTTTATCCTAGTCTCTATTAGTTGTAAGCTGACTTTCTTAAGAATGACTAGGAAAGCTTGGTAATTCAACTCAAATATTTGCTTTGCTAAAGAGTCTCAATTGATCCATCTTTTTATAGTAGGAATTTACTTCTCATTGTTAGAAGAGGAATAAACCTAAAGGAGTGAATCCAAACATGTGTCTGTTAACTTAGTTCTAGGATCCTCCTTAGGTAATTGATTGTAAAGACTACAATTTACATGTCACTCTGAAAATGTTTGGGATTATTGTTTGGGTTTATAGGTACCATCAGTAATGTCTACAAGGAAATGTTCTTTCATCTAAATCATTGGTAGACACTTCAAAAACTACTGATAGAAATGTTTCTAGGCAGAAACTTTTTCTTCTGCTCCAGCATTAATTATACACCCAGTGCTTGCTTCAGCAGCATATATATACTAAAATCATGATACAGAGAAGATTAGCATGACTCCCGCACAAGAACAACACACAAATTCCTCATATATTCCATTTAAAAAATAATAATACATCCAACTTCCAGCCATCTGTAAAGATGAATGCCATCACCAGGCAGCACTATAAGATAGGTATCATAGAATAATCAGTTCTGGAGAGGACACTGAAAATCAACATATAGTGATCTCTAGCCTCACCCTTCTATATCACAACAGTTCTTAATTGTGGCTTATGTAGAAGTAGTGATTTATGGTTACGTGCAGTTCACTAGTTGTACATCTAAATCTAACTTGACTCAAGAAGTAACTTTGAACATGGATTACAGATCATTACAAATCAGAGTCTAGTGATTCCTTCTCTTTTATGCTCCAGCAATACCACGTCCCCTCATAGGTTCTGTCTTTCAGCCACCAGGGTCAGCAAGAACATGGAGGTTGGGAATGGTGGGGGTGATGGAGTCAGAGCTAGGTCAGTCAGTATCATTGACTGTTACTGTGGTCAGTAACCCTGAGAATACAGCCATGAGTATATCTGGCCAGGGTGGGACTTTCCCTACAGGAATGTCTGTATGGCTTAGGAAAGAACTAATGTGCTCTGTGTACTTCCAGGAAGAGGGTAGGAACAGAGGGGCCTGAGCTTTTGGAAGCTCAGTCTTGTGACCTGGCAACATAGGAAGCCATCTGTTGGCTCATTCTGAGGCAGTCACAAGATGCTCTATGATACAGTTTTATGAAAGCACATTCTTTTCTCTCATATCATAGTTCACACTCAAGAGCTGTTTCCCATCATCTGTTGGGCCACTCTAGGTGGGCAGTCCTGACTAATCTGGAGGGTTATCTCAGCAAGTTGCCAGATACTCCTTAGTGGCCAAAGAAGTGGTTTTAAGTTGCTCACTATTTCTAGAAACTTTATAAAGTCAATCCAGAAGTAACAGAGTGAAGACAAGAAAGGAAGCATGCTATTTTATGGTGCTTTTAGCAAAGATAAGTATTTGCCTCGGGCTGGGAGCAGTGCAACAGTGGCTTCAGAGCTTTGCTCTACTCAGGCTGTGGGGCTGGCTGGGGCAAGCAGGCTTTACCAGTATCCGACAGCAGGGGCGTGTCCTGGAGGACAGGTCGATTGCAGGAGTGCTGACAGGCAGTTCCTGTCTCATCCTCCTTGTCCTCCTTTCTCCTTGTTATTCAAACTGACAAGTATTTCTCAAATTTCTAGCCTACATACAAACCACTGTCAAGTACCAGCCGCCCCTTTCCAACTAGTTTTTGGTGCAGTTCACTGTCCCTGAATCTAAATCTTTGTTCATCAGCCTTCACTCTTGTTGAGCCCTTCATTTGATCACTTGACTTTTTCTTTTTACTTTAGAGAATATTACTTTTGCTCATTTGTTTAAAAATTATGATCCTGTGTTTGGTTTCTGAGTTAATACAAAAACAAAAACAAGAAAAGCCCTATCTTGAAACAGTGTGGAGCCCTCTTCCCATCCTGTATTCCAAGCAGTGGAAAAGCAGCTATCCCATTAGTCTAAAATGGATATATGTTTGAATCAGGTGCTATTACATCACTTGTTCCTGCAGCGTAACTACCAAATGAAATGTTGCGGAGAGTAACATATCCTGCGTCTTGACGGGTAAAAGGTAACCTACAACTTTAGGGATATAGAAAATCTATCCTGAAAGTAAATCAGGTGCCGTGGTCCTGCCTGGTTGTAAACCTGGTACTAATGTGTGACTTCTCTTTATCTAGACATACTGCCCTCTCCCTTCATGGGTGACCTCCTGGAAGATCTCTAAAGACTCAACGATTCAGACCCCTGAGCTGGTGTATAATTACATGCTGGTATTTGAAGATGATGCCAGGTAATGATATGTTCTCTCTTCCTCACAGAGTGAAGGCTGCACAGACCGAGCTGGGACAGCAAATTCTGGCAGATTTCGAGGAGGCATTTCCTTCTCAGGGTACCAAGGTATTGTTTTGCATTTTCTCTCCAATCTTTAGATATTGTCATCACCCTCTCTTAGTTTGTACTCACTACAATTTATTCGCTTATCATTCTAAAGTGTTTGCTGGCAGTAGCAAATCTGTTTGATGAAAGTTTAAGGTAATGAGACCATCGCTGATTTTAAATATCCCAAAGTAATATATGACTCTGTTGTCAAAAAGTGAGGATTTGTTTTGGTTTAATTTAATGTGTGTCAAACCCTTTATGTTGCCTGCCCTGTAAATTCCTTTTTTCTCATGGCTGTGTTTAAAAAGAATATTTTCAAGCTGTGATGTTTTTTAGGATTGTTACATAACTTATTGGTTTCAGGTTGGTTAAAAAGACAACCGGGAGGAGTATCCAGGGGCTTATGTAACTCCCAGAGTGACACAGTTTGGAGACTCACTTTTGATGATGATAAGCCTGTTTTTTAGAATTAATGCCTGTCATTGCTCACTGGTAGTGTAGTTGTTTGTGCTGGGTCTGCGAAGCCCACAGGATTTCGCTTGTGAGCCATCGTTTACACTTCTCATGTACAAGCTTTCCCTCACTTGGTTGTCACTGTGCTGGGGTAACTGCTGTTAGTTCTATCCTTCACATTGTAGCAGATGTCATGTTAATGCTTTGCATGTGTCAGCAAGGGCAGAACCTTCAGAAGCTTTTTTCTCTATTATCTGAGCTACTTTGAGAGAAAAAAAATTGTTCAAGGCAGAAATGAACTAGGCACATGGGCCAGCAGCATTCCTTGCTGTGTTTTGTGGGTGGGGATGGGGATATACATCCACTTACTGAGCCAAGGAGTATTTCCTGGACCTGCTCTATAATTCAATAACTGGAAATATCTTAATTATTTTTTCTTTGTGCTCCATAAAAGAAACTTAGGAAGTAGGCCGGGGGTAGCTGCCCTTGCTTTGGCAAATTGCTTTCTATAGAAAACCTGCTCCTGATTTTAATATCTTCATATTTTGTGGCCAACCACTGGTAATCAGATACTTATTTATAAAGCACTTTTCTTTTCATCTTCCTTAGTCACCTGATGTAATTCCGGGAGGGAGTAGATATTGGAAAGCCACTATTCCTATAGACCACACAAGGATAACAAAGGTCATAGAGGTAAAAAAGGATTTTAAGGATAGTAATTGATTATGAGCACCAGACTTCCTAGGCCAGTCTTCTTTCCAGCAATCTGCTGCCCCATACCATTTCCAGACATTTCACAAGATGGGTGAAACCCATCTGTGTTAGATAACCACAACCTACTTTATTTGCCAGGTCACACCAGGCAAATGAATATAATTATTTTCTTTAATGACTTGCCTCCTTTTCTCTGGCTCAGTGACTTAAAAGTTTTTGTTGTGATGGGTTTTTTATTTTTTTTAAGCTATTTTTCAAATAGGGTTTGACACAGCTTCTTTTTCTTTTTCCTTTCTTTTTTTTTCTTTTTTTTTTTTTTTGGTTACTAGAGATTGAACCCAGATGCACACTCTCTACCACTGAGCTACATCCCAGCCTTTTAAATTTTTTATTTTGTGATAGGGTCTTGCTAAGTTGCCAAGGCTATTCTTAAACTTGCTTGCCATCCTCCTGCGTCAACCTTCTGAGTCCCTGGGATGACAGGCCTGTACTACCACACCCAGCAACTTTTCTTAAAGGCTTTGTGTTACTCTTCCTATCTTGCAAATGGTAACCAAGATATTCAAAAAATGTCCAAGGTAACCTAGTCAATCTTTTTGGAAATGAAAAAATGAAAACCTGTGAACCTATAGGTTTTGGCCTTTTTGACTTCTCTATCAAATCAAGCACTTTCATCTGGAAGCTAGAGTTGAGCAGTCAGTATGTTCAGCAGGCCACATAATAGAGACTAATTATGGAACAGGTCACATTTTAACAATTTAGGTATCAGGCAGCTTAGATTACACTTTTGAAACACTTGAACTTCAGTTGAGATGGATAGAATTGGGCAGAATTGACAAAAATAAATGACAATGATTTGAAAGACCCTTACTGATCACCTAATTCAAGTTCATTATTTGTCAAATGCGGTTGAATAACTTCTCAGAGCTACATGACTTTTAACCAATTCAAGAGTAGATTCCAAGTATTCTTTGTGGTCCACAGTCAACCACATTCATTCAATGATTCACCATATAAAAAGGTTTGGTGAGGCTAAATTGCTATAGGTAATAAAAAAAATTGCCTCCTGATCTCCCACTGTTGTTTTCAGGTCAAGGGACCAACATCGCAGTATGTTACCTTTGGCTGCCTATATTAGACTAACAGTGAAATGAATCTGATGGTTTGGAATCTGTTTGTGACCACACAGTTTGGCACAAGTATGACACATTAGCAACAATAATCCCAGAGATTGGAATCAGGGAAAAGTGGCACATATGGAGTGACACTGGTGTCCTTATGACTTTTAGGCCTCTTCAGCAGACTCTGACATCAGAGACTGCTGTCATTCTGACTTTTTAAGGTCTCTTTCAGTTTGGGTATTCAGAAAATAAAATTTCCTATGATCCTTGCTGGCCCTGTTTTCCAAAATGTCTGATTGCTGATTCACAGGGTAGTTTTTATCTTGTCTACTTCAAGACTAGCTTACTGATTCTTTCATCGAGGAACAAGAAACTAAAATATCCATCTACAGTAGAAAGAATGAGTATCTAGGGAGTGGGAGTAATAACAATAAGAGAGAAACAAGAAGTAGCAGCTGTCAGAAGCTATGAAATTTAATGATTGTTTCTGGCATTTGAATTCATGTGTGTTGTTTGTTTTGCTAGAGGCCAGGAGGACCCAGTAATGTCCTGCGAGATGCATGTCTGGTTGCTAATATTTTGGACCCCAGAATCAAGCAAGAAATTATCAAGAAGTTTATTAAACAACATCTGTCAGAGTATCTAGTACTTTTTCAAGAAAATCAAGATGTAAGTATTGACCAGAAGAGGTCAGATTTAACACTTGAGTTTTATTGGAAAATAAACACTGCCAAGCTTATCAATTTATACTTTATTTAGGGACTGACTTTATGGTTCAGTGGTTCTTAAGCATTTCAAGGTCACTGACCACTTGGAGAAAGTAATGAAAGCTGTAGATTTTCTTCCCAGAAAAATGCACCAATGTATACACAACTTTATGTACAGTTTCAGGAAATTTACAGAACCCTAAAGCCCAATCATAGACTCCGGGTTAAGAATCCCTGGACCAAGTAAATATGGTAGTATGTATTCTTTCAAATGGTGAGAAATACAAAATGGCTATCATTTTCTTTGTTCTCTGTTTTTGCTTTTTTTCCTTAAACTATCAATACTACTACTAAGCACTGGAGTGTTTTTTGTTCCTTCCCTTCTTGAGGTTGCCTGGCTGGACAAAATTGACAGACGCTATGCCTGGGTGAAACGCCAGCTTGTGGACTATGAGGAGAAATATGGACGAATGTTTCCACGGGAGTGGTATATGACCGAGAGAATTGCAGTAGAATTCTGCCATGTGACAAGGTATATTTCAACTCTCCACTGGTGCTGTTTCTAATTGAATTTTCAAAATCAGTTTCCCACTCTGGTTTCATATTGTCCTGTGGATTGGGCACCACTTCCAGTCTCTACCAGATATAGCCCTCATACCAACTATTGCACAACCCTCAGCTCTCCTCTTGGCTGCAAGTCTTCCTGTTGCCCAGCACTTGCCTCAGTCTGCCTTCTCTCCTTTACCAGCTCAGGATCCATCAACCAGGTTTGCTTATAGTGATTTACCACCCCTACCTTTCCCCCTCCTTCTGTGTTGCGTGTGGCAGCCTGCAGTGTATGTGTCCACCATCATGTGGATTTTCTGACTTGCTAGATACATGGTTCCATAGAGACAGAAGCAGTATCTACTTTAAGGACATGGCAGACACTCAGGAAATACTTGTTGAATGAATTTCCTTATACAATATTTATATTCTATTATTGATAATATTGGCATCTGAGTGTTTTGGGCATTTTAATGCCCTCTCTTTCATCCTCTCTGCAATATCCTTGAGTGTAGTCCAGACTACATAGTCCCTTTATTTTGAAGAACTAGAGCCCAGCAAGATTAGATCAGTGTGTCCATGACAAATGTAAAGCTGGAACCAAGCTTTCTTATCTTTGTTTGTACATGTACAACAATAGTGATGGTAACTGGTTTTATTAGTTATAGATTCCTATCTAACAGTACTAATTATATCACCTGCAGGTTAAACAGAAATAAAAGCCTGATCTAAATATAACTCAGTGACCTTAATATAATTTATAGTGGTCATCTTTCTTAAAATCAGAAAAAGTACAGTCAAATTGCATACTTTAAACACATCATAGGGGAAAAATGTTTCAAGTGACATTGGCTTTTTAAAAAAGAGTTTATTTTTGGAGCCATTTTGGAGTCACAGCAAAATTGGGCAGACAGTACAGAGATTTCCCATATACTCCCTGTCTCTACACATGTAACCTTTCCTGTTATCAGCATCCCCCACCAGAGTAGTATGTTACAATCCACGAACCTACATTGATACTTTTATCGTTTACATCAGGTTTCGCTTTTAGTGTTATACATTCTGTGCGGCTGTTGTTTTAAGAAACATGTTTACTACCATAGATTTAGACCAGAGTGTTTAACAAAATATAGTATTAATTCAGGGTCAGTTGGGGTTGTCACCATCTAAATTCCAGTTAGCAAAGAAATGGCGAATTCCTGGAAAAATTGTTTATTAATTCTCTTTTGCATACAATCAGCAGACTTGAAAACTAATTCTGTGAAAAATGAATCCTGCAAGAGACTGGAAGTGTACTAAAGCCAACAAGTCTCTGTGGGCGTCAGTACCTGCTATTGTTGTCTCAGCTAATGGCGGGGCTTCTGCCAAGCTTTTATTGTTAGAATTTTGGCTCAAGTCCTACAGATACATCATTCTCAAATAAACTCAGAGGCACTTTTTTTTTTTACTTTGCCATTTATTTGTGTGGGAAGAGGATGATAGCTTAGTACTTAGTAAGAATCCTCATGTCACTGTACCCTAATAACCTACATTCTAAAACAGAACACCTTGGTAGGCTGCACATAAGCTTCACAGGTAGGTACCACCTAAGCATATACATGTCACCTTTCACATGGGTGTTCCATATCTCATGAGTCCCTGCTGTAGGTGCAGAGATGGTTATTGAGCTATCTGAAAGGTAGATTTGTAATTGAGTAATTTATGAGTTTTGAAATTACATAATATCTGTGCATTTTAGTAAAATACTAAGTGCTTCATATATATTATTAGCAAGCTATTGAGAGGTTTAAAGGTGTAAACACAGTAGTCACCATGTAACAAAGTAGCATCCATAATCCTAGAGTTTTCTCTTTTTTTACTGGTGAATAATTTTACCTTAAAATTCTTTACGTAGTCTTTACGTAGTCTCCCCCTATTATAATTGTTCTGTTTTATTAGGAGTTGTTATTAATCTCTTACTTTGCCTAATTTATGAATTAAACCTTACCATATATGTAGATAGGGAAAAAAAAAAAGAGTACATGTAGGGTCCAGCACTAGCCACAGTTTCAGGCATCCAGGCAACATCTTGGAATGTGTCCTCTGTGAGTAAGGAGGACCGTTGTATATCTCTTCTCCAGGCATTAGACCAAGCTGATAATAGACCTCACAGTTTGACGTGATAGCACATTTTTTTCTGAATATAAGCTGTTTATTTCTTCTATCTCAAATGATCAGTTTGTTTGACATTCTTATCTCTTTATTTTGAAGGGCAGAACTTGCTAAAATCATGCGTGCCAGAGCTAAGGAAATCGAGGTGAAATTACTTCTTTTTGCTATTCAGAGAACAACTAACTTTGAAGGGTTTCTTGCAAAACGCTTCTCCGGTTGCACCTTGACCGATGGAACCCTGGTAAGACCTTCCTGAGGAGGCTGGACTCGGACATGAATGGCTGGGGTGGCTGGGCTTCACCTCCATCCTTTGGCTCCAGGGCCAAGCAGTCCTTCTACCTCAATATCCCAAGAAGCTGGGACCATGGGCACACAATCATATCTGTCTTTAATTTTTTTAAAATGGGCCAAACCAGTGATTTTCAAACGATTCTTCTAACAAAACCTCATGTTGAATCCAAACACAACAACAGCTAGCATTTTTTTGAACATCTACTATACGTCTCACACTGTGCTAGGGGCATTTACCTGCAGCCAATCCCTGCTTCATCTACTGTAGGAGTTATGTACTGTACTCATTTGCATCTTATCATGGTTGCTGAGCTAATATGCAAAAAAACATAAAAACTCAGCTACTTTGATTGAAGGGGAAGCAAGTGTAGGGAGTTAAAGCTGGTATCCTGTTCACTCATTCACCCCTCACATCTGTTAGCTTCTCTAACTTTCAGTCTTCTAGTCCTAAGATTCTGGGACTTCAGTAGACTCCTCTCCTTGTCTCACAAGACCTACCTCAGAGTAGGTGCATCAGAGGCTGGTCCTCAGGGCGCCAGGCTGAAGAGTGGTTGTGGCAATAGCCAGGTTTTCAGGCAAAGGCCACAAGGCCCTATCTGCTTGGGCTCACTCATGACTTTGTTAAAGTAAAATACAACTGGAACTGCAAAATACTCTTTCTATACTTAATAAATAGAAGATATATAGATACTCTTTTTCCTATTGACTCATGTTCAAAATTGATTTCTTTTTAGTAACAAGAGAAAAAAATAGTTCGTAAAAACAGGTGAAAATGTCTTCAAAAAAAATTCAAGTCACCCAAGGAATTAGCTAACAGAAACACCCTTGAGGGAAGCATGTGTCTCTCCTGAGAAGTAAGTGGTTGGCCTTAGCACCTGCCTGATTTCCTCATGCTAACCATCTTCTCTGTCCTACCCAAGCCATGTTTTTGGACTGTGTTCAGAGACTTAACACTGGGTTCAGCTTTACAGAGAGCTGCTTGAAGACAGGGAGGTTTAAGCATTGAGTATGAACCCCACTCTGGGAGAAGCCCCTGAGCTCCCATGGCCTCTGGGCAGAGCTAGTAGAACATAAGGACAGGTTCTGTGAGCCAGTAATCCAGCAAACTAGACAGAAAATAGGCTCCACCCAAGATTCTTGAGTACGTTGGTGCCATATACCTATTGTGTGCTATTCTTCTCCTCCATTGACTAGTCCCTACCTTCTGGTGATTTTTATTTTACATTTAGAGGAGGTCTAGGATCACAGGAGAACAAATAGTCCTGCTGTATTTCATGATCAGGATAGCCTATAAACTTGAGTCTCCCTGGGAGATGCTGTATTTTTCACTTATCCAAGGAAATCCCCCAAAGGTCAAATGGAGTAGTGTAGCATGACAGGGGAGATCCCTTTTAGACAAACTGTAACTTGGCAAGCAGGGTATCCAGGCAGAGAAACTAAACAGGAAAAACTGACAGGAGCTCTGCTTCAGTTTGCAAAGACAATGCTTTTTTGTACAACATGGGTATATCATTGTCAAAGTAGAAGTTGGCTGATTGTCAGCATGTTCTGTCTCAAGGGGGGCAGGGCTGGAGGTGCTTGTTTCTTGGGGCCACTCGGCCCCTCTTCACCTTAACACACTCAACTAGGATAAAACTCCTGGACTGGAGCCATTTCATCTCCTGGCAACTGCTATGCCCCAGGACAATGGCCATGATCAACTAGGAACACTTGAACTTTTCCCCCCAGTCCCTTCCTTTTTGGTCATCTGTTTGAAACTTTCTGGAAGAACTGGTTTGTAAATTTCCCTTCCCAATTGTTCAGGTGTTGCTTTTCCTCTCCTATCAGGTTTTTAAGGGAGTTTCAGGTTAAAAATTCTTGGCATGAAAATCCTACACAATACTATGAGTTCTTCGTTAACCATCTGTGTGAACAGCTCTCTTCTTCACTCACTTCTCTGAATCATTTGACTTCTACAGGTCAGCTTCTCACCCTGGACCATTCTTTGTCCCAGTTGTCATGACCCAGCACCAGTCCCAAGAGTGGGTGCTCCATAGCGCTCAAATATTTTTTACTCTTAAAGATGAGTTTCTAGAAAGCAACTGAACTTCCTTTGGCCTCTTCAACTAGGCAATCCAGTTCTCCAAGAATTGGTTTACTATTACTTAACTGCTGGGAGATGCGAAAGTTTTTACTGGAAATGATGTTCACACTAAGCCTGGTCCCCGCCATCACCTTGCTCTGGACTAACTGGGCCACATCTTCTCCACCTGTGTTCTGCAATCCTTAGTGGCAGTGGCCCTGATAAACCAGTCATGGCTACTGACCATGCTCTCAACAGAGCGCACTGGAAGAGGACATCCTGACTCCCAGTCTAGCTACTTGGCACTCCACCTAAAGACTTGCTATTTTCTGGTCCCTTGCCTCCTTTCTATGCTGTTTCTTGCCTTTTTTTTTTTTTTTTTTTCTTTCTTTCTTTTTTTTAGTACTAGGGATTGAACCCAGGGGTGCTTAACCACTGAGTCACATCCCAAGCCCTTATTATATTTTATTTTGAGACAGGGTCTCACTAGGTTGCTTAGGGCCTCACTAAGTTGCTGAGACTGACTTTGAACGTGTGATCCTGCTGCCTCAGCCCTGGGATTACAGCTGTGTGCCATTTGTGCCCAGCCCATGTTGGACTCTTTTGAAATCCTTTTTGACTTACCATTTTTTTCAGGGTATTGGAATAAACTACAAAATGAACCATGGTGGCATATCTTGATACCCTTTAATATATGCCACATTTCATAGAAAGTTAGTGAATTCCGTGGAAAGTGATCATGGAGCAGGTAGTAAGTCAGCCAAGGCACCAAGTTGGCCAGAGATTCTGCTTTGCTGCTTCCTCCCTTGACCATGCCACACCCCACCACTACCTCCATTACCTGCTTCCCTGTGTCAATCAGAACCTTTAAACCCTTGGTGACTTTATCAGTGAGATAATAAGAATGGCCTTCAAAGTGTGTCAGACTCAGCAGAAAGACCTGCTGTACCTTAGCTCCTCCCAACTGACCAGTGGGATGCATCATCTTTTTCTCTGTTTTTAGAACTGTGACTTTGACATTCGATGGTAAATGTCAAAGACTAGAAGAGCCATAAGGACAGGGCTTGCTCTGTCTTTCTTGTACTAGTTCTGTCGAGTTTGATCATTTCCTGTGCTGCAGCTATTACTAGAACAAGTGAACCACTGGTGCTTCTTCCAGTTGCCTCAACTTCTGATCCTTTAGGAGGGATTCAAGGTCGTCTTTAAATTTAAATGCCTTGAAATTAAAAGCAAATGTCAGGATGTGATATAACTATATCCATGTGCATTTTTAGTGACTCAGTTAGATTGAAGGTGAACAAATTATATTCAACTTTCTGCTTGAAAGCAGAGTAGATGGGGTTAGGTTTTTATAACTGTCTCACTGAATTTGGGAGTTTATTTTTTTAATAAAATAAAAAAAAATTCCCCATTTCATACAGCTGGATTTCCCTTCCTCTTGGCCTGTGCATGAATTGCCTTTCCAAATAGAATTATCCTTTGGCTTATAGGGGTCATATACATGTACACTTGCCCAGTTTCAAAAATTACATTACAAATATAGAAGCTGTAGTTGCAATTTCAACCATGCAGTTTAGCACAAGAGAATGTACTTTGGAAAGCCTGTGCAGGGTACCTCCCCCAACACCTCAGCCTTCCAGCAGCCTAACCCCTGGTCTTATAGGAAGACTATAAGAAGCTGACAGGCAAGGTTGCCAGTTCTGCCCTACATGGAAATAGCTTTCCCTTACCTGATAAGCTCCCTTCAGTGTCCAAAAACATTTTGCAAGTGGTTTCTTTACACTAAAGAAATATATATTCTTCTATTGAATTACATTCTAAGGGGAAGTTCACGTTTGTTTCTGAGAAGAGGGTAATACATTGTCAAGATAGAAAATTTGAAAATTATAGGCAAAACAAAAATTATAGGAGAAAACAAAAAGCCACCCATTTTCCTTTCAGTCACAACACCCATTTTGTGTTCTTTTTATACATTTTACCCAGTTGAAATTACACTTTTTAAGTACATTTTTTTCTGTGTTTTTATTTTTTAAATTGAAATGTAATTCACCTAAGTTTTTCACAAATAAACTCACCTGTTGCTGGACATTGTGGCTCACATCTGTACTCCAGCAACTCGTAGGAGGCTGAGGCAGGAGGATTGCAAGTTCAATGTGAGCCTCAGCAACTTAGTAATACTCCGTCTCAAAATTTAAAAATCAAAAGGATTGAGGATGTAGCTCAGTGGTAGAGTGACCCTGAGTTCAATTCCTCATACTGGGAAAAAAAAAAAAAGAAGAAACCCACCTTCTTTAAAATTCAGACAGAGTCTCACACAGTATTGCCCAGGCTAGCCCCAAACTCCTGTGCCCAAGTCATCCTCCCATCTCAGCCTCCTGAGTAGCTGAGTCTGCATGTGGGTGCCACTGTGCCCCAAAACTCACCATTTAAATTGGACATTCAGTGAATTTTAGTAGATTCACCAGGTTATGCCACTATTTCAACTGTTCAGTTCCAGAACATTTCAATTACCCCCAAGAGAAATCCTCCTTAGCAGTCACAGTTCCCTCCTTCCCACAACCCTGGACAACTACTCTTCTACTTTTTGCTTTTTGCTTTTGTGCCTATTCTGGGCGTTTCACATAAATAAAATCATGCAGTAGGTGATCTTTGCACTTAGTTTTCTTCCACTTAGAACGGTGTTTCCAAGGCTCTTGTGTGTTGTTGCACGTATCAGAACTTCATTCTTTTTTATGGCTTATGTATCAGTACATGCATTCCATTGCATGGATATACCACATATTGTTTATCTCTTCATTAGTTCATGGACATTCGGGTTATTTCCACTGTCTGTGAAGAATAATACTATGAATATTTGTGTACACGTTTTTGTGTGCACGTATTTTGTAAGAATATGCCTAGCAGTGAAAATTGCTGGGTTGTATGGTAACTATATATTTAACTTTTTAAGGTACTGTCAAACTGTTTTCGATAGCAGCCACACTGTTTTACATTTCCACCAGTGATGTAGGAGAGTTCCAATTTCTCCATATCCTTGCCAACACTTGCTTTTTCCTTTTTTTTTTTCTTTAATTATAGCCATCTTCATAAATGAAAAGTAATATCTTATTATGGCTTATATTTTCTTTTTTCCTAATGACTAATCATATTGAGCATCTTTTCATGTGCTATGGTCAATTTGTGTGTTTGTGTTTGTGTATTTTTTTTTCCAGTATTGGGGATTGAACCCAGGGTATGGTACATATGAAGCAAATGCTCTACCACTGAGCTACATCTCCATCTCTTTTTATTTTTTTATTTTGAGACAGGGTCTCACTAAGTTACCCAGGCTGGCTTTGAACTTGTGATCCCCCTGCCTGCCTCAGCCTCCCAAATAACTGGGATTATAAGCATGCACCAACACAATGACTAGTATATCTTCTTTAGAGAGAATTTTTTTCAAGTCCTTAACCCATTTTTAAAATTCAAATTTATTTTTAACTGTCATATAAAAAAATAAGAATTATACTTATTTATGGGAGTACCATGTGATGCCTCAACACATGTATATATTGCCTGATGTTCAGATCAGGATGGACATCTCTCCTTAAATGTTTATCATTTCTTTATAGTATATATATTCAAATCCTTTTGTTTAGCTTTTTTGAAATATACAGTACATTATCTATAATCACCCAACATTTATTTATTTATTTATTTATTTATTTATTTATTTATATGCGGTGCTGAGGATCAAACCAGGGCCTCACACGCCAGGCAAGTGCTGTACCACTGAGCCACAACCCCAGCCCATCACTCTACTTTTAATAGCACATCAGTAGTTGTTATCCCTTACTATAATTTAGTATCCATTAATTTTTTTTTTTTTTTTTTTTTTTTTGGGTGCTGGGGATCGAACCCAGGGCCTTGTGCTTATAAGGCAAGCACTCTACCAACTGAGCTATCTCCCCAGCCCCAGTATCCATTAATTTAATTGGATTAAAATTTAGTTTAATTTAATTTAATTTTTTTAGTGGTAGTTCTTTATTTTATGATAGATCACATATATAATTTGCAAACATTTTCTCCCATTTTATAGGTTTTTTTTTTTTTTTTTTTTTTTTTTTTTACCCTTTTGGTAGTATCCTTTGACACATAAAAGTTTTTAATTTTGATGAAGTCTATTTATCTTAATTTTTTGTTGCTGTTGCTTGTGTTTTGGTGTCATATTCAAGAAACTGTTGTACAGAATCAGATGTTTTCTCCTAAGGGTTGCATGGTCCTGGAGTTGTACCCAAGGTTGTTCTATCACAGAGCTAAATTCCCAGTCCATTTTATTTTTAATTTTGTTACAGAATCTTGCTAAGTTGCTTAGGATCTCCCTAAATTGCTAAGGTTGGCCTTGAACTTGAGATCCTATTGCCTCAGCCTCCCAAGTTGCTGGAATTGCAGGTGTGTGCCACCATGCCTGGTTTAATTCTTATGTTTAGATCTTTGATTCATTTTTAATTAATTTTTGCACATAATGTGTAAATATAATTTTATATCCTACTTTTCTTCATATGTCATGCCTGAAGTCCTTTCTCAGTCACTGCATAATGTTTCATTATATAGATATTCCATAATTTCCCTAACCATTCTTTTCTTCTAAGGCTTTAAGTCACTTATTTCACTTTTATAAATAACTCCTCATGAGCATTTTTGTGAACAAATTTTTGTTCACAACTGAGATTATTTTGATATTAATGGGAGTATAGGTATGAGCAAAAGGTATGAGCATTTTCAAGTTTCAGAGAGCCTGTGTTAAACTGCTTTCTGAATTCTTACTTAAAGGTTTTCATAAATACAGCAGCTTGGTCTCACCCAGCACTGACTCTTGATATTAGTGGTGATTTATTAAAATTCAGAAGTGGTCAGTCTTCATGCATTGATGCTTAATATACAGGAGTAACTGCCAAATAAAAAAGGGACAGCAGGGGCTAGAGTGTAACTCAGTGTTAGAGCATCTGCCTAGCATGTACAAAGTCCTGGGTTTCATTCCTAGCACCACGGAAGGAAGGAAGGAAGGAAGGAAGGAAGGAAGGAAGGAGGGAGGGAGGGAGGGAGGGAAGGAAGGAAGGAAGGAAGGAAGGAAGGAGGGAAGGAAGGAAGGAAGGAGGGAAGGAAGGACGGAAAGGAGGGGAAAAGGAACCTGAAATTTCTTTTTAAATTACAAGTTTCCACTTCTAGGTATATACCCAAGAAAACTGAAAACATAGGTTCATATAAAAACCTCATACATGAATGTTTGTGCAGCACTATTCCCAGTAGTCAAAAGGTAAAAACAACCCCAAAGTCCATTTATGGATGAATGGATAAAGAAAATGTGGTATAATGCATACAAGGGAATATTATTTACTCATAAAACAAATGAAGTACTGAACACTTATTACAACATTGATAAACCTCACAACGCTATGCTTAGCGAAAGAAGCCAGACACAGAAGGTTATGTATTAATATGACTCAGTTTATGTGAAATGTTCAGATTAGGCAAACCCATAGAAACAGGATTGGCAAGGGGACAGCAGGATTGGGTACTGACAGTTAATGATTAAGTGTTTGTTTTAAGGGTGAAAAATGTTCTGGAATTAGTAGTTATAATTGCATTTCTTTACAAATATATTAAAAACCACTGAATTGTAAATCACTTTAAAATGGTGAATTTTATAATGTACAAATGACAGTTCAATTTTAAAATATTAAGAATTTTAGAAAAATATTGTATGTGTTGAGTTGTAAATCATTTTTGCCCTTTAAATAGGTGTCCACCAAAAAAATAAAAAGTAAAGTAATGCCTGCTTGTTACAATCTCAGAAAGAATAAAAGGTTTTAAAAGAAAGATCTCTTTTTTTTCTCAACTATTCTCCACAGGTTATCCACAATTTAATAGTTTGGGGTATATTTCCAAGTGTCCCTTACAAGCACACACACACACACAGCATATACAGAAAATAAAAAATGTTGCCTTTGTTTCTAAAGAGGATTTTATTGAGGGCTTCTCCTCTAACCAGCATTTATCACACATTTTTCAAGCTCTCTTTGTGCAGGAGCTTGGAAAAAGATGACAAATTGAATCAGACAGGTGCTTATGATCTAGTAGGAGAAAGAAACCTGTAATAATCGTCACAAAGTAAGGTATGAACATGTGGTAGCAAGGGTGGTCTCTGTGATAGTAAACGCCAGGTGTGCATAGCTCTGTGCTTCAGATCTTGACCATCAACTGAAGCCCCCAGGCCATCTCTTTAAGGACAAATCAGGAACTGGGCTCAAGTAAAGTATTTATGGAACAAGAAATGCAGAAACTGTAGACCTTTCATCCCATAACTGAAAGCTTTCTCCTCCAGGGAAAGGGGGAAAAAATGTCTCAAATTTCAGAGTTCCTTCTTTGATAATGTGATGAGGCTAGGGCCTCAAAAAGGAATTTGTGCAACAGATCCAGATACGGATATGCACCTAACTAAAGCCAGACTTTTCGAAACAGTGAATGAGACAGCTTAGCTGTCTAGTGGCCCTTACTGTTTTGGAGGTACTGGGAATCCCATGTGATTTAATCAGTGGGAATTAACTTGCTATATGAGGAATTTTACCTTCCTGTGTGGACTTAAAATCAACTCTCATCATAGCCGAAAGAATGAATTCTTTTAAAAGTGGAAAGCCATCCCCTTCTTGGCCAGTTTTTTATTTCATCTAGCAGTGTTGGAGATATTTAAAATCTAAATCCAAACTAGTAATTCTAGTATGGTCTATGACAGCTGCAAAGCAGGAATGAAGGTGTGACCAGGTGGGCTCTGACAACAGGGCTCTTGCACAGGAGGCTGTGTGTGCCAGTGATTTCTGTCTTTAAAGGCTTGTTCTCTTGCAATGGCAAATTAATCTAAGCAGTAATAGAGCCCTCCAAATAGCAGGAGGCTGTATCTGCGCCTCGGATGTTATACCATTCACCAGCAGGGTGGTGTGTTTGCAGTAGGTGAGGGCTTCTTGTAGATGAAGGAGGGAAGGAGCAGTCCGTTGTGCCTTTGCACAATGTGCCTTTGCACTTGTGAGTTGATGGGTCCATTGCTTTCATTTCCTGGAGAGATCCCAGGGAGACAAGACAGTAGAGACAGGCTGTCACTTGTGGTATTTACAAGACTTTAAGCCTGCAACTCTCACTTCTTCCCTTCTGCAAGTAACATCTCTAAGAGGCACGGCCCTTCTGCTTTTCTTACTTGCTCATGCCTATTAAATGCTAATGAAAGCTTCCACTTACTCAACTTCCCCCTATCATCTTTTCCCTGTGTGCCAGATGGTATATTAAACTGCTTTTCTTATGCTTAATGTACATTATCTCATTTAGTCCTCCTGACTGCTCTGCGAGCCAGGTGTTAATGTCCCTCGGTGTTGCAGAAAAGAGAACTGAGGCAATTTGAAAAGTACTGAAAAGTTCAATAGTACTTCCAAGTGGTGAAACCTGAACTTGAACCCAGGATTGTCAGATCCAGAACCTGTGCCCTATCACTACACAAGGGTTCCCTATCTTAGCTATTGGCAGCACCAGCTGTGCAGTGGCTAAGGCCAAAAAGTGAGTGGTCCTTGATTCCCATACTCCCCTCACCCTCAATTCTGCTCTCTCAGCAGTTTCTCTTGGCTCTCTCTCCTGCATTCTGAATCTGGAGACTTTACTCTGTCCATATCACCAGCTTACTGCAGTCCCCCACAGTCCCTATGCCTGGAATACTGCAGCAGCTTTGCAAACTGGTCTTCTTGCTTCCAATATGGTCCATTCTCCCCATGGCACTGAATTGATAGTTTCGAAGTCCATATTAGGCTTGCATCTGTAGTCCCAGCTACTTGGGAGGCTGAGGGAGGAGGCTCATTTGAGCCCAGTAGTTCCAGTTCAAAGCTGGGTAACCTGGGCAACAGAGCAAGACCCTATGTCTAAAAAACAAAAACAAAAAGAATTAGATCCTGTCACTTCACTGTTTAAAACCCCCAACCCCCAATGAATACTTACTTGTGATAGGAGAAAACCTACATGACCCAAAAAAGGCTATATGATTGGGCTCCTGCTACTTCTCTTACCTCAGGCCCAGTGTTGTCCTCTATCCTTCAGACTCACTAAGCTCTGTCCAGCCTTGGCACAAAAACTGTCTACTGGGAATATTCATCCCCAGTTTTCGTCTGATTAGCTCCTTTTCCTTACTTACATCTCTGCTCCACTATTACTTCCTTTGATCACTCTGTACAAAGAAGACTTCCCCACACTCATTTCCAGTCCCTCCCAGTTCCTAAACTTTATTTGCATCACAGTACCTCCCTCCCTCGTCTTTCTTCTGTTGCATCCCTGGTGCAAGGAAGGGTGCCTGGAATAGAGTGGATGCTCAGCGTATGATTTTTTAACAAATGACAAACATGCTATTTTCTGTGCCTAAAAAGCTCTGCCCCACCCCCCTCTTCTAATCCACCTCACATATTTAGTTCTGGGGCATCCATCAGTTCTGGCTTAAACATCATTTCCTTAGGGAAATTTTCTGTGACCTCCTCTGCTACATACTTTAGTTACAACTTCTACTTTTCTTTCAAGGGTCTTAATGCATGTTTGTGTGGGTGTTTGATTAAAACCTGTTTCCTCCAGCAGACTCGAACTCCATGAGAACAGAGTAGGTCTGTCTTCCTCATTGCTTTCCCCCAAATACCTAGTACCTCATTTGTTGAGTAGATGGATAAAGGAACAGATCACTTTTCTTGTACTGACTTGGGCCACACTTGGAATGTGTGTGCCCTAAACAGGCCAGGAGTTCCTTGGTGTCCATGACTCCCTCAGTAATTTCATCATTACATTATTAGAGAAAGGCTGTAGAAGTAGGAAAGAAACTTTGGGGAACCTCTGGCCCAGTAACAAGGACAAGTAGTCTGTGCTTATACTACCTAAGATGTTGCTCTGCTTGTTCAGTGCTGCCTTTTTATGTGGTGCCTCTCTCTATTTTTATCCATTCATTGGACACTTCCCACAAGGAGAACAGAGCCCAGGAATACCCCCAGCTCACTTCTCTGACTTCTGATTTTGTCATGATTTTCAATAACACATTGTGTGTTTTAACTGAGGCTGGGTGCAATGGCACACCTGTAATCCCACCAATTTGGAACACTGAGGAAGATTGTAGTTTAGAGCCCAACCTGAGCAACCTGTCTCAACAACCTCAGCAACCTGAGACCCTGTCTCAAAATTTTAAAAATAAAGATAAAACGGACTGGGGAGAGGCTGGGGTTGTGGCTCAGTGGTAGAGCACTTACCTGGCATGTGTGAGGCCCTGAGTTTGATTCTCAGCACCGCATATAAATAAATAAAATAAATGTCCATCAACAACTAAAATATATTTAAACAACAACAACAAAAAAAGGACTGGGGATATAGCTCAGTGGTAGACCACTCCTAAGTTCGATCCTCAGTAGCAGAAAAAAAAAATTTGGCCCACCTATATATAATTGTAAGGTATTATCAACCCTAGTGAATTTAGCAATGGATGAGGAACATTCAAAAATTCAAACCCTGTTTCTATCACTGAATAGTTAAACAAAGCTGTAATTTTAGCTAACAGGCTTTATTTCCACATCTACAGAGCACCAAAAGATTCAAAATTATGGTGACTCAGTTCAGTAGTGTGGTCCCAAAATTAAGCCAAGAAATTAGGAATTTAATGCTATTAACTAATTTAATTTTTTTTGATGGATCTTGCTATATTATCCAGGTGGGTCTTGAATTTCTGAGCTTAAGTAATCCTCCTGCCTTAGCCTCTCAATTAACTGGGTCTACAGGTGCATACCACCATGCCTGGCTTAATTAATTTTTTTATTGTAATTGTTATTTTATTGAAATTATATTGTTGTTGAAGCTTAGGCATGGAAGATTCCCTTTATCTCTAGTCCTCCTCTCTCCTTAAAATATCAGCAGTTCTTGAAATGACAGCTAAAACTTAGCAATATTGCTTTTTAAAGTAAACTTTGGTTTTGGGACCCCTGCCCCCACATCAGGTAAAGAAGCCAAAGTTCAGAGGGTGCAAACATGAAATGCTTGCTTAGTTGGACCATACTGTATCTCACCAGGATACTGCAAAAATCATCGTCTAGTGATTACCTTGAGCTTATGCAGTCATCGCAAGTGTGAGGGCTGTTGTCTGTCTACATAATAGCATCTCCAAGCGTTTGGACAACTAAGTAGTTTAAATGAGTGTAAGCAGAATTATCTTAAAACCCAAACCAAACACTGATGCAGTTCTTTTTGTGTGTGTTTAGGTTTGCTTTTGGTTTTTGTTTGTAACACCTTCAGATGATATCCTGGTGCTTGGCAGTGAGTCACCATATTATCCATCTGCTGTCCCTCTTAGCTAAGGATTAGTTCAATTTGCTCCACTGGCATATTCTAAAATGATACAAGTACATTCAGAAACTCCCTCTCCCGTTACCTTCTTGTCTCCAGGATGCCATCACTAGCCCCACCACCTCATCTCTGGCACCAACCAGTCCCTTTTATCCTGCTTGTCCACTTGGCTTCTTTTCTGCTAAAACTCGCAGCACCTGGGCATAACAACATCTGTAGGTCAGAATTCTAAAAAAATTTCAGAAGAATTGTCTTGATTCTGTAGTTGCACTGGAATTAACATCATCAGTGACCCTTGTACATACCATGTGCTTCTTCTAGAGTTTCACACACTTTGTTACATTTGATCCTTCAAACAGTCCTGTGACTATGTCCTCATTCAGCAGATGAAGCTCCTGTGGCTAGGTGATTTTGCCAACATAGCAAAGTTGGAACAAAAACCCATGTCTCCTGCCCCCGGCTTTCCCATGAGCCCATGGTCCCACTCAATGATATATTTTGAAATAGTGATCTTATTCATGAGCTGGAGAGCAGTTTTTCTGAAGGAGATTTCTGTTGTGGTTGTAATGGGACTTATTGAGGAAGGACTTCTGTCTGTAATGTAGAAAAGGCAAAATTAACTTTGTAGTTTGTTCTTGAATTCAAATCCATCTGGCATTTAGATTCATTTTTGTTTATTGAGCACCTTTTACATGCCAGACATCAAAGATAGGATGGGGAACAAGACAAATATGATCCCTGCCATATTGGCATCTAGTGAGGATAAGAAAAGTGGGCAATAGTAGTATTTTAATAAATACCTGGGGAGGAGATGTACAGGGTAGGATTGGAACATGTGCCAGGGACATCTAACCCAAACTTCACAGATAAGTCTTCCCAGAAGAGGAGACTTCTAAGTTAAGGACTTAAGGATGAGTGAGAATTTTAGTTAGATTAGAATTGCAGTAGGGTGAACAGCAATGTTTCTAGAAAATGGAAAAGCCATGTTGGGAGCTGGAGTTATGGCTCAGTGGTAGAGCATTTGCCTGGCATGTGTGAGGCTCTGGGTTAAATTCTGAGCACTGCATACAAATAAACAAATAAATAAAATATAAAAGATCCATTGACAACTAAAAAATGTTAAAAAAAAAAAAAAAAAAAAAAAAAGTCACGTGAAGGCCTGAAAGTAATACTGTTGCTTCCATTCTTCTTATGAGGTCAGATCTCATGACTTAGCTATTGGGGAGACTCGGAAAAAGCAGAAGACTGGTGGGAAGTCTATTGAACATGTTTAGAAGATAACTCTCTTGTGTCTTCTTAATAGAAAAAGCTCGAGTCTCCACCACCATCTACCAACCCTTTCCTGGAAGATGAGCCAGCCCCAGAAATTGAGGAGCTGGCAATCGAGAAGGGAGAATTAGATCAAGTAAGTCTGCTTTGCATTACCATGTGTAATCTACCCAGTATTCCTGTCTGAAAAGAGATTGGTGGGCTTCACATATGATCCTTTGGCTATTGTCCACATTCAGAGATTGTAGTAGTGGGGGTCTTTATAGAGGGCCTTTATCTGGAATTGCATTCAGAAAACAGAAAAAGCAGCTCTTCCCACCCCTGTTCTTTGCTCCCCAAAAGCCTCATCTCCAGCATTCAGCAAGGCACACAAGCTTAATCAGACCACGTGGAGGGGCCAGCACAGTTCTACTCTGCCCCATTCATCATCTCCTGAACTTGTCAGCGTACCTTTCCACTGCATTCTCATCTGGTACGGTGATGATGTGAGAGGCTGAAAGATCCTGGGGAAGTTAGCAGCACCCTGGGCTGAGAGAGGCCTCCATGCAGTGTAAGCTGATCACTTTAGGTCTGGAAGCCATTGGGGAGGCCTGGAAATATCAAGGTGACCAATGGCATCTTTGGAGTGTTACTTTTCCAAGCACACTAGCACTTTAATTTCCTTCTGATTTTTCTGCCCAACTCTAAATTTCCTCTCCCTTCACCCTACAGAATGGCGTTTTTGTTTCACTGCCATTTTATGACAGGAGAGGTTAGAGCAATAAATCAGAACATTTCCTTTCTGGATAAGTGATCCTTCTTTTTAATTTTCTACACTTGGCTGCTAGAGAATTATTTTATGGTATTGTTTTGCTCCAGACACCACCAGGCTGACTGGGAAGACCAACTTTGGGAAACCCATAGCCACATGTTGCAGCTGGCCTTATGTAACTATCATGGTGAGGGTAGTGGACAATCCTGGCAGGAGCCAAGTAGAATTCACAGAGCAGTTAAATGTGTCTGGTCCATTGATTAAATAATTGTGATTACATGGATACCCCACATTTTTGTGGTGCTTTGTAATTTAATACTCTTTCACATGCCATATTTCATTTTGCTTTCACAGTGCCTGCCTCTTGTTTTATAGGTGATGAAACTACAGCACAAGGGGCTAAATGACTTGTTCAGGGTCATAGTTTAGAAAAAGAAAGGCTAAGACTAGAAGTCATGTCTTGAAGTCAGATGCTAGAATTTCTTTCCAGGGATCTTTTTTTTTTTTTTTTAAATACCTTCATATCTCATTAAAAAGAAACACACAGAGGGGCTGGGGTTGTGACTCACTTGCCTAGCCTGTGTGAGGCACTGGGTTTGATTCACAGCACCACATATAAATAAATGAATAAAATAAAGGTCTATCAACATCTAAGAAAAATTTCAAAAACAGAAGCACATAGAAATGCAGCTCATGTATAAAAGTGAATGAACAAAACTAAAGAGATACCTTGAGGCTGTATCCCAAAGATAAGTGGGAATAGGTGTGATTGATTTAAAACCATCAGATAATTGGCTAGCATGGGAGAAAAAAAATTTTTCTTCTGTCTAAAGAAATGCAGTTCCCATTGGCTGGGTTTGTGGCTCACTGGCAGAGTGTTTCACCTAGTGTATGTGAGGCACTGGGTTCGATCCTCAGCACCACATAAAAATAGATAAGTAAACGGTAAAAAAAAAAAAAAAGAAAGAAAGAAAAAGAAAAAGAAATGCAGTTCCCACATTGTGAGAGCCAGGACTCAGGCTGGAGGGGTCTCATTCTTCTGGAGTGTCCTGACCCTCACTTGGCCACTTGTACCCTAGGAACATGCTTTGTCCACTCATGCCATTTGCAGGGCTCTCATGTCTCCCCAGTGCTAGTGACTGCCATTGTCATGTTCAGAATTGTGCAGGTGAACACTCAGATTCTTCTCATGCTGCTGTGAAAAGTTTTTCCTTTAGCTGGTCATCTCTGGATATTATTATGCTTGATTGTGATAGATTTTTCCATTATCTGTGAAGTCAATTTTGCCCAATAAAATAAGATTTTTCTGATTCTTGGAACTTTTTGCTTATCATAAAAGCTTGAAGTTTTTGTAAGACCAAGACTTGCCCTTCTAAGGATACAGAACTCTGACATCTGACAAATACATGGTGTAAGGCAGAGTCATGTGGTAGAGGAGATACTGGACTCTGGTCTGCCATTAACTGACCCATGACCCTAGATAGCTTACTCACTGTCCATAGACTTGCCTGCTTTATCTTTAGATGTAGTTAATAGTTTTCAAACTCTATTCCTTAATGCCCTGTCAGATAAAATGGTGGGGAGTTAGTAGAGAGTAGAGACCTGGGTTCCCATTGCTAGAGGAGTTCTATTCTTAGTCACATTGTACTGTGAAATTCTAGGTAAAATTTCTTTTGATCCTAGGACTTTGTCTGTTTTAAAAAGAAAAAGGAAAACCTAAACTAAATGGAAAACTCCTGGTCTACATGGTCTACAGTAATTCATAAACTATTCCTCATAAGTAATAAAACATTTACACTAGTGACTAATGCCTACTCAAATGTCACCCCCAGCCTCCTATGCCTCATCAGCACTTGTCTCGCCTATGGCAGATTAGGTGGAGCCCCAAGACTTCCCTCTTCCCAGAAGCCTGTGGGCTTCTGGAGTTGGGGCACAGAAAGAGCAGGAGCCCTGTGGAGTGTTGGGGAGGGATTCCACAGGATGTCAGCAGGGAACCAGTCAGAGGTGGTTGTGTGAAAATCCCCTCCTGGTTGCCCTGGGTGACCCAAGTTACTCCCTTGCTGCAGTCAGTAGGCAGTTGGCCCTCAAGGTAAGGGTCACTCCCTGCTCACTACTGAGGCTAAGCCTGGCTGTTGGGAAGAGAGGGTGAACTTGCAAAGCAGTATTCACTTTAAAGGAGCATGAACAATTTGTTGCCAAGATATTCCCAGTGATAGAAAATGACATCTGAAAGGGGACCAAGGGTACTGAAAGAGAAGAAATCAGGAATTTCTGGTTTAGAAATGTACCCTTCTGGTGATCCGAGCAGTTAGATTTAATCTGTTTACATTGGATAGTAATGAAAGGAAATGGGACCAGCTGCAGACCTCCTTACTGTGACAACAGTAACCTTTTATTATTCCATCAAACTCCAGGAGGAAATAGCTTAAACATCTGCAGCTTTTGGAGAGAATTCACACACTCAGAAATCCAGCCTGAATGCTACTGCTAAATGACTTAGTGTATTCTTTAAGCCAAGGATCAACCCTTTGGGGAGCTGCATAGTGCAAAGGGAGACACCAGTTTGAGCTGAAATTCCAGCACCTACCACATAAACAGGAGCACATTCATGAAGCAGCTATAGGCAGGAGGGAAAAAAAGTAAGAAAAAGAAACTTGGGCAGTCCCTCTCACTGTTGCCCCTTTCTTTGGCTCACACTAAAAATGCTGCGAGAGGGCCTCCATGTTGTGGTGGGAGGACTGAATGACCTCTCTGCACTGCAGATAGTACTGTCAGTGCACAGAGACCACGCAGAGCAGTCACCTGCAGGTGGAGTTGGAACACCAGCCCTGTCTGGTTACGTGACTTTTTGAGTGTTCTAGGACCATATCAGGCATGACCTGTGAAGACTGATCAAGATGAGTTTGTTGGGATACCAGGAAGTCATTCTGTTTTATCACTTGAGGTCTGTATTTAATACCAGATGAATCCTAAGACTTAATCAGGCATAGATTTTTTTTTATCATGTATCACTTTAATGCATACATTAAAAAAAAAAAAAAAGGAAACTACAAGCAAAATAAATAGATTACAATATTCCTAAGAGTTCTTCACATGCAGGGTCCAGCTCTTTGGAACTATTTGTTAAAAAAGCTTTATGTTGCTGGGCATGGTGTTGTGCACCTATTCCTAATGGCTTAGGAGGCTGTGGCAAGAGGACCCCTTGAACCCAGGAATTCTAGGCCAGCTTGGGCAACATAGCAAGACCCCATCTCAAAAAACAAACAAACAAACAAAACAGCTTTATATTTTCAAATAATTATAGGCTCAGAAGTTGCAAACACTACAGAGCAAGGCTGTGTGCTCATCTCTCAGCCTTCCTCAGTGGTGCCAGTGAACGGAACTAGAGTGATCGTCAGAAGTAGAAAATGGGTCCAACCTCTTTCTCCTCAGGCCTGAATGCCTGTGTTTTTCCACACACTGGTGTTCTCTGGGCTATGGAATGTGTTGGGGTTGAGGTGTTTCTTAAGAATGCCCCACTGCTGCTGGGCACAGTGGTACTACCTACTTGTAATCCCAGAGATTTGGAAGGCTGAGGCAGGAGGATCAAAAGTTTAAGGCCAGCCTAGGCAATTTAGGGAAACCTTGTCTTAAAATAAAAAAATAGCTCAGTGGTGGAGCACTCCTGGGTTCAAACCCCTGTACTAGGGGGAAAAAATGTCCCAATGTTGGTATCAACAATTTTTTTGCCAAATCATTAGCACGCATTTCCCAGGGTGTTTTGTTGTTATTCCTTACTTTTAAAAAATAATTTCAAACTTATAAAAAAGGTGAAAGAATAATACAAGGAACTCTCAAATACCTTTTACCTAGATTCAGCAACTGTTAACATTTTGCTGCATTTACTTTATAATTTCCTCCCCATTATTTCTCCTTCACCCCTTATTTCAAAGCAGTTTGGAAGTGTTATAGACATAATGCCCTTTATCCCTAAATATTTCAGCATATATTTCCCAAGAAGGAGGACATTCACTTAAAATACCACCAGAAAAATCAGGAAATTGAACACCAGTACAATGTTACTTTTTAAAGACTTTATTTAAATTTCATAATGTAGGCATTTCAAAGTGATAAGTTAAAACACAATCAATAGTGTTTAATTGGGAATGTGCATATACATTTTTATGTCAATAAAACCAAACACGAAATATACATGTAAAAGTGAGAGTATTCTTTATTATGTAAACTCCCATTTATAATTACCAGAACATATCCTGTACAAGTGTGAATATTTTCTTTAAAAAAAGACAAAAAAATTTTAAATAAAAGGAATAATTAAATTTACAATGATTATATTTTATTACTAAAAAGATAACTGGTTATAATGACCATATTTTTCAAATCTGAAGTCAGGATCTAGTATTACAAAGTCAAATTAAATCACATTTTAAAATTTATTTAGTGAATTACCTTATTAAAAAGAAAGGGAGGAAGGAAAGGAGGGATACTGACTTATAAAAGGTAGGACAAATGGGTGAGGACTGTCCCTCACTACCTGCATTCTTCGTTGTGGGTCCTGCATTTAAACTAATGGAAGCACAAAAAGTTTCCAGGGCATCTCTGGGTGCAGCAAATTCAAATGAGATAAACCAGTCTTGTGCATCCCCTGAGGCCTCATGCAGCCTCAGCCTAGGGCAGTGACTTCCAGATGATGAGAGCAAACAGGCCACAGTGTAGTCAAGAAGGACCAGAGTTTCTACAAGTCATGCCAAAAAATTAAAGGCAGGGAACTCTTGAAAGGTGAAAAAGGACAAGAGCTGAGAGTGAGATTAAATAGAATGTGTCTAAAGTTGACATTTAATTTTTGGTAATTATTATGAGTTTTTACAGGTGTTTTTAACCATTGCATTGTTTTACAAACAACAACAAAAGAAATGACCAGAAAAGGTAACTATTATTTCTGTCTTTGGGAACTCCCAGTAGCTATCCAATGCTTATTAAAAGATAGGAGCAGTTTAAGAGGGTAAATCTTAAGTATGCTTAATAATAATAATAATTATAGAAGTGGGAAAAAACTTTAGGAGGTAATAGGTATGACTCTGATGGTGATGCCAGTTTCATATGTGTATACTTATCTAATGTTGAGATGTGTACATTAAGTATATATAAGACAAGTGTACAGATACTCCCAAACTCATGAAGATGTATATATTAAGTTTGTACAGCTTTCTGTTAGTCATACTTCACTAAAATGGCCTAGCCAAAAGAATATGTGTAATTCATTCAACAAATACATTGTGACTACGAACTTATACCTAAACTTTACTCTAGTATAAGCCACAGCAAGATGTCTTTGGCTTAGAGTCCTTTTGCTGACATTCGACAGTGGACAGAATTGACATTTTTTTAGGAATAGAAAGTAATATGTGAGAAGAGCCTTACTTTTTTTTTTTTTTTTTTTTTTTTTTTAGATGTTTGGAAAGGAATTATATAGCAAATATAGTTTTTAAAATGCTTGCTTGCCAAGTGACCTGTTTGTCAGTGATTTTCAAGTATTAGGATACGGACAAGTACTGGGCTAGTTTTCAGTGGTCTCTGGCAAAAAATTTAGATTAGATAGTTTGCCCCCTACTCCCAACCCCCCGGCAGGATTACCAACCATCCTTTCTTAGAAAGGACTGCCTTGATGCTGCTATTTTTACTCTTATAAAACTTGGGCTTATAAGATATTTTCTTTTAGGAATTTGTGGTAAGGATAGAAAGTAGCAAAACAAAAAGTTAGCAACCTACCCTGCCCTTGATCCCCTGCCATTCTGTTTCTTATATTTACTTGTCAATGAAAATCCCAAGTTTAAGAGCCATTGCAGGAAAACATTGGTTTGATTGAGAAGAGTCCTAGTTTAGGAAATAGAAAGCTTTGTCGGATGTTTTGGGCAGACTGTCAAGACCCCAGAGCCTCCATTTCTTGAGGTGTAAAAAAGTAGTAATAAGACCTACTTGAAGGATTATTGGGAGGAATAGATGAGACATTATGTGGTATTGAAGTGCTTGACCTGTAACTATTAGTAAATGGAGGCTGTTAGAATTAGATCATGTGACAGCATCACAACAGCAAACACATGTAAGGTGGATGCTATGATTAGCCAGGATTTAAAAATTTTAAATGTCAGCCAGATGATGAAAAATTGCCAAACTAAAATTGCATGTGTTATCAAAGTAGCAGTAAGTCTTTGATCATCCGCAGCAAGTAAAGGATGCTAACAAAGCTGGTGTCTTGTTCACAGCACTGGAATGAGTCATAAAGTAAGACATATTCTCACTTCTATTACAGTGGGTACTTTCTTACCTATAAGCTGAAAGTGAACTTTGAAGTGATGTTTTTTTTGAAATTGCTTGAAATTTTGCAAAGATTGCTCAAATTTTGGATTTCTCTTTACTTTTTCTTTCTTTTTTTCTTACAGCCCAAGAAGCCTAAAGTCCCAGACAACCCATTTCATGGCATTGTTTCCAAGTGTTTTGAGCCTCATCTCTATGTGTATATTGAGTCCCAGGACAAGTAAGTGACAGACATTTTGCTGATTTCAATCAGCATTTCTACACCTTCTGGTCATGTTGAGTCTTACAAGGGCACAACTCTTTTCAGAAGCGGAAGGAAGGATTTGACGTACCTTTGACCCTCCCTAGAACTCATTAAGCATAGTTTTACCCTAGCATGTGAGGGGCCCTGGATTCTATCCCCAGCACCACAAGAAAAGAAAAAAGATATTTTTATGTCTTTTGAATGTTATCAATTATTTTGTCTATAAATCTCAGAAGCCTGAGGGTTTTTTAATTACAACCCACTTTTTTATTTTTATTATTTTTATTTTTTATTCTGAGTTAGGGTCTCACTAAGTTGTTGAGGGTCTTGCTGAGTTGCTGAGGCTAGCCTTGAACTTGCAATCCTTCTGTTTTACCCTCCTGAGTCACTGGAGTCACTGGAATTACAGCTACACACCACTGCACCTGCTGGAAGCCTGAGTTTTGCTGTAATACAGCCCCACATGAACCTAAATCCCTCTTGTGGGTACTGAGCCCTCATTGAGTCCTGACATTTGTGAGCCCACAAAACTTTACAATGTCAGACACTGGACATTGTAAGAAAGCCTAATCTCTAAAGTATATGTTTTCAAGTATAATTTTACTTTTCATCTTGAAGTAATTTTGACTATCAAAAAAGTTACAAAAATAGAACAAAAAATTCTCACATACCCTTCCCCAGATAATATTAACATCCTGTGTAATCACCATTATCAAAATCAGGAAGGTAATATTTTCCTACGTATGCTCTTTTTCTGGTCCAGTTCCTCTCGTAATCATGCATTTGGCCATCAGGTCTCTTCAGTCTCCTTTAATCTTGAATAGTTTCTTGTTTTTGTCTTTCATGGCCTTGACACTTTTTTATAATTAAAAAAAAATTTTTTTTAATATTTTTTAGTTGTCAATGGACCTTTATTTTACTTATTTATATGTGGTGCTGAGACTTGAACCCAGTGCATCATACATGCCAGGCAAGCACTCTACCACTGAGCTACAACCCCAGCCCCCTGACACTTTTTTAAAGGGAATTGACTAGCTTTTTTATACGATGCCCACAGTTTTGATTTGCCTGATGTTTCTTCTTATACTTTGTGTGTGTGTGTGTGTGTGTGAGTCACATGTCTCACTATGTTGCCCCGGCTGTTCCTGAACTCCTGGGTTCAAACGACATTACTGCCTCAACCTCCTGAGTAGCTGGGATTGTAGGCCAGTAGCACTGTCCATTTGAGGTTTCTTCTTAACCCCTTGCCTATTTGGCAGGATGACCTTAAAAGTGAGGGTATGTCCTTTACAGTGCATTGTATCAGGAGGCACACCATGTAGATTAATCCCTGTACTACTGATGTTAACTTTGATCACTTTTGTAAAGCGGTGCCTGCCAACCTTTTCCACTGTGAAACTACTATTTTTCACTGTACTATTAAGTTTCTTTCAGGAAATACTTTGAGACAATGTAAATAGCATCACATTTTAGCCCACTCATTTCAGAATCCCTTCATGATTTTTGCCTGAAGCCATTATCATTAGGTTTGCTTGATGACGATTGTTTCCATCATTTGTTCTGGATTTGGAGTTCTACTGTAAGGAACTTTCCTCCCCCATTTGTTCATTTATGTCAATATGGACTCATGGATTCTTATTTTAGTTTATGGATAATCCATTTACTATATGTGCTTTTCACAAACTCATGGGCTCCAAATTTTTTACATATTAGCCCACCATGGCTCAGTTTCTTCACAGCCAGAAGATGATTATGTTCCAGTGTCTGTTATTCATGTGGGGGATATTTGCAAAGGAGGAAGACCTCCTCATCCCTGAATCTTTGCCAACAGTCAGAATATCCATTAAAGGTCTTTAACAAATGCTAGAAGACAAATTTTGGAAAAATATGGTTTCTGGAATGGGGCACGTTACCTGAAGACAGACTGGCCTGGACTCTGAGGCTTCTAATGACACACCTAAGAATACAGAGAGGTCCCATGCAGGAGAACAGCAGTGGCTGTGAGAAAGCTCTTGAGGGGAGTTCTATGGGAAAACTTCGGCCAGTGTTCCCCCACTTTTTTTTTAAATGCTTCTCTCATAAGTTAACAAGTATTTGTTTCCAAATATGCTTCAGGTATAAACTATAAGATTTAAGAGAATGTTTTAAATGGGGACAGAATTATTTTTCACCTATTTGATTTTATAAAGTATTTCATATTAAAACCTCAGAAAATAAACTTTGTAAAAGGGCGTCTATGTTAACAAAAACAAGCCCCCTCTCCCAAGGGAAAAATAAAGTTGCCTTGCCATTGATTGCCTTGTGAAGGCTCTGTTTCCTCCTTTTTATGTACTGGGAATGTATCTAGCAGGCACAGAGAAGGGCACAGTCCTCGTAGGACTGGGGAACTCAGTGGTAACTCAGTGGTAGTGCACTTGCCTAGCATACCAAGGCCTGAGTTTGATCTCTAGCACTGCAAAAAAAAAGTTTTCTCCCAAGCCAGGCTTGGTGGTAGGTGCCTGAGGTCTCTCTTACTCAGAGGCTGATGCCAGAGGATCACTTAAGCCCCGGACTTTGAGGTCAGCCTGGGCAACATAGCAAGACCCTGTCTCAAAAATAAATAAATAATTAATTAATTAAAATTAAAAAAAAAAAAAAGTAAGTAAGTAAATTTCCTCCAGGAAGTTCATAAGACACTTCTGAGGAACAGGTAAAAGGATTGTTTATTTACATGTTAGATTACCAGGTATTCAGGCAACCCACTTTGATGACCATTTTCAATCAGAGCCCCATCTTCTCTTATCAGCCCCAATTCAAAGGGTCATGCATGTCTGGGATGGCCACATCCTCTCCCAAAAACCTGCCTCATCCAAAGAGTCACTTTTCTGAATCGTAATTCTGTGTCCATTCTTCACATGACCTTGATTCATACAAAGTACTCATGATTCATGATACTTGGGCAAAGACCAGACCTCCTTCCTCTGGGCCTCTCCATTTCTCCATGAAAAATGCAGTGCTTGGCCTTTACTTGGCCTGACTAGGATGTTTCCAGGCACTAGGGAAGCAGCAGAGCCCCTTAGGGAAGAGGACTGAGTAGGTTATGCTTGGTCACTCTAAAGTAAGCAACAGAAGCTTATGTAGAAAATAGAGTTTAAGAACTCCTTTTCCTCTTCTGTCAGAGGAGTCAGATAAATTGATGCCTAAAACAGTGGTTATTGACCTTTTGTGAATTATAGATCCTTTTAAGAATCCATTGAAAACTATAGACTCTGTTGTTTAAAAAAAAAAGAATCCAGTTATATCCACATACTAATTTTGAGTATAATTTCTTGGGTCTTTAGGAAGTCCTTTTTCCCCTCTGTCAAATAATCCTGAGGCTAGGGAAGGAACTCAGGTGGGGACTAATCTCATGTAGTTACTACTCTGCTATAGCACTAACTCAAAAATCAAAGGAGAAAAGTCTTAGACTGTTCACAAGCTCACAGATGACACAGAAAAAGTACAGTGTAGTGGAAAGAGTGGGGACCTGAGTGCCAGATAGACCTGGATTTGAATCAGAGCTCTGCACTTACTCGTCTGGGACTCCTCAAGTCTTTAACAGCAAGGACTGTCCTAACCCACAGTGTCTGGGTCAGGACTTGACACTTTATAAACTCTTACCGGGTTGTTATCTTAGGGTATAAAAAATACCTCTTTGTGATTCTAGTCAGAAGGTCATTATGTGACACATCCCTTTCTCCAGGAGTCTTACATGAAGATCTTGCTGAAACTAAGGGTAGGTTTGATGCCTGAAAGAAATGACAATCTTTCTTCTTAGAGTTGAATTCATTTGTATCTTACTGACAGTCCTTCAGGCATTGCACATAATAAAATTTCAATCAGTATTTGGCTGGATAGGATCATCTATTCAAAACTAATGATCCTGGGCTGGGGAGATAGCTCAGCTGGTAGAGTGCTTGCCTCACAAGCACAAGGCCCTGAGTTCGTACCCAGTACCGCAAAAAAAAAAAAAAAAAAAAACTAATGATCCTTACCCATTCACACTAGGGTAGCTTTTACTAGTTATCCTTTGAAAAACGGTCTATTCATTTCCTAATCTCTTTTGTGGTATTGAAGCATGCTAATGCAAAGAATGGAAGAATGCAGAGCAGGGAAGGTTCTCTTAACTATTTGTCATGCACACTAGAGAGCAACGTCAAAAGGAACTCAGTGGGCTTTCAGCAAAACAGATCTTTAGAGGTTTTCGTGTAGAATTTTTCTTTATGCTATATGATCCTAATTAATTATAATCTTATTCATCATGTTGGCTCTGAAACAGGAAGTAGGTGAGTAAGTATCCAACTTCTAGAGGAATAGATGAGTGATTAAGGTAAAAACGCTTCAGAGCTCTGGCCCGTTTTGGTTGGCACCACTGATGGAGAGATTAGAATCTCTCCTAAGCAGACTCAAATGGAATCGTTTGCTTTCTGTTACATGTTCTCTTCCACTTTACCAGCCCCCATCCCATCTCCACCTTCCCACTGTTTCATTCCTGTCCCTTTGGAACAAAATGTGGAAGTTGAGTTGCTATATACACATCCTCCCAACTAATAGGGAGCTTATGATAACAGATGTGAAGTGCAAGATTTTTCGACTATAAAGCAAGCAGCTTTCGTTTTTTGTACCAGCTTCAGCTTATGAGAGGTGACTGGCTGGAATGATGTCTCAAGAAGGATTCTGGAATTACAGCAGTAATCAGTAAAAACAAGAGGCATTGTTGATTAGCATTGCCCACCATGGGCCCAAGGCAGGAGAAAGTTGGCATGTTTTTTGGCATTTGGCATCCTTACACTGTATACTAAAGTGTTAAAAAGTCAAGTGGGGGGCATGGGATGTGGCTCAATGGTAGGACATTAGACTGGCATGTGTGAGGCCCTGGGTTTGATTCCCAGGACCACAAGAAGAAGAAAAAATCTAGTGGCAAATGACAGGAGTTCCAATTGAGAGAGGATTGCTATGACTTGGAGTTGCACAGTGAGGCCGAGCCAAGCTGAAGTGGAGGGAAAGTGCTTTGGCCAGGGAAGCAATAGGCAGAGGCCCAGTTGACAGGGGAGGAGGTGAAGCAGAGGACCTGTAGCGTGACTGGCCAGAGTGGAGGTCAGCCATGGAGGAGAGGTGGGAGAATAGATGGAAAAGTGGGGCAAGAAAAGGTTGTGAGGTGGGGGTGGTGACCTTGGAGCTTTCCACGGTCAACTAATGAGGTCCTTCCCTGCTTTTTGTTACCACAGACAAAGGCCTAGCCTAAGCCTGAATCTCTTTGAGGGCATAGTGGCCACATCTGGATATAGTAAACTTTGAATAACAAAATCACTTGAGTAAAATGTCAATTTTTTCCTATTCCTGCTAATTGATGCTGTGTGTGGTTCCTGTCTTTTTCTTCCTATTATATAAATATATTTTTAAAACACAGCTGGATTCCTGTAGCTTTAGACAGCTGCCTAAAAAGGTGTCACATGTCAAGAGACCTCCCATTGTCCACACAGCAAAACTGCCCAGAGAACAGTTGTTTCAGCCCTGCTGGATTCTAGGTGGTGATGACTCAGCGTGACTGAGGCAAATTCAGAGATGTTTGAATGGGAAAGGGGAGACAGAGTGCAACCGCTCTCACCGTGGCCTGGGCAGGCCTGACACGGCTCCTACCCACTCTTCTCCGGGGAGTTTCATACAGCTTTGATTTTGGAAGTTCTAAGAAAAAACTATAAACTGCATAAAGAAGGAAAGCTTAAGGTTTTTGTTTGTTTGTTTGTTTGTTAACAGTTTATCTTTGTTTAGGCATCATCCTGTGTTTAGCTACCATTCAGGTAGCTCTGCCACTAAGTTCAGGATCAAAAGTGATCATGAATGCCTTGAAAAGCAGCACATAGATGCCAAACTCTATTGCTGCTGTTATTTAATTTAACCATGATTCCTATTATGTGGTGAATGATGGTGGTAAATGATGATATTGCTAAAAATTAACCCAGTTTAAAATTTTAGAAACATCAGGAATGATTACTTATGGCAGCAATTTATGTGTATTTTGTAAACAAGTACATTTGCTCTATCTTTCTGGAAGTGAAATAACATTTTAGTTTCTTCCTCCTAGAAACCTTGGAGAGCTGATTGATAGGTTTGTGGCTGATTTCAAAGCCCAGGGGCCACCTAAGCCCAACACTGACGAGGGGGGTGCTGTGCTTCCCAGCTGTGCTGACCTCTTCGTCTACTACAAGAAGTGCATGGTACAGTGCTCACAGCTCAGTACTGGAGAACCAATGATCGCCCTGACCACCATTTTCCAGAAGTACCTCCGAGAATACGCCTGGAAAATCCTCTCTGGCAACCTGCCCAAGTGAGTCCTGCTCTTCACAGTCAGAATAGTGAAGTGGGATTTGGAATATTCCTAAATATGGGAATCCTTAAGGAAATCCACTCTGAAATTGTTTACCAAACTGCCAAGAGTAATAAGGCGGAAAACACTCTTACCAAGTCCCTGAGGGTCTGATGCTATTTCCCCTTTGTTGACATTCCACATCCGATCAAGACCATTACTGGAGATACCCCTCTGGCTGCCAGTGCAGGTCACATCATACCATGGTGGACTCTAGGGAGTCAGTCCTATTATGTATAAGTATTTGATTTATAAGGATTCAACAATAGCTACTTGGCCAAAAAAAAAAAAATGAGGTGATGGAAATAACTACTCAATAGCATAGGTAATTTCATTCAAGCCTCATTCAATGTGGTTATGCCCTAGAGTGATAGAGGGAGCATGCATCCAGTTTTCCCTCTGAGTAGGTTCCCAAAATCTCTCTGTGTGTGCATCTTGCTATGCTGGACAGAGTCTGATGTTTAAAGATAGGGAGGATTTGTGGGAAGGGGGTTATACAGCACAGTTTCTGATTATAATGACCCCACTGTATTCTGAGACATTAAAAGATTGTTATATTGCTTGCTACTTAAAATAAGTGGATCATTCAACTACCGTTTTAGAGATGTTTCGGTTATATACCATTTCTATGGTGATAGAATATCACCTAATATAACACTTCTGAACCTAGTGTTTACCAACCATCACCCCATGGCTAAATTAACAATTTGAGAATTAGTTTCTGTCATTGTTACTAAACTGTCACAAATGGGAGTTTTACATTATTTGGAAGAAAGAGAATAGAATTCTATGCTACGCAGTATATTTTAAGTGTCGGGTATAGTTTACTAATGAGAACTTCTTTGACTATGACAAAAATTATTTGTAAAATTTAAAAACTTTGTCCCGATTATCAAGATAATACAAGTTCTTGTAGCATAGAAAACACAGAAAACCACAAGAAAGAAAATGAAAATCACCTATAATCTCACCACCCAAAGAAAAACTTTTTAACTTTTTGGTATATATTTTTCCATTCTTTATTCATATATATAGTCATTTATATATATATATATATATATATATTCATTTGTATATATATTTGTGTGTGTGTGTGTATATATATATATGTGTGAGATGTGTGCTTTGGTTCGTTAGTGTAATAGAATGGGGACTACGTCACTGATAGTCTTACACTCTACTGCTTTCACTTAATATCATCCTGTGAGCCTGTTCCCGTGTATTAATCAGTGTCCCAGCAGGAAAAAAATGGTATACTCAGCTGGAATTTTGTCAGTTTTTAAAGATGCTGTTCACAGAAATGGGGCAGGGCAAAAAGAACCAGGAGAGGATTCTGAAGCATCCACTTAAGAGCAGGTAATTGTTGCTACCTTAGATCTCACGTGGGAGCAGAGTCTATGGATGAGGGACTGCCCCTCAGACACTGTAGTCACAGAGGGAACTGCCTGTGGATATCTGGAGTAAGAACTTCAGGGAGGAACAATGTCTTATTCGCTTATGTACTCTTCCGTAAGCACAACTTTTAAATTCTGTGCAGAATTATCTTAGTTGAAATAGTTAGGGAAGCAGCTTTTGTGGTACAGATGATTCCAAATGAGTTCCATGAATTAGGAAGTTCAAAGCTAAAGTGATAGGCAGCCCAGCACGCCCCCCTCTGTCAGCTTGTCATGGTTAATAGGGTTGATTACTGACTCACTCTTGGAATTGTCTCTTCCTACTCCTAACAGTGCAGAGTATCTAAACAGATAATAGTCAAGGTGAGGTCAGTAGGAAGAGAACTCGTTGTATGTGGATTTATTTGGGCACAGCCAGCCTTTCCTTCCCTTTTTTTCTTTGTCTTAAAATGTGTGGTTTCCAGTTCAGGGAACAAATTAGAAGTTCCAGCCTGACTAGTGCCTGTTCCTTTTCTTTAGAACCACAACCAGCAGTGGGGGCCTGACCATCAGCAGCCTCCTCAAGGAAAAGGAGGGCTCAGAAGTGGCCAAGTTCACTCTCGAGGAGCTCTGCCTCATCTGCAGCATCCTGAGCACAGCAGAATACTGTCTGGCCACCACCCAGCAGGTGAGTCAAGCCATCCCTGCTGCTTGTGTACCAGCTCCTTTCCCTGGACTATCTGGCCTCGTAGCTGGGAATGAAGAGCATGAGCCCAAAAAGGCCACATTCAATCTTGGGCAGACTAGTGTGGGCCTCCCACAGGGGAAAATTTACTATCCAGCCAGGAGACTGCTGAGAGAGCCATCTTACAGAAGGGCCTTGTTAAAAGGAGACTGGGCAAGAAAGTATGACTGGTCTCCCTCCCTTAAGTAGTATGAACCACTCAGCGAGCATGACCTCTTAAAAGTAGGTCAGTAGCCCTGTCTACCATGTGAGAAAGGCAATAATAAACTCAGTGGTACTGAGACACAGACTTTGGTGGCAATGAGTCACAACCAGTTATTCCATTCTCAGAAGTGTTGTTAAACTAAGTGAAATCCCTTGGGCTTTTATGAGTCTCTTGAAATTTACATAGCATTCTCAGTCTGCTGAAACAAATAACCATTGTTTGGATGCTGACGTTCAGGAACTGTGAAGCAGGAAGGGATCATGCCTCTACTGGAGCCCCCCAAGTGGCAGAAGTTCAGCAAACTGATTTAGCAGAAGACCCAGAGTAAATTTCCATTCAATCTTAGATATAGGATCAGAAGTTATTTTTTTCATTTGGTCTGGGATCCACCTAAGTCTTAGAGAAAGAAAATAATTTGGGAAGGTTCTGCTCTTCCAACTTTTTGTGTTTATTATTTACTCATGTCTAGATCATGGGAAGACAGTCATAAATGATAGTTCAGATATTACAGCTGAATGTTATGTGAGCTAGGCCAAATAGGAAGTGTTCCCACAAAGACTGCAAAGTTGAGGGTCAGCCAGCCAGCAGTAAAGGCAGAGACAGTAACATACTCTGCTTGGGGACATGGTCACATTGAGTTGCATAGAAATGACCTGCAAAAGTTTGGTCTTGAAACCAGAGATGGCAATGCATTTAGCCCCCAGGACCCCAAAGCAGGATGTCAGCATCTGCCAGGACCTCCAAGGCAGAGGTCCCAGAGTTCATTGATGAAGAAACACTATTGAAGTGTTTTGTGTAAGTGCAAAAGAGAAAGCTTGCACACATAGAAAGACAGTATTTTTTTAAAATAAAATACGCAAGCTGGGTACAGTGGTATGTGCCTATAATCCAAGTTTCTCTGGAGGCTGAGGCAGGAGGATCAAGGTTTGAGATTTACTTTGGCAACTTAGTGAGACTCTGCTTCAAAATAAAATATGAAAAGGGCTATACATCACTGGCTGTTGACATCACAAAAAGACAGGACTTGGGGTGGGCTCACTGGTAAAGCACCTTTGGGTTCAATTCCCAGTACCAAAAAAAAATAAAAAAATAAAAAAGGTAAAATAACCATAATACAAAAAAAAGAAAGAAAAAGAAAAATCACAGTAAAAATTATTACTTCTAGTCCCATACTCCAAATAATCATATCAGCAACTTTGGTTATTTTCTTCCAATCACTTTTTATAAACATAGTTTTGTATATTATAATCTTAATTCATTTTTGTTGTTAGTGTCACAGCATTAGCATTAGTCCTGTTACTAAAACGTCTTTGTTACTAGCATCTTTTATGGCTATATAATATTCCATTAAGGGACTGTACCATGAATTATTTAACAGTATCCCTAGTAATTGTTTATACTACCTCAAATTTTTGTTCTTATAAATAATTCTAAGAATATCTTTTAGAATAGAGTCTTTTAAATGTTTCAGATTATTTTTCTAGAATAGATTCTTTAAAATCCTAGAATCATTAGTAGATCAGAGAACATTTTGATGACTCATGATATATGTAACCAATATATTTTAATTTAGAGAAAATTAATTTTACTGTTAATAGAAATAAATACATTCTGCTGGGTACAGTGTTGCACACCTATAATCCCAGCTACTTGGGAAGCTAAGGAAGGAAGATCGGGAGTTCAAAGCCAGCCTCAGCAAAAGTGAGGCATTGAGCACCTCAGTGAGACCCTGTCTCTAAATAAAATACAAAATAGGGCTGGGGATGTGACTTGGTGGTTGAGTGCCCAAGAGTTCAATCCCCAGTACCCAAAAAGTAAAAATAAATAAATACATTCTTAACTGCCTGGATCTCTAAATACCATTTTCCACTAAAAGAAATGAGAGATTTCTGGATAAATGACTTAATTCCAGGTCTGGAGCAGGAAATGTGTAAGATGAACAGATGAACCTGAGATAGCATGTTATTTAAAAAAAAAAAGCAGGTGGTCGGACCCAGTGGTGCATGCCTATAACCCCAGCATCTTGAGAGCCTGAGGCAGGAGGATCACAAGTTCAAAGCCAGCCTTGGCAATTTTGCAAGACCTTAAGCAATTTAACAAGAGCCTGTCTCAAAATGAAAAAGTAAAAAAGAGCCGGGGTAGCTCTACAGTTAAGCATCCCTGGGTTCAATCCCTGGTACCGGGGGGAAAAAAAAAGGGAGAAATATCAAAAACTAGTATCGTCTTAAAAGTCCTGACCTCCCTCTTTACCTAGAAATGTGACCTTATTTGGAATTGTGGTCTTTGCAAATACAATTAAGTACCTCAAGATGAGATCATCTTGGATTTAGGGCAGGCCCCAACACAATGATTGGTCTCTTAGGTTTAACTAGATAGATGTAAAGATGGAGGGAAGAGAGCTTTGTGAAGACAGAGACAGGGATTAGAGGAATGCCTCTACCTGCCAAGAAACACCAAAGAAGCTAGAAGAGAGTCATTTAGCAGTTTCTTCCTGAGGACTTCCAGAAGAAACCAACCCTGGCAACACTTTGATTTTGGACTTTCTAACCTCCAGAACTGTGAGAGAATAAATTTCTATTATTTTTAAGCTACCAAGTTAATGATAATTTGTTACATTAGCCCTGGGAAATTAATAAGGAGCCAGTCTTATTCAGAACTATCAAAGATGGGACATATAAACATTATTTTATATCAGAATATTAGCTATAATGGATTGAAAACATGTTTAAATCCACTTGGTTATAATGATTTTTTAAAATATATTTTTAGGTGTAGGTGGACACAGTACCTTTGTTTTATTTTTCTGTGGTGCTGAGAGTTGAACCCAGGACCTCACGCATGATAAGTAAGCATGCTACCACTGAGCCACAACCCCAGCCCTCATGATTTTTTTTTTTTTTTTAATTCACTTGTTGCCTTTGAAAAGTCTGAAGAACCACTGGTGTGAATTGAATACTAACAAAGTTTTCATCCTGCCTTTCCTATCTGATATGTATCTCAAGAAGACCGAATTATTGACAGTTGGAACTGTTTCTTTATACCAGAAGTTTAGCTAATACCTGAAGAAGAAAGAAAAGAATTAGAATATCATTCTTTATAACTCCTTGAGGTGTAATGGGTTTGGGCATCGTGCATCACTGACTGCTGACATCACCAAAAGAGACAGGGCTGGGGATGTGCTCAGTGGGAGAGCACTTGCTTAGCAGGCCTGAGGCCCTGCCCTGGGTTTGATCCCCAACACCAAAAAAAAAAAGAAAAAAGAGAGAGAGTTAGATATCTCCTGATAAAAGTACACAATACAATCATCAAGTAGTTTTTCCAAAAAAGAATCAGAATCTGAACAAACTTCTACATCAACTACTAATTTACAGGAAATACAAGAGACAAACAGGTCAGTTAATACCTGTGGATACAGTAGGCAGATCGACTGGAAAAATATACAGGGTGACAATCCACTTTCTTTAGGAAATATTGCAGGGGAGCAAAGAAAAATAGAGGAAGAAACCAAAAGACATAGCAATCTGAGCAACAAAGAATTGAAAAATAAAATTTTAAGAAACAGTATATCAATATTCTTTATCATTTATAATAAATGTATAATACTGTGTCAATAGTATGGGAAACTGGGTATGTGGTACATGGAAACTCTCTGAACTATTTTTTGCAATTGTTCTAAAAACCTAAAACTATCCTAAAAAGGGCCATTTAAAAAAAAATTCTTAAGGTTTGTTCATTTTAGTTATACATGACAGCAGAATGCATTTTGATTCGTTGTATACAAATGGGGTACAACTTTTCATTTCTCTGTACATGATGTAGAGTCACACCATTTGTGTAATTATACATGTACATAGGGTAATAATGTTTCTCCCATTCCACTGCCTTTCCTTCCCCCAGTCCCCCCTTTTCCTTCTACGCAATCCAACATTCCTTCATTCTTCCCTTATCCCCTCTCCCCCAACGCCCCTGTTATGTATCAGCATCCACTTATCAGAGAAAACATTCAGCCTTTGGTTTTTGGGGATTGGCTTATTTCACTTCACAGAAGAAGATATACAAGCAATCAACAGATATATGAACACCTCTAGTAATTAGAGAAATGCAAATCAAAACTATCCTAAGATTTCATCTCATCCCAATTAGAATGACTAATATCAAGAATATAAGTAACAATAGGTGTTGGCGAGGATGTGGGGAAAAAGGCACCCTTATACATTGCTGGTGCAGCCACTCTGGAAAGCAGTATGAAGAGTCCTCAGAAAACTTGGAATGGAACCACCATTTGACCCAGCTATCCCACTCCTTGGTTTATACCCAAAGGACTTAAAGTCAGCATACTACAGTGACGCAGCCACATCAATGTTCATAGCGGCTCAATTCATAATAGCTAGATTGTGGAGCCAACCTTGGTGCCCTTCAGTAGATGAATGGATAAAGAAACTGTGGTATATATACACAGTGAAATATTACGTAGCCATAAAGAAGAATAAAATTATGGCCTTTGCAGGTAAATAGATGGAGTTGGAGAACATGCTAAGTGAAATAAGCCAATCCCAAAACACCAAAGGCTGAATGTTTTCTCTGATAAGTGACTGATGATATATAATGGGGGGTGGGGACAGTAAGGGAAGAATGGAGGACTGTTGGATTGTGCAGAGGGAAATGGGGAAGTGGGAGGAAGGAAAGATAATGGAATGAGACAAACATAATAACCCTGTGTACATGTATGATTATATAAACAGTGTGACTGTACATCGTGTACAACCACAGAAATGAAATTTATACCCCATTTGTGTATAATGAATCAAAAAATAAAATAAAAAGTAAAACAAAATTAAAATAAAAAGGTCCGGGGATGTAGCTCAGTTGTAGAACACCCCTGGGTTCCATTTTGAGTAAAACACACACATATACACACACACATACACACACAGATCATAGACTTAACTGTAAAGCTCAGAATCACCAAGCTTCTACAAGAAAAACAGGAAAAGATCTTCACAACCTTGGGTAGACAAAGATTCCTTGATCAGAATACTAACCAGAAAAGGGAAATTTTTGGAAAAATTGACCATCATCAAATTAAAGTTTTCTGCTTATCAAAGGACTCCATTAGGAAAATAGACAAGACACAAATTTGGAAAAACAGAATACATAAAGAACACCTAATATCACCAACAAAAAGGCAAGCAACCAATTTAAATGGGCAGAAGACTTGAATAGACATTTTATGAAAGAAGATATGTAAATGTAAAATAAGCAAAGGAAAAGGTGTTCATCATCATTAACTAGTAGGAAAGTGCAAAATTAAAACTGGGAAAATAGCTATTAGAATGGCTAAAAAGTCGAAAAGACTGACAATGTCAATATTGACAACAATGTGGAACAACTGGAATTCTCATAACTGGAATATAAAAGAATATGTATAGTCATTTTATTTTTTTCCTTAAGGTCTCAGATTGAAAACTTGAAGTTCATGTACTATCACACCTTGCCTGCCACTCATCACACTCCTGAGTAATAGGTCCTGCTGGATAATAGTCAGTTGTGAATGTTTCACTCTCCAAAACACACATTGACAAAATCCCTAATTATCAGCTGCTCCACTGTCCCATACATATGACTTACTGTACTGGGGGGAAAAAATCGGTCCCTGGGATATACAGCATTTTAAAAAGCAGTTTGGCAGTGTCTTAGGAAACATTATGACCTAGCATTTGCAGTCCCAGCTATTTACCCAAGGTAAATGAAAACATAACCATAAAAAGGTACATACAAGGGTGTTTACCGTAGCTGCATTCATAATGGCTCGAAATTAGAAGCAATCTAAATGTCCCTCAACAGGACATTTAATGGGCTGTTAAATGTCAATGTCATGGCCATATAATGAGCTACTACTTGACCATAAAATGGATGAACTGCTGATATACCCAACAATCATGACTCAGAAACATTATGTCAGACCAAAGAAACTAAACATCAGAGAGTGCATGCTGTATGATTCCACTTATTCACATGTTTCAGAATTAGGTAAAACTAATCTGTGCTGATGGATTTAAGGTTATGGAGTGGGGTGAGGTGGGATTTACTAGAAAGGGGCAAAGGATCATAAAGTAACTGTGGGGGAATGACTACCAAGGAATATATAATCATCAGAATGCATCCAATTAAACACAAAAGATGTATGCAATTTTTTTATGTTGACTATATTCATTTTTAAAAGGGCTATATAAATCAATTGCCACATATGACCTTAATTAGATACTGATTCAAACAAGGTATTTTAAAAATGTTTCAACAATGAGAGAAGTACGAGCACTGCCTAGATATGCGGACTGTTTTGTTTTGTTTTGTTTTGTTTTTGTGGTACTGGGTATTAAACCCAATGGCAGGGGTGCTTAACCACTGAGCCACCTCCCCAGCCCTTTTTATTTTTCATTTTGAGACAGAGTCTCACTGAGTTGTCAAAGTTGTCCTCAAACTTGCAATCCTCCTGCCTCAGCCTCCCAAGAATTACAGATGTGCACCACCACACCAGGTGATATGTGGTATTTGATATTAAAGGGTTTTTTTTTTTTTTTTTTTTTGCCAAGAATCCTTATCTTTTATAGAGATACATATTGTAATACTTATAGATGAAATGACAGAATGTCTAAGATTTGCTTAAAAAGAAATCAAGGGAGGGGGAGTAAGTAAGCATGTAAACAAAATGAGACTGGCCATGTGGTAAAATCTGGTGATACTGGCTGATAGGCACTTTGGTGCATTATACTGTTCTGTGTATTTTGTAAATGTTTGCGATATTCCCTATTAAATAGATCTTTAAAGCAATATTTACTCAAAAATTTCAAATATTATAAAATCATATACATAAGAGATGAAATTTCCCCATAATCTCACCCCTCAAAGCAACCACTGTTATCTATTTAACTAGTGTATATCCTTTCAAACATTTTTGTTGCATCTTTTTAAATAAAAATGGGGCCATACTCTACATGCTATTCTACAACAAGGCCACATTGCTTTGTGTTTAAATCACGGACATGTCTCCATGTCAGTATTACCTCAGCTTTTTTAACAATGGCATACAGTGTTCCATTTATTCTTTCATTCCTTCTAGAGATATTTATTAAGCACTTATTATGTCCCAGGCACTACATCTGGTGTTAATTAAGGATGGTGAACAGGGTAGACAAGTTTCTTTATTCCAGGGAACACAACTAATTGGGGGTGGGGTGACCAACAATAAGTAAGCCAAGAGTCAACTTCAATTTTGTGATCAGTGTTAGGGAGAAAACAAACACTGCAGTGCTGGATGGAGGAAGAGAGTCACCTAGGAAGGAGGGTGGTCATGGAGGATCTCTTCCAGAGGGTTGGGGAGGAGACTGCCAAGTGCGGAGCTTGGAAGGGTTGGGAGGTGGGAGCGCAACACAGCAGTGGAGCTGTTAGGAGGGGTGAGCAGGAAGTACTTTGGGAGAGGAAGTGGAGTGTGGAGTATAAAGGTCCTGAGGGAGAAACCCTGTATGTCCCACAGACCTCAGAGGCCAGGGCAACTGGAAGCTAGCAGACAAGGTGGGGCCAGAGAGCTGGACGCCATGCAAATCATGGTTGGAAGTTTGAATTTTATTTTCAGTGTAATAGGAAGGATACTGAAGATTTTAATCATGATAAGCCTGTGCCCTCATTTGTTTCATCAGTCCCTTGTAGATGTACATGTAGATGGTTTCCACGTTTTCAATAACATAAACCAACAGTAGAATGTGAGCTTTATGAGAACAGGATCTTACCTGTTTTGTTTACTGAATAACTCTCTTAGTTTGTTAGCCTGGCACAAAATAGGCTTTTGATAATTGTTGGTTTAATTAATGAATGCTGCAAGAAGTGCTTGCATATCTCTGTACATTATTTTCATTATTCCATTAAAATACATTTCTAGATGGAAAATTACCAGATTAGGGACTTCATGTATTTAAAGTTTTGCTTTTTAAATAAATGACTTTCCAAAAATATTACATTCTCCAAGTATGGTGGTGTACACCTGTAATCCCAGCAGCTGGGGAGGCTGAGGCAGGAGGATTGCAAGTTCAAAGCCAGCCTCAGCAATTTAGCAAGGCCCTAAGCAACCTAGTGAGACCCTGTCTCAAAAATTTAAAAAAGGGCTAGGGATATGGCTCAGTAGTTAATTGCCTGTGAGTTCAAGTCCTGGTTAAAAAAAAAAGAAAAAAAAGATTACACTAATTTACACATCTCTAAGAGCATTTCTTAAACATGTATCTACTTATTATTTATTTACTTATTTTGGTACTGGGAATTGAACCCAGGGGCACTTTATGACTAAGCTACATCCCCAGTCCTTTTAGGGCCTCCTTAAAGGATCAAGCTGGGCTTAATCCTGTGAGCCTCCTGCCTCAGCCTCCTGAGCCACTGAGATCACAGGCACGCACTATTGTGCCTGGATTCCAAGAGCATTTTTAAATTTAACACAAGGGCTGTGGCTGTGGCTCAGTGGTAGAGTGCTTGCCTAGCACATGTGAGGCACTGGGTTCTATCCTTAGCCCCACATAAAAATAAATAAATAAAACAAAGATACTTGTTCATGTACTTTTTAATAAGAAAAAAAAATTTTTAATTAACACAAAACATTCATTCTTAGCCTGTGATAGGATTAGGGTTGCTAGATGAATCAATTCCCAGGGATATTTATAATTCCTGGTCAATCATATTTTTTTCTTTGAAGTGCTAGAAGCATATGTTTCTGTTCTAGGCCATAGGCTGACGTGTTCCTTTGATTTACCATTGTGTCTCCAGCACCTCAGCAAGATGGTTGGCCTATAGTAATGTTCAGTAATGATTTTACTGCCCCTCACCAGCAAAGGTTTCCAGTGTTGATGGGCAAGTCTGAAGTTCATGAGGCAGGGAATATCTTAAATTCAGGGTCTTTTCAAAATTAACTATGAATTTTTTGTGTATCATAAAAAAAAGGTTATAGTGCTGGCCCTACCACTTACTGTCTGGGGTTGGCCACTCTTATTTTCTCATCTGGAAGAAGAGGATAATAATAGATCCTTACTTACAGGGTTGAGAGAATTAATCTAGTCACATTGAAAGTGTTTAGATTGTACCAGATCCATATTGTTATTATGGTACTTCTTTGATAATTATTAAATATATTTCTGCTTCTCTTTTTCTAACAGTTAGAAGAAAAACTCAAAGAAAAAGTCGATGTAAGTCTGACCGAACGAATCAATCTCACAGGAGAAATGGACACGTTCAGCACGTATGTACCCTACACATGTTGCTCAAGGCCTGTCCTTTCTTCTTCTTGGGGCAGCATGTGTCAGGTTGTTGACTCTACTCACCGTAAAAGCTAAAAGGTTTCCAAGGCCATCTGTTGGATAGTGATTATTCCATTCTATTCTTCATTAGCCATTAAAAAGAAGCATCAGAATTGGCAACTGCCTCCCATTCTGCCTCCTCAAATGCGGTTGTTCTTCTAGCTAACAGGGTGGCTGTTTATCATTGCACTTTCCAAAACAACCCAAGAGAAGAAATTCTCCCTTGGCCATCCCTACAGGAAGTTCTAGTTCCAGGTGTTCCCTCTGTCCCCACCTGCATCCACAGAAGGCCAGTCCCTTCTGTGTTTTAGGGGTTTTTGTTTGTTTGTTTGTTTTGAGACAAGGTCTTGCTATGCTACCCAAGCTGGGCTCAAACCATCTTCTTGCCTCAGCCTTCCAAGTACACTGGGACATAAGCCTGTACCACTGTGGGCATGGGCATGAACCTCTGTGCCCGACCATCTGTCTGTCTTTTTTCTTTTTTTCTTTTTCTTTTTTTTTGCCGTGCAGAGCTTCACACTTGCTGGAAAAGTGCTCTACTACTGAGCTACAACCCCAGCCTGTGTTTTAGAATACAAAGCATAAAAGAAAGAGAGAGAGAGAGAGAGAGAGAGAGAGAGAGAGAGTGTGTGTGTGTGTGTGTGTGTGTGTGTGTGTTTGGGGGGCCAAGAGTGAACTATAGCCAAGAAGTTCAAACAGTAAAACTTTCTTAAGATATTTCTGTCCTTGGTATGACTTCCCAATATTCTTGTTGTTGTCAGTTCCTGTTCCACTGCCATTAAATGGGAAAGGGATGGACCAAACTTTAGCTTTCACCCAACCATTTATTGAGGAAAATTCAAAATTCTCCTTTTTTTTTTCTGACCTTAAAAATTTTATAAAACAGTTACTTTTGTAGAACTCAAAGAGCGTTTTACAGATGACAATTAGGGGGATTAGCTATAGAAGTTTGGGTCTTGACTGGGTGGGTACCCACCCATCCAAATAAGACCAGTATGAGAGTTTGCCTGTGTATGTGTGTGTGTGTATTGAGGAGGGGGTTAAGGGTGGACTCCAAGAGTCCAAGCAAAGAAGAGCTAACTGCTCCTCCATGGTCATTCATTAAAACTTGAGTTTTGGGAAATGAAAATAAATTTTACACAGGAGCCTAAAGCATTTGAAAGGGGCTGTGTCAGTCATTCAAGCAGTGATTTTTAAAAGTATTGACCCAGAGATTTGATTTGCAGTGTCATCTCCAGCAGTATTCAGTTGCTGGTTCAGGATCTAGATGCGGCCTGTGATCCTGCCCTGACTGCCATGAGCAAGGTAAGGTTTTAGGAACTGGCTTATTACTAGACTTCTAAGAGTGACTAAGGGGGTTTCTGCTGACCCTTGCCTACAGCTTTTTACAGACACTTCAATGCTTAAAGTGTCAGCTGAGAGGAGAATGGGAAGACATCCCAGGGTTCCCAAAAGTGCTCACTTTATCTTGTACCTTAACACATTGCTTGTCCTTTGAGGATGAGACAGGGAACTAAAGTGCTTGGTGAGACTGAAAGCAGTGTTGTCTTTGATTATCATCTGACTTGTGCTAAAAACCTTAATGTGGTCTCACCAGAATGGGTATTTTTGTAAGTGCTTAAAGCAATACTGACTCATTCTTCATTCTTGCCCACTGAGAGGTTTTTCTGACTCTTTCTGAGCCCTGGTGCAAGATTATTCAATCCGGTTGTGGATTCTTCATTTCCTAATATCCTGCTGACCCATCAATCAGTCCTTGACCCTCCTTTGGCACTTAGCACATGCTATCTCATGTTTTTGTTTTTGTGTTTTTTTGTACCAGGGATTGAATTCAGGGGTGCTCAACAACTGAGCTTCAGCCTCAGCTTCTAAAGCTGCTGGCTCATTATTTTATTTTTGGCTTTTATGTATCTACGCCTTTTCATCCCAAAAGAATATACTTTCCTTAAGTGTATGGATCACGTCTTATGCCACCCTTTGGCTCTCATATTGTCTTGAGTATAGAAAACTCTCATGTTTCTTGATTAAATTGAAAATAGATAATTCTTTATTGATTTTTAAGCTCAAATAATGTGGAACTGCCCACTATAACCTTGTAGAGCAGAAGTTGGCAAACTATAGCCTGTGGGTCAAATCTGGTCTACTACCTGTTTTAGTAAATGAAATTTTTTTGGAATATAGCCATAGTCATTCACTTATGAATGATGTGTGACTGCTTTTGTGCTGCTATCATAGCTTGAGTAATTGCAATGGAGACCACAGAACCCACAAAGCCAAATATTTACTATTAAACCACTGGCAGAAAAAGTTTGCCAATGCCTATTCCAGAGTCATAGGCTCTTGTAGTATTCTTACAAATTCTGAAGGAAGAACTTCCCTGGCACTTATTATCCTGAGTTGTGGCAGAGGGCAATAGAAAGAACCGGGACTTTGGAGTCAGACAGATCTAACTCTTCCAGTTTTTCCTTTGAGGACACTGAGTGAAGGACTTACCTTGTCTGGGCCTGCTACCTGCTCTGTATGTGAAATGTGACTTTCTGCCTCCTAGAGTTGTGAGGGTGAGACAAGAAGAGGGTGCCAGGGCTGGTGCCTTTCATATAGTAGGTGCTCAGTGTTAGTTCCTTCCATCTTGTCAGAAGATTCTGTAAGCAGACATTTGGCCTGAATCTTTGCTTTGCAGTAACAAAAATGGAACTAAAAGCAAAACATGGTCTTTAGAAAGGTTTTAAAGAGTAAAGTGGGGGCTCAGTGAAGTTTGTGGCTCAGTGATAGAGTGCTTGCCTAGCACATGTGAGGCACTGTGTTCAATCCTCAGCACCACATTTAAAAAAAGAAATAAAATGAAGGTGAATTCTAGCTATTAAAAAAAAAAAAAAAAGTGAAGTGGGAAGTTGTGAAAAAACTGATGTCACAAAGCTTCTGTTCAAAAAGCTGATTCTTTCACCAATCAGATACTGAGAAGTATTTCTAGTATTCTCAGTGTTTGCAAGCAGAACACTCGGAGCAGGCAGACTTGAGGCTAATGCATTTCTTTAAAGGAACATGACTATGAGGATTCATCTTGTAGGCTCCAGTTATCCCCTGGCTGCTGGTGAGTGGTCGCTACATCCTGAGTGAGATCGGTTCCAGCTGCCATTACTCCTGAACTGCCACATACTTCATCCTGGAATGCAGCTGGTGAAAGAATTTTTACATTTACCAAAGGAAGAGTGTTTAGGGCTTTTTTTTTTTTTTTTTTTTAAGTAACACTTGGAGGGGGGTTAACACTCCAGGTGTTGCTTATATGAACTGTCAATTCATTAGGTGGATTTCCCTCCAGCTGCCTCCTACCCGGCCATCCAGACCCACACCAGCAAATATTAACACAGACCATACCTCCAGAATCTTTTGTTTATATCATAGAAAAACCACAGACTTGGGAACACAGCAGCTGCAAGGCCGTTACTTTTTGTCTGATCTTCTGGAGTTATAGCAAAATGAAATCCATGTGATGAAAATAAACATGCCAAGTGGTCACAAATTGATTCAGCGCATACTCTCCACTATTTGTGCCTGCATCCTAGTTCATGTAGTTTCCTCTAGGATTTTTTATTTGGTTTATTGTTTCCTTCATTTCAAGGATTTCCGTTTGTTTTTTTTTTTTTTGAGAATCTCTATCTCTTTGTTGAAATGATCTTTTGCTTCCTGCACTTGCTCTTTCAGCTTATTGGTATTATCATTCATTGCCTGCATTTACTCTCTTATCTCATCCTTTGCTTCACGAATCATCTTAATCATGTATAATCTGAAGTCCTTTTCTGACATTTCTTCTAACATATACTGTCATTGGATTCTATTAATATAGAATCTAGATTTGTTTGGATCATTTTCTTCCCTTGTTTTTTCATGTTGTTTATGTATCTTCCCCTCTAGCAGTGCAGATCTGGGGTATTACAGATTTCCCCCTATAGGCTTATAGTGGCCCTATAGGTTTCCAAAACCCTTTCTTTAAGGGGAGATCAATATTAGCAGTGCCCAATTCAGACACTATGCAGTCCTAGACCAAATAGCCCCTATGAAGACAATAACAAAATTGTCATAATAAACAGAATGAGTTCAAATATTATTATCTTCAGTAAAACAAACAGATTTGCAATAAGGTCTGCAGTTTCTAATGGAGGACAAAGAGGATGCAGAGGGATGTAGAATGTAGCTGTTAATGGGATAAGAAAAGAATATACAGAAGTTCTAGATAATAGAAAGGTTGAGAGTGTAATCAAAAGAAATTGGATGTTAGCATGCAAAAAAGGGAGAAAGAGACTCTGAGGGAACAGGTAAACAAAAAGAAAAGAGAGCAAGAAAAGTAAAGAAATAAAAACTTAAACTTTTTCAATAAGGAGAAAAAAGGAAATCTACAGTGTAACAGTCATATAGAAATGAAACCTCCCAAAATTCAGTGGCCTGATGCATGAGAGATACCTGACAATGAGCTTTAAGCCTCCAGCAGGCGTCTCAGGATGGGTGTTGCCCCACCTATAGATCGGAGCTATGTCTTCCAGGATTATCCAAGATGGCTGCTCTGGCTTCCAAATATGTTGGCAAATGGGGAACTGCAGCTCAGGGTGTGGCCGTGGTCAGCCGGAGGCGGGATGCGGTTGGTCAGGCAGGGGTCCTGGAGGTCGGGTGTGTTTGGTGTGGTTGTGGGATCCCGGAGGCCGGTTGCAATCAGTCGGTCTGGGGTCCCGGTGATAGGGCGCAGTCAGTTGGTCTGGGGGTCCTGGCGGCAGGGAGCAGTCAGTCGATGTGAGGATCCCAGAGGCAGGGAGTGATCAGTCGGGCTGAGGTCTCCTGGAAACGGGGCTCAGTCAGTCCGGCCAGGGGTCCTACGGGGCCTAGCTATTGTCTCAAAATGGCGGCAGCCACGTGTAATCAAACCTTGTAGGTACTATAACAGTGAACTTCCAGGCAACAGCAGGCAGCTGGTGCTCCACTGGCGGTCGGAGATCAGTTTGCCTACTGTTGTCAGATGATCGGGAGGTGAACCTCGTGCGTTGGGTGATGGATAGGTGTAAGGCAGGTGATGGACAGGCGAGAGGCAGGCAAATGGCGGATGATAGGTGCCGGACAGTGAGCAATCTGCACTCAAGGAAGGTGTCAATATGCTGGCAGATTACAGGTGATCACAGCAGACAAATGGGGTAAACAGCAGGGGATTGATAAGCAGCAAAAACTGCCTTACTAAAAAACAGATATCCTCTGCTTGATACCGGAGTTACAGAGTGACAAGGAACACAGCCTCCCTCTAGTCCACCATCTTGGATCTCCCCTAGGATTTTTAAAAACTTTTGTGACAGTGATTATTTCTTTCTCCAATTCCATCATTCTTGCTGCAGGTTGAACAGTTCAGCTCAGACTGTACCTAGCACAGTGCTGGGAATTGCAAGGAAGTCGGGGAAGGCATAGATGTTATTCCAAGGTACGTAGATTTCAGTGGGCAAGGGACAAGAGATGTGTTGAGAGTAATGTCCTAAAAACTGCAGTATAAGGCATGATGAAATCAGTACTGTAAGGAAACTACAAAATTTCAAGAAGGGAAGAGTTCATACCCAAGTGGGCAGGCAAGAAAAACCTTTGTAAGCAAGTGGCATTTGAAATAGGAGAGGGCAAGGATTTGAATGAATTTGTGGTGAGGAAGGCTTTCCAATAGGGTAGAATGTGAGCAAAGGTCTGTGAAGTCAGGAAAACTCAGTTTTATTAAAATTGCCAATCTCATGAACCATTTTAGTAATTCCACAGACTACTGTTCTTGGACTAGCATGCTCAAGATTGGAAGCAAGGCTGCCCTCTAGGTGTGTGTACTCTGCTGGGGAGATAACTCACAGTGACATAAATAGATGTCCTTTATAAGTGGGAAGAAAATGTGAGTGGGGCTTGCCAAGATGGAGTAGTCGTTAGATGATTCTGAGTTGATAAAAGAAGGCTTTCTTGACAAGATGGAACAAGTTCGGCAATGCAGTTAGGTCTCGCCTTGGTCTCCTCCTTCATTGGCATATAGGGCTTTTATCATTCATCCTGTTTCTACCTCCTTAGCTCCGTTTCCGCCCCTCCTCTGTGTGTTCGCTGTCTCTAGCCTAGGAGTCATTCCCCCTTCGCTGAATATTACATTGCTTTATCATGGCTTGCATCCTTTTTCCTCATTCTATTCTCTCTGCCTGAAATTCTTTTTCCAGGCCTGGGGTTGTGCCTCAATGGTGGCGCACTTGCCTAGCATGCATGGTGCCCTGGGTTCAATCCTCAGCACCACATAAAAATAAAATGAAGGTATTATGTCTACCTACAACAAAAAAATATTTTACAATAAATTAATTAATTAAATAAAGATCCAGTGACAACTAAAAAAAATATTTAAAAAAAAAATTCTTTCCTACTGTTGTCTACCCAATAAGCATATCCTTTATTTTTTAAATTTTGTTTATTGTTTGGTACCAGGGACTGAACTCAGGAGCACTCAACCACTGAGCCACATCTCCAGCCCTATTTTGTTTTCATATAGAGACAGGGTCTCACTGAGTTACTTAGCACCTCCCCGAACTTGTGATCCTTCTGCCTCAGCTTCCTGAGCCACTGGAATTAAAGGCATGCGCCACTGCACCCAGCAGCATATCCTTTATGATATAGTTTTAATATCTTCCCCCTTTTTTTTTTTTTTTTTTTTTTTTTTTTTTTTTTTTTTTGCGGTACTGGGGATCGAACTCAGGGCCTTGTGCTTCTGAGGCAAGCACTCTACCAAGTGAGCTATCTCCCCAACCCCCCCTTTTTTAAATTGAGATATAACTCACATAATACAGGACTCGCTCCATTTCAACTATAAAATTTTAGTACATTTACAAAGTCAAGCAGCCTCAACATCTAACTCCAGGACATCTTCATCTCCAAAAGAAGCCTCATGCTCAGTAGCAGTCACTCCCCATTCTCCTACTTTGTCTCCGTAGATTTGCCTATATGAACATTTTTACATAAACAGGATCATAGAATAGGTAGTTTTTTGTGCTTGGCTTATTTCACTTAGCATAGTGTTCTGTGACATAGCATGTATCAGTACTGCATTCCTTTCTTTTTTTAAGTGCTGACAATCAATCCTTACATATGCTAAGCACACACTGTACCATTGAGCTGCCCCCAGCCCCTGCTTTGTTCCTTTTTATGACTAAATAACATTCCACTGTGTGAATATGCCACATTTTGTTTGTTCATCAATGGATGGACATTAGAATTATTTCCACATTTTTAATTTTTATAAATAATGATATCAACATTTATGTGAACATGTCTTCAGTTTTCTCAAGTATATACCTGGGTGTGGAACTGCTGAGTCATTTGATAACTTTATATTTAACATTTTGAGGACCTGCCAAACTGGACTACCCACAAGCAAAGTATGGGGATTTTAATATTTCCACATCTTTGGCAACATTTATTTTCCTTTTTTGTTTTTTAATTTTGGCCATTCTTTGTGAGTGTGATGAGATACCTCATTTTGTTTTCAGTTTGCGTTTCTCTGACAACTAAAAACAGTAAACATCTTTACATATGCTTATTGGCAATTTGCGTATCCTTTTTGAAGAAATGTCAATTAAATCTTTTTCCCATTGTAAAATTGAGTCTTCTTTCTATTGTTGAGTTGTAAAATTTCTTTTTATAATCTGGCTGTTAGACCCTTTAGCAGATATTTGATTTGTAAATATTTCCTCCCATTTCTGTGTGTTGTCTTTGTTGTTGTTGTTAATGTCCCTTTATGTTGCCGAAGTCTTTATTAATTTTTTTGAGGTGTTGGGATTTCAACCCAGGGCCTTGGGCATGCTAGGCAAGTGTTCTACCACTGTGCTATAGCCTCATCCCTTTTATTTTTTTTATTTTGAGACAGTGTCTAAGTTGCCCGGTCTACATCAAACTTGTGATCATTCTGTCTTAGCTTCCTGAGTAGTTTGAATTGCCAGTGTACACCACCTAATCCAAAATCACAAATATTTACCTGATGTTTTTGTCTAAGAATTTATAGTTTTAGCTCTTACATTTAGGTTTTCAATCTGTTTCGAGTTAATTTTTTTATATCATGTGATGTAAGGGTTCAACTTTATTCTTTTATATGTGGATATCCAGCTTTCCCAGTACCATTTGCAAAAGAGAGAGTTCTTCCCTCATTGTATGGACTTGACACCCAAAATCAGCTAAAAAACAGCTAACCATAATTGTGGGGCTTTTTCTCTTGACTCTTAGTTCTATTCCATTTATTAATATGTTTGTCCTTATGCCAGTACCATACTGCTTTGATTATTGCCTTGTAGTAATCTTTGAAATCATAAACAGTGAACCCTCCAACTTTGTTCTTTTTCAACATTGTTTTGGTAAATTCTGGTCTCTTGCAATATCACCTTTTCTTGTCACACCGAGAGCATTCCTCTTTCACCCTCAAGATACCACCAATCCTTATACTACCTCTCTGTTATATAATTATTTTCATATCTCTCTTTGCTATTAAACTTTGAACAACTTGAAGGCTAAGTTTTATTCCTTTTTGTATGTCCATGGCATAGCACAGTATTTGCTTTATAGTAGCATTCTCTGAATGACTTTTCCTGTCTTCAGGACCAGGGACACCCATTTGAACAAAGAATAGTGACAAAGTGAGACAGGTAACTACTGAGCAGATTGAGATGGATGGAGCCAGTAAAGTAGACATCTGTAGATATGTCTTTGTCATAAACTCCTTGAAATCTTTAGGCACATAGCAAGTGCTGCTGAGGGTGATATGATACTCCTCAGTGTACTTAAGTAGCATAGCATCTTCAGCAAGTGACTTCCCAGAGCTGATTGAAGAAAGGTCAGAATTAGGAATGCTCATTAGCTCCTGTAGGTGAGGGCCAGCTCCCTGCTACTAGACAAGGAGAGAAAGTTTCAGAGCGGCCAAGTTCGACAGAAAACATGTGGAGGAGCAGCCTTAAACAGGCCAAGACCAAGTACAAGAAGCAAGATATGGTAGAAGTTTGGTTCCTCTGACACTAACTTTGAGAGCACAGTAGTGTCACTGATAAGTTATATGAAACTTACCTTTCCCATACTGCATATTATTTTCTTAGATGAGCTTTATGAGATAAATTGCTATTTGTTGAGCACTTACCAGGAAGCAGACACCCAAGTGCATTATGTTATTTAATTCTATCAATAAACTTATAAGGTAGCTATGTTATTTCCCCCTTTCACAGAGGATACTGAAACACAGAGAAATTAAGTCATTTATCCAAGATCTCTCAGTTAGCAGAGCGAGGATTCAAACACATGTCTTTTCATGCAGGATTGTCCCACGCATTGCACACACACAGTGAGAGTGAGTCCTTCTGGCAAATGTGGCAACCTTTGAAAAATCAGCTTATATAAATTGCCTAAAGTGGAAGAGTGGTAAGACAGCCTGTACCCGGTACTACTAACTTCACACAAGAATTCATACATTCTTGATTATGAGTTCTCTAGGTATTCACAGTGATCATGTTAGATGTCAGTCTTTAGCTTTTCTTGGTTGGATGCTGTATTAGTCAGGGTTCTCTAAAGGAACAGAATCAACAGAAAGAATGATTATAAAAGAGGAATTTATTAGATTGACTTACACGACCAGAAGCTGGATAGTCCACAATGGCTGTCTGCAGGCTGAAGAGCTAGAGGAACCAGTAGCTGTGCAGTCCAAGAAGCAGAAGCCTCAGAACAAGAAGGATCAACAGTGTAAACCCAGTCCAAGACCAAAGGCTTCTAGAAATTCCCTGGAGAATTATTGACAGAGTCCTCTTTGGAAGAGTGAAGAAGTGAGAATCTGATATCCTCAAGCAGTTGCAGGAGCAATCAAGAACCTGTTCAAGAAGAATCAAGCTTGCATCTGCTGCTGCTTCCTTTTTCTTCCAACTTTTATTCCATCCAAGCCACCATGGACAGTGCTGCCCTCACTTAGGGAGGATCTTCATTTCAGTTCGCTATCCCACATGCCAATCATTCCTAGACCACTCTCATTGACATACCTAGAAGCCTCTTAATCATTGGCATCTCTTAAGCCAATCAAGTTGACAGTTCAGATTAACCATTACAGATGCCATGACTTTCAACAGGGGAGAAAATGTGTTGAGTAACTAATGCAAGTATTCCTGCTGGCTTTGTGTATTTCCCCTGAAAATTAATGAATTGTCCTTCTGATATATCTGTCTGTTTCTTTCTTCTTTATTTCTCTCTTTCTCTTTCTCACATTATGCCAAATCATACAGATTTTAGTAGTGAAGCCAGAAATAAAGCCAAGTGTCCTGATTCTTGAGAAGGTGGTGTGATTCTTGGAAATATACAGAGTTTGGTATTTTAGATATAAATTCTGCAAAGTCTTAGGGATTAATATGTCCAGATATAACCCTAATAAGTAGGATTTTTTAAAATCTATAACCTCCTTAAGAGTTCCCTCCTTACCATATTCTTTTTACTAGGGCTTCTCACTAGGTTGAAAGAATCTAAATCTCTGTCCAAAATCAGACCCACTCAGCTTTTTCCCATTAATGGTAATTTTAGAAAACAACAACAACAGAAAGAAACTGAATAAATTAAATTTCCTTACAGTCTGACATGTAATTTGTATTAGGTTTCAGGATTGTGAATGTGTACTAATTTAGGAAGCTGCATTACTATCCCCCATAGACATTTTGAAATAGCTAGAACAGTCCTGAAATCTGTTCTCATTTTCCTCAGTCATTAAAATGCAGATCTGTTTCAGAAGGCCCACAGAGCACCACGGGTAAGGAATCTTCACATTCACTTTCAACTTGTAATCCAGACACATCTTTCTTTTTTCATAAAAAATATTTTTACTATGATAAAAGCAAATCACCTTCATTATAGAAAGTACAGATATTTTGAAAAATATTGTATCTGTATTGAAAACCTAACACAAATTTCATGTCAGACTGTAAGGAAATTTAATTTATTCAGTTTCTTTCTGTCATTTTCTAAAATCACCTATAATTCCAATTGACAGATATATTTTTCAGTCTTTTGTTTTATGCAGACATTTAAAAATAAAGTTCATACTTTACACACTGCTTTGTAACCTGTTTTTCTCTGTTAACAGGTTTTAATAGTTTTCTATATCATTTAATCCAGAGCTATATTTTCAGTGGTTGCATAGTATTCCATAGTACAAAATATTTATTGTTAATATCATAACAGTACCTAACATTTACCATGGAATTAATATGTGGGAGGCATGGTGTTAACAGCTTTCTATGGATTATTTTTAAATAATTGATTATAAATATTATCATCATTCCAATTTTATAGATGAGAAAACAGGCTTAGAGAAGTTAGGTAACTTGCTCAAGTCACACACTTAGAAGATTGTATCAATAGTGTTAAAACTCATACTGTCTGACTCTGCATATCTTCATCCTAAATACTGTAATCTGCTGTTGCTCTTAAAATGTGTTTTATCTGGGGCTGCTACCAGGCATGAGACCCTAAATTCCATCCCCTGAGGCCCATTATGCAAAAAGTAAAAATAAAAATGAAAGCAAAAATGTATTTAATCCATTTGCTCTTCATGGCTTTTTATTTCCAGGTTTTCACATTTGTAGTCTGGTGGTGAGCAGCCTCGTGCATATGTATATTTTATTTTCTGAATATTCATAACTATTAACTTCAGATTAATTGCCCTGAAGGGAATTGCAGAGATCAAAGCTTATGTGAATGCTAAAATTTTTTATAGATATTTTCAAATTGCTTTTACGAAAGGTTATATGAAATTGCCTTCCTATTGACCCAGAAATGAATGGAAATATATACAGACACCCTTTGTTACTTCACTTTCTCTTCAGGATCATCTTGATTTTTCCCCTGGGAATTAGGGAACATGTATCTCTGAGCAAAGAGGGGAAACAAGCCATTCCCCCCTCCTCCTCTGCATGACCATCACCATGATTCTCATCTGCAAGTCTACACTATCCTTCTACACCCTCATTCTACGTGCAGATTTTGCTCGTCTCAGTGCCCCCAGCTAATATCAGGTTCATGTAGGGTGGAAGCTGTTCTTTTGGAGAGTAACACCACAAAATGGAAAGAACATGGACTTTGGGGTTCGTGAACTAGTGTCTAGACCTCAGTGCTACTGACCGGCTGTGCCTCATTTGATAAGTCCCGGATATCCACCCTCCTGTTTTACCACCTCTAGAGCAGGAATAACAATACCCACTTCACTGCATCATTGTAAGCAGTAAGTTCATGAGAAACTGTTTGTCTCTGTGTCTGGAACATAGTAAGTGGTCATAAATATTCCTTCCCTTCTTTGTTCCCCACACAGTGCTTGGTCCAGTGCTGTGCACCCAGAAGGTACATATAAATATCACAAATGTTTGTTGTCAGAGTAAAAGTAGTCCATACAAGAGTTAAAGAGTGAGTGTGTGCACGTGCGCCTGAGTAAAATCCCTGGCTTGGAGCCCACAGCTCAGCAGCCTAAACCACAGCATAGACCCCAGTTGCCTGAAATGTTCGCAGAGTCCAGATGTCTGAGACTGTGCTCTCTATATCTCTAATTTAGTGACCAAATTAATAGGTGGGAATTTAAATTTTCAACTGAGGAAATTAATTTCTCAGGAGATCTCTTTCCAAGCTTTATATAGCAATAGAAAAAAAACAAGATCCATAGTAAGCTAGTTTTGGAGTGTCGTCTGATCAGTGGATTAATCAGAACTCTGCTATAGTGGGCTCTCTGAGAATAGTGATTATCTTCCTTGGGAAGCATCAGCATGGACCACGCACTAAAGGCAGCAGAAACTGAACCCTGGAGATGTTTTGGGCTCCACATTCTCTCCCTGTAGTTAAATATGGGGTCCTGGAAGCTTAAACTGGTACTATCTTAATTTCCTTGCATCTTCAGTACTTTTTTTTTTTTTTTTTTTTTTTTTTTTTTGCGGTGTTAAGGATTAAACCCAGGTCCTTGTGCTTGCAAGGTAAGCACTCTACCAAATGAGCTATATCCCCAACCTTCAGTACTAATTTTTTTGCAAATTGTTTCTGGTTTTTTATATAATACCTGTTGAATACAATGTGGTTTTTAACCCCATTCCTTCCTACCACCACCCCAAACAAAAAGCACAAATGGAAAATGTTTACATTGCAGAGGGATAACTTTTAAATGTTAGATTAAAAGTTTACCTGGAAACTTTGAAATCTTATTTCTTCTGGTAGCTTTCCATGATATTTGTTCTTCCAGTGCAAACTGCAAAATATATGTTTCCTTTTTTGGACAAGAGCTTTGCTTGATTACTGTATGTTTCTTTACTTCTCCTTGAGAAATAGGACTGACCTTGAACAAAGTTCCAGTTAAATGTTTTTATTTATTTATTTAGTTTGTTTGTTTGTTTTTGACAAGTGTCTAGCAAGCACCCTGGCATAGAATTTGGACTTTAGACAGGCCTGGTTGTCTGAACTGTTTTACTAGGTATGAGACTTTGGTCAAGTTACTTAGTCTCTTTGAGTGTTTTTACATTTCCTCATCTATGAGATTGCTGTGAGAACTGAATGTGACCATGTGTGAATAGTAAGTGAACTGATGTATACAGTGCCAGGCAAAGAGACCTGCACATGGTAGGTCATAACATGGGTTTCTTGGGTGATTTGAGTTAGGACTCAAGCCTTAAGTGATCTGGGATGACTGAGAGTAAACAGCAACCCTTTGAAGTAATGGTTGGACTGAATTACTGCTAACTGTATTTTGCACATTTTTAAAAAATAGTAAAAATAGTGTCAACACTCATTGTTTCCCGGCACATTAAATCATTTTCTTACTTCACTAAGCTGATTTAAATTTAAAATCATGAACCCACTTAACTTTTGCTAATACTTTTTTTTAACTTGACCAGTGGAGCCATAGTGTCTAAAATATTAAAGCAAGTCATATATCTTCACACATACCCAAATGTGGCCATGTGCTATCTTCGCCAGTGGTTATCAAGAGGAATTAGATGAGGAACAGAAAAACTAACCAGTGGGAACTTGAAGAAATTCCGCGTCCCATGCTTTGTCCTGCTTCAGAGCTGCTTTGTAGCCAACAACAGAGTATGTCTCCACCTCCTTTTATGGTCTTCTATGAGTGGAAAATTGTAATGTTTAGATACTTATTTATAAGCTATTTTGAGATTAAAAAAAAATGCAATGGTGCCAACATGGAATGCAGTAGTCATTTCTGTGGAAGAACTTCATGTTAACTGGGGGCATCAAGCTCTGTTTAGTTCTGTTTACCCAGAGCATTCTGCTCCAAGTCTTCCTACAGAACTTGGGAAAAGAACATGAAGTATAGTCTTAATAGCACCTGTCCGTTCTAGCCTTACCCTGTGAGCTCACTGACAGTTACCTCGGATGTTCATTGTTTAGAATGGTTAAATCTTTAATATCAAATGGAAAAAGAACCTCTAAAGGTAAAAGATAATGAGGAAAACATTACACATAACCAAAGCATTCAGATATAAAGGCAGTTCATGTTGGAGCTTTCTACTGTTTCTCCATTGTTTGTTTCTGTTTTTCCCCCAATAAAAATTTTTCCTTTTCCTACCAGGTATAGTAGCAAACAGTTGAATTCCCAACTACTTAGGAGTCTGAGACAGGAGGATCGCTTGATCCCAGAAGTTCAAGGTGAGCCTAAGCAACATAGGCTCACCTGCCTTAAAAGAAAAAAGAAAGAAAGAAAGAATTTCCTTTTCCTGTCTGGAACCTGCCTATGAAGCCTTGCATAAGGCTCTTGGTGTCTCTGGGCTTTTTTTTTTCTTCCCCTTCTACAAATGTACTGGGGATTGAACCCAGGGCCTCACCACTGAGCTACACCCCCAACCCCTGTGTCTTATTTTCTCATCTGTGAAATGAAGATGGAACTCCCTTCCTTCTTTTCTATGGTTCTGTGCGTACACATATCCAAAGCTTTTAGAATCCAAATATCTGCTGATCTGAAGAAACATTAGGACAAAACAGTCCTTTGAGCTTCCCAGGGCCGGGGAATCATCCACATACAATAGGATTCCTTTAAACTAGTTCTCTCAGTATTGAATTTTTCCTTTCCCCAAGAGCTCTATAAAAATAGTGTTTTCTTGCCAGAGACATCAAGGCCTCAGAACTACTGGCCTCCTCCTGTGAACAGTCTATGGTTTGTTTTTGGCTTGGGATCTTTCTAACAAACCGTCCAGCTCTGCTGAGGGGCTGACTCAGCAGGACTCCTCCAGCACGTTCCTGCTCTTGTCAGGATCCCAGTGCCCGTTCCTTGCCAGCTAGGACAGACTGGGAACAGATGATACTCTGTCCCCCTGTGTGACAGGGGAAAGAGACACTGCAGTGGAGCATGTCTCCTAGTTCTCCATAGGGTGTCAGAACTTGAGCCCATTTTTGTTCATGGTCAAAGACTACATCAGTTCTCTCATATTCATCTCCCCCAAAACCTGTTACCCACTTAGTCCCTGAGGCTCTTTCCTACCCTGTTCCCCATATTGCTGACTTATCCTCTGATATTTAGCATCTGCCAGAGATCCTCTTTTCCTTTATTGAAATCCTATTGTAATCCCAAAGGTTTTAGGAATGTAAGATTCTACATGCCTACCTTTTAAAATGTTTTTATTGTAGAAAATTTCAGATATATTCAAAAGTAAACAGTATAGTGAACCTTGTGTACCTGTTACCCAGCTTCACTAATCATGTTTCATCTATACCTGCAGCCCCCTCCCCCAGCCCCATATTATTTTGTGTGTTTTATTTTTATTTAGTTTTTAGGATGTGGACATCTTTGAGGGCCACTGTTCAGCTGGCCGTGGCTTGTGGTGGAGGAGCAGAGTCCTCAATCAAGTGGTTGTTATCTTTGTGATCTAGGACCATGTCAGTTCAACAAGAGAGTCTTGGTGGCTGGTAGAACCGAGTTTGAGTCTCCAGGCCAAGCTTTTGACTGGGCAGTACCCAAAGGGTCTGATACTCAGGCAAAACTGGGGCAGCCTTTAGAGGGAGGGAAAGAAGCATTTTGTCAAGAAATGTCAGGAAAAATTCCTAAACTTTACATGGTGGCATATGCCTGTAATCTCAACAGTTTGGGAGGGTGAAGTAGAAGGATTTCATGTTTAAGGCCAGCCTTGGCAACTTAGTAGGACCCTCTCTCAAAATTTAAAAAAAAAAAGGCTGAGGATGTAGCTTGGTGGCACAGTGCCCCCGGTTTAAATCCCCAGAACCACCCTCCAACACACACACACACAAATCCTAAATTTTCAAAATAAGCCTATAGAGCGCCCCACCCCTTTCTTCCTAACCATTACCCAAGATACGGTTAAGAGGAAATGAACCTTTTGGAAGATGGTCACATTCAGTGAACAGACTTGTCTCACCAGAAGGAGGTGAGGGAGGTTGAACTGATTTTGGAGGAGGCTCCTCCAGTGCTTGACAATTAGGTGCCACAATGATAGTAAGTATGAAATGTCCACTAAACACCTTATCTGTTGACCCGTTGTTGGGTGGACTTTGCAACAAAGGCACACTGATGTTAGGCTACAGAGTCTGGGAAGCCTAAAATGGCACAGTTGGTTCCAGAGCCAGAGGATGTGGCCTGAGTCTGCAGATTGGACTTCAGTAGGGACACAGTAACCTGAAAAAGTATAGTCAGAGGTGAGGCACTATGTTAGTCAGCTTTTCATTGCTGTAACAAAATACCTAATGAAAATAGCTTAAAGGAGGAAAGATTATTTTGATTCATGGTTTCAGAGGTTTCCATCCATGGTCAGATGGCTTCATTATTTCTGGGCCTGCAATAAGGTATAACATCATGGTAGAAGGACCTGGTAGAGCAAAGCTGCTTACCTCCTTATGACCAGGAAGCAGAGAGAGAGAGAGAGAAATAGCCCCCGGATTATTTTGAAGTAAATGTCACATGTTGTAGCAATTTTAGTTTCCTTTTTAAAGAATTCCAAATTCCTCCCAATTTACTCATGAGAGTAAATTTAAGTAAATTTACTTAAGTTGATCCTCTTTCAGGTTTCACTGCATTAGCCCTGCCACCTATGATAGCTCATGCAGCATCTACTTGGAAGTAGATGTCTACCCTTTTCTCCCACAGTCTGGCTGGTGGAATAGTTGACAGAGAACAGAGTCCCTGTTCCAGTGCAGTCAGCTCTGCCTAATGAGGGTCCTGTTACAAGACAGCAACTTAGATGGGAAAGGGAAGCTATTGAAGCATGCTGGGGTCCACTAGCAGGACCATTTCCCTGTGCAGGATAAGGTGGACATGCTTCTTTTTACTCATGATCAGTCACTGTGTTATAGACTCAGAAAGAAATTCCCCAAGAGAGAGGGAGCCAGTTCCTGTGATGACAATGACTGAATTTCCCCTCTACCCTTTCCTTTTCCTACTTAAAGGTAACACTGTTTACCTCCGAAGGGTCTTTAAGCCTGGTCTTGTCCTATATGTATTTCAGATGCAGTGGCAGAATGTGGAACATGTTGGTGACCAGAGCCCCTATGTCACCTCTGTCATTCTTCACATTAAGCAGAATGTCCCCATCATCCGTGACAACCTGGCTTCCACACGGAAATACTTCACTCAATTCTGCATCAAATTTGCAAAGTAAGTCCTGGAATGTTCTTGTCACTGAGTTGTTTTGTTTTTTGTTTTTTAAATAGACTATATTTCAGAGCAGTTTTAGATTCACAGCATAATTGAGCAGATTTCCCATGTACCCCTTGGCCCATATGCATACTGTCCTCCAATATCAACATCCCCCCAGAAGGGTACATTTGTTGGGGTTGATGAACCTACCTACACTGATACATTATCACCCAAAGCATGTGGTTTACATTTGGGCTCATTCTTGGTGTTTGTACTTTCTGTGGTTCTGGACAGACATCTGATAACATGTACCCACCATCATAGTATCATATGCAACAGGGTTCTTTTAATGCCATACACACCACCCAACATGCTCACAATCCAAGTGTCCCTACCATCCAGCTGGGACTCATTCTGGTACCTACAGGCAAATTGATATTAATCTATACCCACAAGGATCTTAATAATAAAACCACTGCTACTTAAGTTCACATATACAGTAGCAGTAATATAATCATCAGCCACATCAAGGCAAACAAAAATGAGTTGGGTTGGGGGGTGCTGTTATTTTGAACTGTGTGGACATAACCACCCCTTGCCCAGGTTTAGATAATTAAACTTATTCTCAGTGATCTCATGTACATTTTGACTCTCTCATATAAACTTTTTTAAGGGTAGAAAACATCAGTTCTATTTCTTTTGAGTCTTTTCTCCCTCCTCCCCCATAGTACTTATTTACTGTAGCTGCTAAGACTTACCTACTTGTGGATGTCCTTGTGTCCAAAAGGAACTAGAAATTGGGAAGAGCAAGTCAGGGAACTTCATTGCCAAGGTAGATGGAGTGAACAGTGAGCTGCATGTGTTCCTGTCACATCCCTGTGTGTGGCCATTTCTGGCTTGAGTTTTGAAGCAAGAAAATATTTTGGTCCTTTGCCAATCAGCATCTGGCTGTGGCATTGTCTCCTGTGAGACCAGGCAGTGCACGGGGCCAGTGTCTCCTCTGACCAATTATCAAACAAACATTTTGGCAAACTTCTCAGGGAAGGACTTCAGAAAGGTCAGCCCTGTCCAAGCTACTGTATTTGGATTGTTCTCATCTAGGTCCCAACTCACCAGTTCAGGACTCCAAGTTTATGTCTTCCCCAAATCTCTCCCAGTTTGCATTCAATTAAGGCTTTCCCTCTCTGACACAAATAAATCCCTGAGGAGCAACAATAATGGAGTGGCTTGTAGAGTTAGCTTTATTTTCTACCTTGTCAAGAAAGGATAGAGTGGACTCTCCAGGGAGGCATTAATGTTTTCAGTGTGGCAGATGGACTAGGAGTTGACATTCCCTTCACTCTCTGGATGCTCATTAACGTGCATTAAAAGTGTTGCTGATATATCACCTTGTGACAGTCCCCATAAGTGCTGGCAGAACTGTTTCTGTGAAAATTTACTGCAACTAGAAATCTCCTTCATGGTCACCCAGAGGTCTGATAGAGCTTACATTAGATGAATAAGAGTCTGTTGCTTGGCTTCCCGAAGCATAGGCCTCACATTCTCTCAAAGCCCTCAGAGCCCTTCGGTGTTATTACTAAGCTCATATTGAGTGAACTGGGAATAGGATGCCCATCTCACACATCTGGAAAAGTTCAGCCTGTGATCAAGGCTATATTTCTGTTTTAGTCCAAATACCTTCTCATTCTGGTAAGGTACCTTACTCTAGAAACCTCAGGGTTGGGATTGTGAGGAGACCCTTCCCCAGCCAAGGACAATAGCCATCACCATCTTCATGGCATGGAGAAGCCCTTGGCAATTACCCATCTCATTGCTGCAACTTCTTCCCTGAAGACATGTGTTGAATCCCTGTTTCCCCAGTCCAAGCCCTGTAGACTTGTGCATAAAGCCAGTTCAAGGACACAACGACAGCTTATTCTAATGGGATGTAATAAGTTCTACACTGTGTATACAGTTGTGATCAGCCACAAATTCAACCTCATGTTACTTGTTTGGCTCTGGTTCACAGCACTTCTAATTCCTTCGAAATAGTCCCTATCATACCCCTCCTGATCAGCAGGCCTTCCCTCAGGTCCAACCCCTAGAATTCAAATTCCTTTCCCCTAACTCCCTGTGCTACCCACCAATGTAGAATTATCAGTGGATCTTTTGTCTCCATTTGGTATCTACATGGAGAGTCTTTCCTGTTTATATGTCACAGTCACTCCCTGGTTGAAACCACAATTTGAGTCACAGGTGACTTTTCTCCTCCACTAAACTGATTCTCCTCTTCTATTCAGTATTAAAGATAATAAAACAAATTTCTTTTTAAAAATGTTTTATTTGTTCTTTTTAGTTATACACAACAGTAGAATGTATTTTACATACTATACATACATGAAGTATAACTTCCCATTCTTGTGAAGACAAATCTTTTAATAGTGGTGGGTACAGTTTTGATTAGTCATGAATTCAATCTCACATTAATTTTTTGACTCTAATTTACAACACTTCTATTCCTTCCCGAATAGTCCTGGTAAACTTCCTGGCAAAGTGCTGGTACTGGGCTGACATTCAAAAGTGGTAGCTACTACCATTATTAAAACATTTATTATTTTATTCAACATGCATTCACTTGAGCATTTCCTTTGTCCCATATATCAAGTTAAGTGATCTGACTTACCAGACACTACCCTCGTCTCCATTTGCCTTAATAGTCACTACCCTGTTAAGAATACACATATAAACAAATAAGTATAATAAAGTAGGTTTGATATTAGAGGCCTGTGAGAACTCTATGAAAATATGGTGGAGGTGACTGAGGAAAGGCTTCATAGAAGAGGTGTCCTTGAGCAAGGTTGGAGGGTTGTGTGAGTGCTGACCCCAAGGCTAGGGAAGAGCACTTCAGGCAGAGGAACAGTGTGAGCAAACGCACAAAAGAATCATAGGACCTGCAAATAGCTCAACCAAGTTGAAGTGTGGGGTGCCAGGGCTCAGCAGGATGTGGCTGAGGATAGAAAATCCAGAATTAAGGATATGATCAGGTACTTTGGTGCTACCTGTAGTCTCAGCTACTCAGGAGGCTGAGGCAAGAGAATCAGTTAAGCCCAGGAATTGGAGTCTGGCCCAGGAAACATGGCAAGACCCTGCCTCAAAAACCAAACAAGAACCTGAACCAAGGAAGGTCTTGTTTGCAGTCAAGGGAGGGACTTGGTCATGTTTGAAATAAATGCTTTTGGTAACAGGTGGGTTAGAAAGATGAGACTGAAGGTAGGGAGACCAGTTGGGAAGTAATTGAGCTCAGGACTCAGGAGGCTGAAGTGGGAGGGTGGCAAGTTCAAGGCCAGCCCCAGCAACTTAGTGAGACCCTGTCTCAAAATAAAAAATAAAATTAAAAAAGGTCTGGGGATATAGTGCAGAGGTAAAGTGTGCCTGGGAGTTCAGGGGAAGAATTGGTAGTTGATTAGATGTTGGGGTTGAGGTGGGAAGTAGTTTGGGGGAGCTCTTAGTTCCTGACTTGGTAACTAGGTAGATGATATATAGTCCACTGAACCTGGAGGCTAGTGTGGGGCTAATCTGGGAGAGGCTGGGTTGATGGTCATCTCAATAAGATGTCCAGGAAGTCATTAGCTGTTAGAGTGAGGACAAGTGTACAGGAAAAGATGTAGAGAGACTGAAGACAAAGGAGGGCACAGGCCTGGGAGCAGCATTGGAAGAGTGAGGGGACAGGTACCAGCAGCCTTTATCTTCATCTACAAATCCTGCTTTATTTCCAGCCGTTCTCCTGCAGTCTGGGGCCCTGTGACACCTCCTTGTCACCTCACTTTGGATTGTGCCTTGATTATAGGCATGTGTGTTCCACTATTAAATCAAATCTGTTGGGTATACATGTCTGGGATGCTGAGAAAACTACATTGGTGAATTTCTCTCTCTCTCTCTCTCTCTCTCTCTCTCTCTCTCTCTCTCTCTTCTCTGTGTGTGTGTGTGTGTGTGTGTGTTGCTAGAAGTGGAATCCAGGTCTTTGCACATGCTGGCAAACACTTTACCAGTGAGTTACATCCCAGCCCTCAATTATATTCCACTCATAAATCTATTAGGGTGCTTACATCTATTAGTTACAAAAGCCCTCATTCAAACTGGCTTAAATTGTAGGTGAGTTTTTTATTTCATATAACCACACGTTCGGAGGTAGGACAGATCTGAGAGGTTGTTTATTCTGCTGTCTTTGGAGCTGGCATCATCCTCAGAATGGTGGTAGACTGGCAGCTGTAGCTGTCACATCCAAATGCAACAATGCCGAAAGAAGGAAGAGGGAGTGTCTCCCTGCCTGCCACCCCCTCCTGCCTTGCAATAAAGTCCTTCCCTCCAGCTGGCTTAGAGTATGTCCCCTCTCAGAACATATAGCAGCCACTAAGCGAATGCCATGCTTTGACTGGCTGAGGCTAATTAGAATTCACCCCCATAGGACGGGGGTGTATAGCTCAGTGGTAGAGTGTTGTTGGCATGTGTGAGGATCTGGATTTCATTCCCAGCACCACACAAAAAAATTCACCAATATGGTTTAAGATCACCTTTTTCCCAGCATCTCAGGCCACGTATACCTAAATAAAACAAGACCTAGGTTAGAAATAACAAGGGCAGGTGATGCTGACAGGCAGTTCTTTACTGGAGAGAGCATATGCCTAATTTGTCATTTCTCTTTTATTCACAGCTCCTTTATTCCCAAATTCATCACCCACCTCTTCAAGTGCAAACCAATTAGCATGGTGGGAGCAGAACAGGTAAGGTGAACCTTGTATTGGGCCTTTGCCTCACAACTTTTGTCCTAGATCCTGCACATACCTTAGGACATATCTACTCTGGAGAAATAAAATGACTGATTTCCCTGGTTGGGGACAGTATGATGACCTGACAGGTTTCTTAATTCATTCATCCATTTATTTTTTTTTAAATAAATTTTTTTTTAAATTTTTGAGCATCTAAGTACCAAGCATGGTTCTATGCACAGGGTATACACAAATAATAGGATGTGAGAGGTTTCTCCTTCACATTCTAAAAGAGACAAATACTGTGAATTTAACAGATTAGACAATTTCAACATCAGATAAGTATGCTGAAGGGTGTAAAACAAGGTTATATGAAAGTATTTTGGGGACGTGAAAGGGTCATGGCTTTAGATTAAATGGTCAGAGAAGGTTTCTCCAAGGATGATGCTAGAGAAAATATTTCAGGCAGAGGGAGCAGCAAAGTCTCTGACTGATTTGAATCCACAGTGGCTGGACTGAGATCTTTATGAGTACAAACAAAGAGAGGCTTATCTGTTTAATACTGAACAACTCTGATCACCTCCCCTAAGAATCTTCATGATTAGCTCTCTGCTTGGTTGAATTTTGTACTTCAAGGCTCCTCTTAGTTTGTATCCCTTGGCACTACTGGATTGGGTTACATGCTACAGCAGAGCTACCTCTTTTCAGCTACTACCAAGTCATACTATCTGAAACTTGAACAATTTTAGTTCAGGGAGCAGTTTAAACTACTTTTAAAAGAAAAACAAAAAAATTTAAAAGGGCTGGGGATGGGGCTAGGGATGTGGCTCAGTGGTAGAGGCATGTGTGAGGCCCTAGGCTCCTCCCTAGCACCACAAAGGGCTGGGTATGTAGCTAAGTGGTAGAACATTCCTGGGTTCAATCTCCAACACTATAAAAAGAAATGAAAAACAATAATATTCAATCCCTATGTTTTTTTGCAGGGTGTGACGGTCAAACTCAGGTGTTTTACCCCTGAACTATATCAGTAGCTTTTTTTTTTTTTTTTTTTACTTTTTTTAGTTGTAGATGGACACAATACTTTTATTTAATTTATTTGTTTTTATGTGGTGCTGAGGATCGAACCTAGTGCCTCACACATGCTAGGCAAGCACTCTACCACTGAGCTACAACTGCAGCCCCTCTCTCCCTAACTTTTTATTTTTTATTTTGAAACCAGCTGGCCTCGAATTTGATATCCTCCTGCCTCAGACTCCTGAGTCACTGGGATTATGGGTGTGTCCCACTGTGCCTGGCTTCAGCCCCTAATTCTTTCAAAATACCACTTAAATGCAAACTGTGCATATGCTAATCAAAAATGATTCACATATTCAATAAGATAAATCCTCTCTAGGCATTTTATCTACAAACTCTTAGAAAACATGTAAGAAGATTATGTAATTCAAGACATTTCCATAAATCCTGTCCTTGCACAAATGAGTCAGAGTGGCAGAGGATCCATCTCTCATAGCTCAGTGACTTATCCTCACACTGTCCACTCTGCTGTACTGGTCCCAGTCATGCCTCTCAGTTAGCATGTGCCATCATGCATTTTGTTCTCTCATGAGATTCAAAGTCAGGTGTAATGTCTGTGCATAACAAGATCTCTTGAATCAGAAAAGTGCAGTGTGAGCAAACATCAGTTTGGGTTATTAAGGGGCAATGTGATGTGAGCATTCACATTGGGAGCTCTAGAATCACAAAGATCATAGGCTGAATCTTGTTTCTGCAACACAGCAACTATTAGTCCTTAGACCAAATTATTTAACCTGGAACCACTTCGCTTTCCTCAACTATAAAATAAGAGTAATCAGTGCCACCTGATATGAGGTTTCACCAAGACAATGCACATAGTGTGCTTAGGACCAGTCTGGCACATGGTCAGCCCACACTAAATGCAAGCTTTTAGTGATTTTCAGCTTCCTCAGACCAGGGACATGACCTTGTCTCTGTTTTCATTGCCCATCTTCCCTAATACCTCTTTCACATGCAGCCTATATAGAAATATCTAGTCATTGCTTGCTACTGGTAGGCTGGCTGACCAGCTTTAGCCAGAGTCAAAAGTGTTATCTCAGAAAACTTCCTGGGAGGTTGTGCAGATTCAGATGCTGGCTGGGCCTGACTGCAGCAGTTCAGCACCCTGAAATTCTTGACCTCTGCAGTCATAAGCACAGAGCTCATTCTCTCTGTCGGAAGCAGCAGAATGATGCCCTTACATGCTCTCTGCAATTTCATTAGCACATGTTTAATGGCGATTCATTCTGTTCACCTCACTGTGTGTGATCAGAGAGGATACGGAGTGATTGTGTGTCTGGGAGAAGCTGTAGAGTTCTGGGCCATTCTGTTTCTCTCTGCAAACCTGGTGAAGCCACTAAACAGAGAGCTGACCCTCGGGAACATGTTCTCATGAGTTTATAGCTTTGCCCAGGCCTTGCAACTGGCTTAGTGTCTCATAACCATGATATTTTCACATTATCACATAAAACCAATATTACATCAATTTTCCTCAGACTTTCTCTTCTTTAAAAGAATATTAGGATAGTCAGCTCAGATCCAAACCTAGTATCTGGAGAAAAATATCAGTTTGGCCAGTGTTTACTTCTACTCTGAGGTGTGGATGAGAAAACCATCTGCTGAAACTAGAGTTTTACTTCAGCAGAACCCAGGCAAACACGAAGTGGAATCTCCACAGGTCCAGCCTGAGAGACTACAAGAGCAGTGTGGCCCTTGAAGGATTCCCAGGTGAAGTTCAGATCTAGTTGGGTCCAAGCCTGCTCTGAGTATCAGGCTTTGAAAGCCAAGCTGTCCTGTTGCTGGAGGCTGATTCACTGCGGCAGCAGGATCATAGGAATCAAGAAGTGAACAAAGAGATGTTCATGGACCGAAACAGATTCTGCCTCAAGTCATGGAGTGACTAAAATCCAAGCTTTAACAAAAGCTGTGAGATTAAAGATAAGATTTAGCCTAATCTCAGCTGTGTCTGCTTTGCCACAAAGGTGCTAGCTCCTAAATATAGGTTATTCTTCATTATTAATACCAAAAATGGGAAGATGATGATTTTTTGTTCTTTATTCATGTCTTGAGTACTATATAAAGTGAGTTATTTATTTTTGGGCCCCAGAGTTCTCTTGAGCAGAATTGAAAGGGCACATGGACTTGAACCATACTGGTATTTATAATGCTTCTTGCTAGTTTGTAATTTTCGGAGAAGCTTGTGGGATTTGCAGGGTCATTAATTAGTTTTACAACCATAGCCATCTATAACTGAACACACAGCAGAAATGGAATGCCTAAACTAAGAGAAAGCACTAAGTATGGTATAGGGAAAAGAGATGTGAGGTCCAATCCTCTCTGCTGTTAAAGGTCCCTATGGTCACAAACAGTTGCTTTCCTGCTCTGAGCTGTTTCTTCCTGTTTAAATAAGAACACTGAACCCGGCGCTCTCAAAATCCACTTCTAGGGCTGGGGATTTAGCTCAGTTGGTAGAGTGCTTGCCTTGCAAACACAAGGCCCTGGGTTCAATCCTCAGTACCACAAAAAAAAAAAAAAAAAAAAAAAATCCACTTCTAGATCTATCATATTGTGTAGTCTAAAATACTCTGAGCAATACACTTTGTGTCTATTAAGTTGTTTCCTTTTCCTTTGTATTATCTTTACATACCATATCAACTTTTAAAAATTTGTGATCTATAACACAAAATTCACCATTTTAACTATTGTTTTTTCTTGGGACTGGGAATTGAATCCAGGGACACTTTTACACTAAGCTACTCCCCGGCCCTTTTTTATTTTTATTTTTTATTTTTAAGACAGGGTCTCACTCAGTAGCTTAGGGCATCTCTAAGTTGCTGAGGCTGGCCTTGAACTTGCAATCCTCCTGCCTCAGCCTCCTGAGTCATTGAGTTTACAGGAGACATCACCTGCCCAACTCATGTTAACCATTTTTAAGTGTATGCTTAGTGGCTAGAAGTGTATACACATTGCTGTGCATCGGTCACCATCATCGCCTCTGGACCTGTTTCCTCTTTCCAAACTGAACATCTGTACCCATTCATCATCTACTCCCCATCCTCTCCTGTCCCCAGCCCTGGCAGTCACATTCTACTTTGTCTCTATGAATTGACTACTTTAAGTATCTCATACAGGTAGAATCAGACAGTATTTGTTCTTTTCTGTCTGGCTGGTTTTAATTTCTTCACAGTTCTTCCACATTGTACCATGTGTCAAAAATTTCTTCCTTAAGGCCAAATAATATTTCATTACATGTATATACCATATTTTGACCATGTTGACTTTTTAAATTCACCTAATTCAAAGCCGTCTGAAAAAAAAATGTGTAAAGCAGATATGAAGGGTTTTTTGGTTTGTTTTTGTTTTTAAGTACAAATACTACAGAGAGGGAAAGAAAGAATCAGGAATATATATATAGCATAGCAGTTGGAAAAATTAGAAAGTAGCATGGTTGTTCTCAGGCACACTTCTTTTAGGTAAATCCTGAAAAGGTGGCAGGGTATTTTTAAGTAAGCCTTAAAAATGAAATGGAACTGAGCGTTGTGGTACATGCCTGTAATCCCAGCATTTGGGGAGGCTGAGACAGGAGGATTACAAGTTCAAGGCTAGCCTCAGCAACTCAGCAAGGCCCTAAGCAACTGAGTGAGATCCTGACTCAAAATAAAAAACAAAAAGAGCTGGGGATATTGCTCAGTGTTAAAGTATCCTTGGGTTCAATCCTTAGTACCAAAAAAAGATTTAAAAAGAAAAAAAGTGAATTGATAAAATTAATTATCCATTTAATAATAAAAAATTTTATCATAGTAGAAATAGAAGGGAAATTGTTGAATCTGATAATGGATATAAATGAAAACTTATGAGAACATATCTAGGATGCATGAGACATTTGTCAGAATTACAGAGTTAAGAATTATACATTTCAACGTATGTTCACTTTACCTCAAGAAAAAAAAAAAATGAGCAAGTGGTAGGGGGTGAATATAGCGGGATTTCTCAGCCACTAGATGCCAGTGAGAGTTCTCAGGTGTGACAACCAAAAGTGTCTCCAGATGTTACCAGCTGTTCACAGTGGGAGTGGGAAGAACAATTAGCCCTAGTTAAATGCCACTGGATTAGCCACTTCAGTGAAAGAATGTTTTTGGTTGTTGAAGTTGGGTACCGGGCACATAAGGCCTCATGACACCACTGTTTCCTTTAGATATGTTTGAAATTCTCCATAATAACAAGGCTTAAAATAAATAGTGTCTCACCCCCACATATACCCATGTAATCCAAAGTAATCCAAAGTAAGATTTTATTTTAGGAATCAATAAAAAAATTTCTGAAATTAAACTAGCTTCCTTCCATCTCATCTCTTCTCTTTTCTCCCTTTCTTTACTTTCCTTTCTTATTTTTATTTTCCCTTGTGGTGCTGGGAATCTAACCCAAGGCCTGGTGCAAACAGGGCAAGCCCTTTGCCACTGAGCTGTGGCCCCAGCCCCCTTCTTCCAGATTTTTTGATTTGAGAATGTATGTTCAGAAAAACTGGGCTATCTCCTTCATCTCTGTGTGTCTGTGCTCCCCCTTTTACACAGCACTTTTTGTTCTAAAGCGCCTTCTAAAGCTCTTACCTACTCACGAAGTCCTCCATTTCCTCTGTTTCACTAAGCTTTAACCTATCTTGTTACCTGTGAGATAGTCTTTCCCATTGAGAGCTCCATTCTTCTGCTGTCACCCTGTCAAAAGGGCCCTCCCATTGTGCTACACACAGCTAGAAGGCAGGCCCAGCCAACCCCAGAAGAGTTCACAACCTTAGAAGTGGAAGGACCCACCAGCACTGAACAAGCATGTAAAATGAATGAACCAATAATTGGAAAAAGTTACAATAAACATCACACTTATTGGCCAGATATAGAAAGCTTTTCTCTTTCTTGAGATTACAAATAAGACAAGTTTTTGCTATGATCATTTCTATCCCACATTGCTTTTCAAGTCCTAGCTAGGACAATAAAATAAAAAAGAAAATGAAAAAGAAAAAAAAAAATAAGCAGTCCTAAGAACTGAACATAGAGGTACTCTACCACTAAGCTACATCCCCAGCCCTTATTTTTTTTTTTTAGACAGGGTCTTGCTATTGCCCAGGCTGGCCTCCAGCTTGTGATCTTCCTGCCTCAGCCTCCCAAGTGTAATTGGGATTATAGCAGGTGCCTTCACATGTGGCTAAAATAAAATTTCTCAAAGAAAGAGAAGCATATGAATTATGAAAAAGAAACAAAACTTTTCATTTTTTACAAAGAATATGATTGTGATGATTATACCTAAAAGAATTACAAATAAACTATTAGAATATAAATTTAGCAAAGTTTCTGGATATTAGACCAATATTAAAAATATACATCTATATATCAGCCACAATTTAGAAATGAAATTTTTAAATGAAACCATTTGTAGCCAGGTACAGTGGCATGTACCCATAACCCCAGCTCTTGGGAAAGTGAGGAAAGAGAATCAAGTTCAAGACCGATAAAAAGGAAAAATAATGAAAAAAATTTACAATAGCATCAGAAAGCATTAAATACCTTAGAATAATTCAATCACAATATTAAGAAACATTAAAGAATACCTTAAAATAACAGAATGGAACAGCTCATGTTCATCAATTGAAAGACTTAATGGGAGCTGGGGTTGGGGCTCAGTGGTAGAGCACTTGCCTGGCATGTGTAAGGCTCTGGGTTTAATACTCAGCACCGTATATAAATAAATAAAAATAAAAGATCCATTGACAACTAAAAAAAATTTTTTTAAGACAATGTGAAAAATGTCAGTACTTCCAAAATTAATCTATAGGTAAAGCACAATCCCAATTAGAATCCCATTAGTGTTTTACATATGTGTGTATGTGTTTTGGGTATAGTGTATAAATTGATAAACTGATTCTAAAAGTTATGTGAAAATGCAAAAGACCAAAAGCAGGTAAAATAATCTTAACAAAAAACAGATAACTTACACCTCAGAATACAGACTTACTTCAATGCTATTGTAATTAGGGCAGTGTGATCCTGGCACCAGGGATAAATAGGCCAGCAGATTTATAACAAAACTGGCAGAGTTAAGTTTAGAAGGGATGGTTTTTTCAAAAAGTAGTGCTGGATAATTAAATATTCATGTTTGAAAAAAATTTATCTTGACCTTTCCCACACACCATACACAGAAATCAATTTCAGTGAGGCTTGTGAAATTAGAATCCTGTACAGCCATTTCAGAAAACAGTTTGGCAGTCTCTCAAAAAGGTGAACATAGAATTACCATATAACCAGCAGTTCCATTACTAGGCATATACCCAAAAGAATTGAAAAAAATATGTTCACACAGAAACTCGTGCACAAAGGTTCATAGTAGCATTATTCATAATCGAAAAGTAGAAACAATGCAAATGTTCATCAACTGATGAATGGATAAACAAAATATTGTATAATTATATGATGGAAATGTACTCAACCATTAAAAAGAACAAAGGATTCATTTAATCTGTAACATGGATGAACCTTGAAAACATTACATTAAATGAAGTGAGACACAAAAGTCCACGTATATATAATTCCTTTTATGTGAAATATCCAAAATAGGAAAATCCATAAAACAAACAGTAAATTAATGATTGACTAAGGGAGAAGAAGAAATAAGGAGTGGCTCCTAATTGGGTACAACATTTCTTTGTGGAGCAATGAAATGTTCTCGAACTAGGAAATGGCGATGATTGTGTTACCTTGTGAATATACTTTTAGAAACAATAACTTGTACACTTTAAAAGAGCAAATCTTATGACACATTATACCTCAATTCTTAAAAAATAAATTCCAGATTGGTTGTGGCTCTGAAAGTAAAAAGTAAGGTAATAAAGCTTCTGGAGGGCTGAGGAGATACCTCAATTGGTGGCGTGCTTGCCTTGCATGCACAAGGCCCTGGGTTCAATCCCCAGGACCCCCAAAAAAAAAGCTTTTGGAAGAAGACATAAAATAATACCTTGATGACCCTGAGTTAGGGAAAGATTCCTTAGGCAAAAGATTCAAAGAAAAAGTACAGGTTATTTGGAGTTCTTAAAATTAAGAACTTCTTCTTTATCAAAAGATACCATTGAAAGTTGAAAAGTAAGTCACAGAGAAAATATTCATATTCTAAAGATATACTTTTTAAAACCTCTAAAAAAGGGGGGGGGGATAATCAACCAGCAGAAAAGTGAAAAAAGACCTTGAATTTGTACTTCAAAAGAGAGAAAAAAGGATATCCAAAAAATACCTTAATCACCAGGGAAAAGTACCTAAATCACACTGATATCAAAATGGCTAAAATTTTAAAAAGATTGACAAAACCAAGTATTAATTAGGATGTAAAGCAACTGGAACTTGGATGCATGCTGGCAGGAATGGCAATTGGCATAACCACATTGGAACACTAGTTGGCAGTCTCTGCTGTAACTAACACGCCTGCCCAGTGAGCCAGCCGTTCTCTTGAGCACTTTCTTTCCACCTGGAGAAGTGAGGGGTTATGACCACCAAAAATATGTACAAGAATGTGCATAGTAGGTTGATGAGTAGCAAACCAATCTATGGTGACTGAGGGTAGAAGAGTGGTTACCTTTGTTGGGAGCAAAGAAGAGCATTGACCAAAAAAGAGAATAAAGGAGCCTTCAGGGATGTCAGAAACATCTTGTATCTTCAAACAGGCAATAGAGTGTGTGCATATGTAAACACTTATTGAGCTGTATGCTTAGTGTTTGCGAACTTAACTGTATGTAAAACCTAAATATACTGTATGTTATACCTAAATTTTAATTAAGAAAGGGGACTAGAGCCGAGTGCTTTGGCACACACCTATAATCCCACAGCTTGGGAAGCTGAGGGAGGAGGATCAGGAGTTCAAAGCCAGCCTCAGCAAAGGCGAGGCACTAAGCAACTCAGTGAGACCCTGTCTCTAAATAAAATACAAAATAGGGCTGGGGATGTGGCTCAGTGGTTAAGTGCCCCTGGTTTAATCCCCGGTACCCACCCTCCCCGCCCCCCCCCCCCAAAAAAAAAAGAAAGAAAGAAAGAAAGAAAGAAAGGGAACTGGCAGCTCCCAGCCCTGGGGTTTGATCAAACCCAGCACTGAAAAAAAAAAAAAAAAAAAAATGTAACAAAGATGAAAGAGACAAGAAGCAAGATACGTCGTCCCCACCGTGGTCCTTCCATTCTTGATATCTTAACCTAATCTCCCTGTGCCACCTCACTGAAGAACTTTGCAGCACATATATGTTTCCTTGCCATCTAGGAGTGTGTCTTTAGCTTGCCTGCTTAAGACTCTCATCCCTAGTGGTAGCTATAGTGTCCCCAAGAGTTTCAAGAAACTGTTTAAGAAGTGAGACTCGCTGGGCTGGATGGTGCATCCTGTAATCCCAGCAACTCAGGAGGCTGAGGCAGGAGGATCACAGATTGGAGGCCAGCATCAGCAATTTAGAGAAGCCTTAAGCAACTTGGCAGGACCGTGTCTCAAAATAAAATAAAATATAAATAGGGACTGGGGGTGTGGCTCAGTGGTTAAGTACCCCTGGGTTCAATCCCCAGTACCAGAAACCAAAACAAAACAAGAAGTGAGGCTCTTTGTAGAGCTGGGGATCAAATCCTGGGGCCCTCAGTGACTTCCATTGCTGGGTGATACACTTTTGCAGGCACAGCACTCTGACCAACATTGCACCTCAGCAGCTCATCAGCAGCATCCAGCAGCATCACCCCAAAAACTATCTCTGAGGTGCAAACAAATTCGGCAACAGGGGCTGGAGAAAGCTCAGTCGGTAGAGTGCTTGCCTTGTAAGCACAAGGCCTTGGGTTCGATAGCCAGCACCCAAAAAAACAAAACAAAAAAAAAAAACAAATTCGGCAACAGCCTTGCATGCCTCAGGCCTAAAGAGATGAACTATTAGCTGTTTTCAAAGGTGAAGCCTGGGGCAGATTTTCATGATAAAAGGGACCTTTTATCTTCACTTCCCACAGGCAGCTGCTAAATCTATTACATTAGTTCCTGTCTTTTCTGACTATATACTTCTCTAAAACCTGAGATCCAGGTTTTCATCTCTTCAGCTGTCTGGTAAAGTCATAATTTTATTGTCACTGACCAGGAAATGAAAATGTCTTGTGCCAGACATGGTGATGGACACCTGTAATCTCAGTGACTTGGGAAACTGGCGCAGGAGGGTCACAAACTTGAGGCCAGCGTCATCAATTTAGTGAAACTCTGTCTCAAAATAAATATATAAGTAACTAAATAAGGGTAGGGCTGTGTCTCAGTGATTAGGTGCCCCTGGGTTTAATCCTCAGTACATCACTCCTAAAAATAGAATTATTTCTGGTTCATTCAAAACTCATTTTGTGGGGCTGGGGTTTTAGCTCAGTGGTAGAATGCTTGCTAAGCACGTGTGAGGCACTGGGTTCAATCCTCAGCACCATGTAAAAATAAACAAAGGTATTGTGTCCATCTACAACTAAAAAAATTTTTTAATTAAAAAAAAACTCATCTTGTCACTTAAGACTATACAATTATTTATGTATGTATTTTTGGAAAGTAAAAAGTAGAAAAAATAGAAAGTATCCTCATATGTTTTAAAATATAATCATTGGGCGTTATTTTCCCTACCAATAAATAAATGCTAAGACAGGACTTTGACTTTGACTTTGACAAGGCTTTTAAAATTTGCTGTATAGAAGACAGAGTTGCCAGGCGTCAAATGGCATACCTAAAATATATATATATATATATATATATATTTTTTTTTTCCTGTTAATAAAAGTATAGGAAATAATGTAAAGATCTCAGTAAAATCTGTGACATGTTCCTGCTTTTGCTTTACATCTTTTTTTAATGTAAAGTAAGTCATTACATTTTAATGTAAAGTCACAGGAAGCCTCCTGTGGATTCCACCCTGCCATCATCCTCTGTCAGTGCCCAGAGGTAAACACCACTCTCATTTTGATTTTTCTGTTCCCATAAGTGTTTTGGTATGTTTTATGTGTGTATATTCATAAATGATATGTGATTTTATTTTGCTTATTTCTAAGCTTTATATAAATCGTACCATACATGTCATTTCCCCTCTTGCTTATTTTACCCAATTCATTGTTTTTTGAGTTTAATTCATGTTGATATATGTCATTTGTGTTCACTCATTTTAACTTCAGCATCATATTCCATTGCATAAATATGCCACCATTTGTTTATTCATTCTTTTTTTATGGACACTTAAATTATTTGTTTCCAATCTTTTGCAAACAGGGGGTGAAGAGAATATTTTTTTACATGGTTAAGAAGTTCTCTAAAAGGATATAAGTAAAAATGCTCTGATAGTTTATATGTATCTTCAATCAAGAAAATATTACTTAGTTTCCTCCTAAGTGCTTAAATTAATTAATATAGTCACCTTAAGTTGAGTTTTAATACCACATCCATTTCAACATTTTTTTTTTTTAATGGTCCTAGGGATCAAACCCAGTGCCTTATGCATGCTAGGCAAACCCTCTACCAATGAGCTACACCCCAACCCTAAAATTTTTTAATCAAACTTTTTAATTTTTACTTGTTGATAGTCATGAATGACATGTATTTATAGTTTAAATTTACATTTACCAAATACTAATAAAACAATGCTTTTTGGGCATTTGCATTTCCTCTTATCTGAATTAGCTGTTCATATTCTTTGCCTCATTGATCTTTTCATTCTTTCTTTCTTTCTTTTTTTGTGCTGGAAATTGAATTTAGGGCCTCACTCATGTGGAGCATGCACTATAACACTGAGCTATACCGAATCCCAGTCTTTTTCTTCTTGATCTATAGGAATTTTATGTGTTCTGTCTCCTTTGTCAATATTGCATTTAACCTCTCCTGGTTTGTATCATTTTTTCTTTTTCTTTTTTGAGACAGTCTTGCTAAGTTGCTCAGGCTGTTCTAGAACTTGCAATCCTCCTGCCTCAAACTCCCAAATAGCATGGATTACAGGTGTGCACCTCTGTGCCATCTAAGTTGTTCGAGATAAAACATTGATGTCTTCCCCAGACTTTTTTACCATTGTCAAAATTATAATCACCATAGCCATTAAGTCAATAGTGTCTCTTGTTAATTAGTTTGTCTTAGCAAGTTATTAAATAACTGGAACATTGATGTTCTCATCTATAAAATGAGAATAACTACTTTCATAAAGACAGGGCCTCATGAAGACTAAATGTGATGAGCAGCTGGGCCCAGTGGCTCACACCTATAATCCCTGCTACTCTGGGGACTGAGGCAAGAGGATCAAAAGTCCAAGAGCAGCCTCTGCAACTTGGTGTGACCATGTCTCAAAATAAAAATTTTAAAATGCTAGTGATATAGTAGAGCATTGGCCTGCCATGCTTAAGACCCTGGGTTCAGTTCCCAGTACAAAAAAAACAGGATGAAGACTAAATGATAAAACATTCCTATCATCATTCCTAGCCACTGATAGACAGAAAAGTTAAGATCCTTCCAGAAAATTAGCATCCAGAACAAATAGGAAAAGTCTTTTTGCCAAGATTTGTTTAAATTTGGTTAAATCTCCTACATCCTCACTAGCATCTAGAAAAAAATCTAAATACAGCAATAGCAAATTAGCATTTTTTGCCTAATGAATAAGCAAGATATTTACGAAAGTTTTCAGTGCTAATGAGGGAGCCTGTGCTGCTAGCAGGTGTTAAATACATATTCTTCATTTGGAAAGCAATTCAGATGTGTCTGCATTGCTTTGGCCTGTCCCAAAGACTGCCATTGATGCACCCAGAATACGTGTACAAGGTTGTCCACTGCACCATTTGTTATTAATGATGAAAATCTAGGAGCAAATTAAATAGAATGGTGTAATATCTCAAATGTACACAAACACACACACATACACCCCCTACAGAGTATTGTATAGCCATTAAAAAATCATGATTTTTTTTTTTCAGTACTGGGTATTGAACCCAGGGCCTCACACACGTTAGGTAAGCACTCTACCACTAAGCTATATAGCTATATCCCCAGCCCTTTTTTATTTTGTGACAGGGTCTCACTAAGTTGCTGAGGCTGGCTTCAATCTTGAGATCCTCCTGCTTCAACCTCCAAGTAGTTGGGATTATAGGCATGTGCCACTAAGACCAGCTTCATGATTTTTTTCAGACTGCCAAAATGGGAATAGAATGCAAAACCTTTATATATTAAGTGGAAAAAAAAACAGGTTATAAAACTGTACACACATATATATACACACCCACAGAGTATGGTTCTGATTTAGTTTTATGTACACAAACTGAACAGCAGGAATTATACCACATTTAACTGTGGTTTCTTGTTTTCCATGGGTAAAGGGAATTAAAAATATTTTCTGTAGTTCTGTTTATTTTCCAAATTTTATGCAATGAGAGTGTATTACGTATATAATCAGGAAAATGTGGTTAATCGGCATGAATTCATTAGGTGTTATGTCTGTATGAAGTGGCTGGTAACACACTGCTTCGCCCCACAGCTCCTGCTGGACACCCACTCCCTGAAGATGGTCCTGCTCGATCTCCCTTCCATTGGCTCACAGGTGGTGAGGAAAGCCCCTGCCAGTTACACTAAGATTGTTGTGAAAGGCATGACCCGGGCTGAGATGATCCTCAAGGTAATGGTTGTGTCTTCCTCGGGGATTCTGTTTTAAGCAACTGGTTATATATTTTGATCCCATATTCTGGGGGGATTCTGGTTTTGAAAGCCTAGCATAGGGCCTATCTCCTCCACCAGTCCCAAATGATCATCTGCAGCCTTTGTTTGGACTAAATTTTGGCCTCATCAGATATTATTTGAAGTCAGTGGACAGTTACTTGGGGACCAGTAATTCTTTCTGACAAAGGAATTTTTTGTTGTCATGAGATTCTCTTGTAATAAGATTTGGCCAAGACTGGGAGTTAAGTGGAGTTGTCGCTGTGAATCCGTTGTTTAAGTCAGGAATCCCTTTGCTTCTCATAACCTAGGCTATCTCATAGGCCTAGCTATCGGTTATCCTCCCCTCCTACATAAGCCTTTTTGGCTTTCTGTACTTTGTGCCTTTAAATGAACTCTGAACAGATGTTATAGTAACTGAATCTAATCAACAAATTTTTTTAAAGCATTACTTAACAAGATATTGTACTTGAGGTGATGCTGCCAAGAGTATCTCTAACATCTCCCTGATTTCCACCTATACCGTGAGAAAAGGGCAGAGGCTAGAGAACAAGTAGAACTATCCTGATAAGGTCTCAAAGTCCAGGGCCTGTAGGCTCTTCAGGCCCACTTCTCAAACAGAATAACTCAAATGATGGCAGGAGAAAAAAGTAGCAGCAGCCCACAGACACCATGGGACCAGGCAGGGGCCCCACACAAGCCTTGAGCCACGGCCTGAGGAAACTGGAAGCAGCCTGATGGATTTCTTCTCCAGCTGGTGTTCTCTCTGCAGGGAGAACATACAGTTTGGGAATGATCTGCAGAGGACTTCTGAGGGAGATGCTCCTCACTGCTCTGGTACATTCTTAGGAATTCAAAACAAAATTATTGTACTGGGGGAAGAAAATCAGATGCTGCTTTCCAAAACCAAATGGAAATGAATCTGAGGGTTGCAACGCCATCTGTTTGTGTATTAACTGGTAGTTTAAATGAATGTGGTTAAATGAAGGTCCAGATTTTAGGTCTTCCAAAGAGTGAGGCAGCTTTGGGATTTCTGTTTTTGAGAAGATCCACTCACATCAGTTCCTTTTGTTGCCTGGTTCTCCAGAACAGACAGAAGGAGCGGGGTATGGCACACCCCTGTAATCCCAGTGACTCAGGAGGCTTAGGCAGAAGGATCACAAGCTCAAGGCCAGTCTCAGAAACTTAGGCCCTAAGGATCTTATCAAGTTATCGAGGCCCTGTCTCAAAATAAAAAGGGCTAGGGATGTGGCTCAGTGGTAAAATGCCCCTGGGTTCAGTCCCTGGTACCAAAAAAAAAAAATGGACAGAAGGAACAGGCACCGGTGCCCATGAAATGCTTCCAACAGGAGACCTTTGACACTGTTTCCCAAATGGTCCCTATTTAAAAAACAAAAAATCTCCTTCCCAGGTGCACTGAATTAGACTACACAGAGAACAGACCCAGAATCTGCACATTAAAAAGCAATCTAAGGGACTGCAGATGTGGTCCAGTGGTAGAGCACTTGCATGTCATACACGAGGCCCTGGGTTCCATCCCCAGCACCATCAAAAAAAAAAAAAAAAAACAATGCAAACAGTATTTGTGATTTGTGGTTTAGCAACTTGGGAAACATTGCTCATTGAATGTGAAGGTGAAATAGACCATCAGGGTATTTCTGAATTTGGGGTCACTGCTGCTCAAGGGAATCTTACCCTTTTCATGGTCAGCTGTCCAAGAGAGGAGAGGTGATCCTTGTGCCATACCTGTGAGTTTTCCTTAAGGTCCTGCTTTTGTCACTTCCCTTGGTAGGTAGTGATGGCCCCCCATGAACCATTGGTGGTGTTTGTAGACAACTACATCAAACTCCTTACGGACTGCAACACAGAAACCTTCCAGAAGATACTAGACATGAAGGTGAGCACAGTGAATTTTCTTGTCCACCCCACTCATCCTTCTTACTCTGCAGGGTGGAATATGGGTTACTGAGGAGCTGCCTCAAAATGCATGTTGTGAACCCAGAGTGGTGGGGTACGCCTATAATCCCAGCAACTGGGGAGGCTGAGGTAGGCGGATCACAAGTTTAATGCCAGCCTCAGAAATTTAGAGAGACGCTATCTCAAAAAAATAAAAAGGGACTGGGGATGTAAGTTGGTGATAGAGCACTTGTAGGTTGGATCTCCAGTACCCACCCCCCAAAAAAAAAATCCATGTTGCTAACCCCACCATGCAACCCAGATTCCTGGAGGGCAGTCCTGGGCGTGTAGGCTTCAGCTCCCTGCACTGGGAGCTGATGCTCAGCAGAGGACAGAATGGAGGGAGCAGAAGGATCATCCTTCCTCCGTCTTTGCCTGTCCTTTCTTCTCTCTTCACCCTTTCTTTCTCTCCTACCCCATTTTTTCTTCCTGTACTTTCTCCCAGGGTACTACTGAAGGCTGCTAATCTCCCTGAAGAAAGCTTTTGTCCTCAGCCTGGAATAATTATGCTGATTGTAGAGACCACACTAACTGCAGACTTTCTCTCTGGGCCATTGCAGGGCCGCCTCCTGACCACTCACTCTCCTCTCTCTCTCACCCTCAGGGGCTGAAGAGAAGTGAGCAGAGCAACATGCTGGAACTCCTGCGCCAGAGACTCCCCACCCCGCCCTCAGGGGCAGAAGGCTCCAGCTCCTTGTCCCTGATGGCTCCTACACCAGAACAGGAATCATCTCGCATCCGCAAGCTGGAGAAACTAATTAAGAAGAGACTGTAGGAGCAGTCTCACAAGGGGCACCAAACCCAGTTCCTGGAAGCCCTGAGTGCCCCTGTACCCGTCCCCCACCAGTGACTCTCAGATCCTCAGTCTTGAGTCTTCTGGACATTGAGGTTGCTACTGTGTCTTTCCCATGCCCTGTATTAATTCCTGTCCCAGTGGGAGAAGCTGAGTAAGGGCTGGGTTATAAAAAGGCGGTTTAGATTATCTCTCATTGCTGACACGGAGGCAGCAGTGGGTGAAAGGTCCCTGTGCTTCAGTTGCTGTTTCCAGGCTGCCCTTGAAGGTTGAGTTGTCATTGGCTCTTGTAGCTTCACCATGACAGTCATACCCTCCGACACCTGGGCCCTATTCCTTGCCACATGCCTGTCCAGCAACTTGGATGAGGAAGCCTGGATCTTGCTCCTTCCCCTGTCTGCTACTATTGGAGGTCACCTCTGCAGCCAGAAGGCTAAGAGTGTTCCTGGGATTGGCTGAGTGAATGGAGTGCCAGACGCAGGATTCAGTACTAGCCTTTATGAGGACAGTGGAAGCATGTGCACTTTTCCATGTAAATCACAGTTTCCTGGTACCTTCTATGACATGGCCAAGTTTCCCTGTGTTCTCATTTCTTGTTAGTCTCCAGAAGAGAAGAGCCTTCTGTGTCTTTCACTCTGGAGGGCTGTATGAACCAAGCCTTGGAAACAAACCAGACTGGGGCTGCTGACCTGTTGTGGAGACCGACCCAGATCTGCCATAGCGGGTTCTCGGGTGTGGGGTGCAGCTCAGTGGTAGAACACTTGCCTGGCAAGTGCAAGGCCCTGGGTTCAATATCCTGCACTGCCAAAAATAATAAGTGGATCCTGCTTGGCACTGTGTTATGTGAGATTATTTTCTCTTTCTTTATTCCCTCTCTGTTCCTGACTTTTGGGGAAGCAATTGCCTTCTATGTAAGGAAACCAGAAAGTTCTCTTGGAAAACCTTTTCTAGTTTTTTTCTGCAGATGAACTGTAGGAGGGAATAGATAACCTGTACTATCTGATGTCCTCATGCTCATTCACTTTCAAACCCAGAGTACTTTCCAGAGTCATCTGAAACAATAAAGATGGTGTTCAGTGTGCACAACACCGTGTATTAACAAGAGAGAACCTGGTGTGGCTCAGTGGTAGAGCACTTGCCTGGCATGTATAAAGCACTGGGTTTAATTCTCAGCACTGCATATAAATGAATAAAATAAAGGTCCATGGACAACTAAAAATATTTAAAAACAAAAAGAGAGAGAGAGAGAACCTGGGTCCTTAGATACCAGGAACAGAAAATTGACCTTACTCTCCAGGCTCAGATCTGGCCTGGCCCAGAAAACAGCTTGAGTCCAGACTGCTCTTCCTGTTCACCTACTGGCTCTGGGCAGCAGAGCTTTGCAGAAAATTGCTCCATAGAGCCACTGCAGTCCCCTGGCATCATCCTGCATCCAGGAGGCAGGTATTGTACCAGGTAGTCACCTTAATTCTCTTGGTTCACTTGAGACCAAGGCTTATTTAACCACGACCACAACCTGAGGGTGACCCCAGCTGGGGAGAGCCCTGAGGTAGAAGGTAGAGTTCTCTATAGATGAAGCGTGTGTGAGGCCTCAAGATCAAATTAGATTATCCCATAGTGCTCAGAACTGAGTGTTCAGGACAGAGGAAGTTTTCTGAAAATCTGTAAAACTTGTGACAGCCATACAGTAGAAAACTTTAAGGTTTGAAAAGCTAGTGAGAAACATTGGCTGTTTGTCTCCATCTTGTTTTCCCAGTATACCACTCCACACTATTTCCCTCCCTCCCTCTGACCCCACCCATCAGTTCCAACTTTGAAACCCCACCTCTGCCCTGTGCTGGAGATGGAACCCAAGGCCTCAGGCATGCTGGGTAAGGCATGCTCTACCTCTGAGCCACACCCCCAGCCCCAGAGCCTCATTTCTTTTATCAACTTCCAGCCTGTTCTTGCTAGTCAGTAGAACTCTTATGTATTGAAATCTCTAAGAAGAAAATAAGTGGTGAAGAGATATGACTGTTAGTGGAGCTCTGTTAGGAAGAGATTCAAGATTAGAGACGTGCAGGAGGATCGGGGAGGGGGTTGGGAGGCTCGGCCTTAGCGGGATTCCTCTGTGCTATCATGGTGCTCTGGTAAGGTTATATGCACTAATTGAAAGAAGGGGTGGTGGGCTAGTCTCCAAACAGCACAGCCAATTCAACCGTCTGTCATCGACCTAGGGAGGCTGGGAAAGCCAGTGCACTCCTGCACCTGGTTCTTGTCACTCTCAATGTTTACAGATCCACACTTCTCTTTTTAGTTCATTCATGAGGAGTCATTTTTCTGGACATCTCCATAATGGCATTGAGATGTCAAGCTGCTGTTTTCCCAGTTGGTGGTCACCGCCAGGGAAGTTGCTTTCCTGATTTATTACATTGTCAGAAATCCCCAAGGAGTCAACATTTGTCAGTTGGAGTTATGTTCAGTGTCTCATTGATGGGGACTGAATACGGGGAGTGCAGCCTGGAGAGACAGCATGTTTCTCACCTGGGGACATGCACCAGAATCACCTGGGGCCCTTTTAAAAAATGTAGATGCCTGGAGATTTTGAGTCAGTAGGTCTGCAGAGGGCCTGGCGTGTAGTCTTAAACGCTCCATAGGTGATTACATTTGTCTATCAATATCCACGGAGGATTGGTTCCAGAACTCCCCACCCCCGTGGATATAAAAATCTGCAGATGCTTGAGTCCCCTCATATAACACGCCATAGCCTTTGCCTATACTCTAAACACCTCCTGCTGTACACTTTAAATTATCTATAGACCACTTATATATCTAACATGATAGAAACGCTACACAAATAATTGTACTGGATTGTTTGGGGAATAATGACAAGAAAAAGGTCTGTACTTATTTCATGTAGGCACAGTTTTGTTTTGTTTTTTCCAAATACTTCTGATCCACTTTTGGTTGAATCCACAGTTGTGGTATCCACAGATATAGATGGCTGACTATGGGAGGTTTATTCTTTTCTAAGAACCATTGCAATACACAAAAATTTGCTACAGGGTTCCTGTAGCCCATTTGCATAAATGTATATTTTTGTGGTTCTCTGAGTGTAACTGCAGTACAGCGATCTTTGCTTATAGCCAGCAGCTTTCATTTCAAACTCGTGTTGGTAGTCAGGGGTGCCAGGAGCTGCACTCTCATTCAACACTGATGAGGAGTCTTCCTCTTTGATGACCAAGCCCCAAACAGAAGCTTTACTTATTATTGTTACTTCAAAATAACATATATAAATGAGTAGCCATTGATGAAAGCAGCATCCAATAACTATAATTCAGTTAACCTCAGATACTTTTTTAAGGCACCCAAGATTGAAACCAGAGGTGCTTAACCACTGAGCCACATCCCAGATCTTTTCATTTTTTATGTTGAAACAGGGCCTCATGAAGTTGCTGAGGCTGGCTTTGAACTTTCAATCCTCCTGCATCCGCCTCCCAAGCCGCTGGGATTGCAGGTGTGCACCACTGCACACAGCTCTCTAGCCTCTTTAAAAACAAAAAATAAAAACAACTTTGAAGTCTCCTTGTGTTTAAAATAAATATTGACGATTTATAAATCGATAAAGAATTCACTGTTACTCTTATTATGGACAGGCTTTCTAGAGAGCTGGCTTAGAGGTGCCAGGCTGGAGAAAGTTCTGTTTGGACTACACCCCTGAAACAGGAGTCACAAAGGGCAGGGATGTTTTGATCTCCAAGTTAAGTTCTGAAGCTAAAGCTAATGCCACTCCTTCCTCTCTTGTGGTGCCTAGTGTGTGTGAGGCTCTGGGTTCAATCCCTAGTGCTGAAAAGCAAAAATAAAAACCTTCCTCTCTGGCAGAACAAACAGCCAGTACCCAAGACTCTGCCCAGCACCCACAGAGGGTTCTTGTTCTCTCATGTGTCAGGTAGTGCCATGGTATAGATCAAACAGGAGTGAGAGCAGAGATGCCAAGAGCAACGTTAACAGTGAAGGGCAGACGGGGCAGGAGAGCAGGTCCAAGGCTGCTGCCTGATGCGGGGGATGTTCCACGGCTCCTCCTGAGTTGCTGTTGGACAAGGAAGCTTGGTTCCCTGTTTACAGAATACTAGGGGAAATGCCAGAAGTGAACAGCTGGAAATCTAATTCCTCTCCCTAGGAAGAAAAGTCTCAAAATAACTAGCTCGCTTGAAGGTGAAGGCAAGTGTTCCACACTTTTTGTCTACTCCAAGTCAGATTCCTAAAAATAAAATGGTTAGAACTCACTGCACTGGGCCTTTTAAGCACTAGCCTTGGAAACATGGACTCATGAAAATGCATGCAGATGTAAGGAATACCATTGCATTTTATATATTAAATAAAATTTTCCAGTCCCATCCTAGTATTCATCAAAATAGCCTCTTGGACCCTCAGAGTTCTACACCTTTGGGAGACCTAAATTGCTTTAAAATAAAGGAATTACTTTTTTGTGTAAATATCTTTCATTTTGCCCATCTGGAAGTGATTTCTTGGTGCACATTGGAGCACAAAATACTGCAGTTAATTAAAGCATTACTGGATGTCATTTGCTAGAATGTCTTTCCCTATTGCTGACAGAAAACAGAAGGGGCTACAGGAAAGAATTAGCAAGCCCAGGAACCTTGGGCTCCCCTCCCAGTGACTGCCTTCCTCCTGGTGAAGAGGCAGGTAGAGATGTACCCCTTCCCTGGTGATCTAAGGAAGCAATGCACAAGAGGAGATGGAAGCGGTCACCAGCCAGGTGCTGGCCTGCCCATCTGTGGTGGCACCCTCTCTGAATATGCACACCATACTTGGAATCTCCTCGTATTCTGAGTTTCTACCCTCTTATCTTTCCCTTCCCTACTCTTCCTGTCCCAAGCGCAGCCTGCTTTCCCATGCGACCCCCCAGCGATTCCTCTCCTGTATACAGTAAGTTAATCCTGTTTTCTTCATTACAGGGTGGATATTTTGCAACAAAAACTTTTTTGAGAAGTCTGATATTTCTTTCCACAGTGGAAGGTCTGTGGCACCACTTCCATTAGTTTGGCTTCAAAATCATTACCCAGTTTCCATTGTTTGTTGGCACCAGCTCCCCCACTTCAGTAGGGCAGCCAGGGATCAGTCCCATGGACAAAGAAACACTTCCTCGCTTCCCACCCAGGAGGGCTGTCAAAGATGATTTACCCACCACTTCTCTGCCTTCTCACCTACACAACCAGGCTTGGAAGATGCTGGTGAGCAGTGGCCTGTGAAGAATGTGTCTATTTGAGAGCCCACGGGGAAGGGAAACTTCCATGGAAAGCCTACTGTCAGGTCTGGTTCTGGCACCTTGGCATTGGGCGAGTCATTGATCCTCTGAGTCTCAGCTTTCAGTATCTGTGAGAGGGGATTATAACAGGGATGTGAAGGTGACATGAGACTGGTTGTGTGTATGGTTCTGTACGCCACATGGCGGTGGGAAATGTGAAGTGTTCCTTATCATTTGCCCTGGCCAGAGTCTGTGGCTAACAGGTCTGGAGAGTTGCTGTGTCACCCCACCTTACTCTCCCTAGGCTGACTAATAAAATGGCCAAGTGGCAACATATCCTGCTGTGTGTGCAAGCTGCATCCGCAGCAAGTATCAGAATTATCTAGTCTTTGCCTTATTAGGTTATGATTTTAATATCCATCTTACGCAAGAGTTTTAAGACTGCATTCTGTATTCTCCTTGCCCTGGCAGCTGCTATTTCCGTAGCATTTAGGGATAAACCTGCAGATACAGAAGAGAGTTTCCTCCTCCTGGTGCTGTTGGCTGGACCGCCTGTGGTGGAAAATGGGGCACATTTCCTCTGCCTGCAAGTTAGAAGGGTTGCCAAAACTTCCTTCCAAACAAGTGTCTCATGTCCGTAACTAGACTCTAGCTAACCACTTCTGGCAGGGACAGAATTCTTGCCTGCATGCCCCGCCCCCCCTTTTTAACCTATAATGTCCAAAAAAACTAAGCAATATTATCTTAAGATAGCCAATCAGAGGACTGAGGATGTAACTTAGTGGTAGAGTGCTTGCCTAGCATGCACCAGGCCCTGGGTCTCATCCTCAGTACCAAAAACAAACAAAAAAGGTAGCAGGACCCAGTGGCACACACCTGTAATCCCAGCGGCTCAGGAGGCTGAGACAGGAGGATCCCAAGTTCAAAGCCAGCCTCAGCAACTTAGCGAGGCCCTAAGCAACTCAGTGAGACCCTGTCTCTAAATATTAAAGTACAAAAAAGGGCTGGGGATGTGGCTCAGTGGTTGAATGCCTCTGGGTTCAATCCCCATACCAAAAAAAAAAGAAGGCATTGAGGTTCACAGTTTGGATTCCTTTAAAGTTGCTTTGCAAGTTTAGACCTTGCCCAAGGCCAACTGAATCCTTATATTCAGCTGCAAAGTTCCTGCCTGGCTCTTTCAGTCCCCTTTGGGGTCCATTGATTCAGAGTATAGGGGATGAATTGGGGTGACCTTTAAAAAATAAAGAGTTGAGCTGGAGATGCAGCTCAGTGGTAGAGCCCTTGCCTAGTATGCAGGAGACCCTGGGTATAATCCCCAGCACCACAAAATAAATAAAAATAGTTTTAAATGCTTTGTCCCCTAGGAATGTTTCTCACTTAGTCTGAGGGCTCTGGTAGCTTCTGCTCAGTAATGAAATGGAATTTGCAGTTTCCGTGCCTCCTTCTGTTTGGGGTAATTTTCCAGCAAGTGAGAAATTAAGAACAGCTTCTCCACAAACTTCCTTCCACTTCCGGGGCCAAGAAAAGTATTTGTAAAGCACTCTGCAACTTACAGGGGTACCAGGTGAGATGGTGACAGGAAACGCCAGCTCCTTGAGTCTGTCTGCTTTGTGCTGATGGAAAAGGAAGGCACTTCTCAGGGAGGGGGAAATACCAGCTGCCAGGGAGCCCGAATTCCACAGGCTTCTTCACCAAAGAAGCTTGAATCCGGGCCGACTAGAGCAACCACTGAAGAGCTTTAGCAGGCAAGTGGAAAAATTATCAAGTGCTGTGTGAAGAAAACGTCAGCTCACACTGAGACACCCTCCCAATCTCATACCCAGGCCCAGAGCACTCCATGCATGGGGCGCTCTACCACTGAGCTTTATCTCTAGTCCTTTTTACTTTTTATTTTGGGGGGGGGGGGGTCTGGCTAAATTTCCCAGGCCAGTCTCAAACTTTCCATCCTCCTGCCTCAGCCTCCAGAGGCACTGTGTTTACAGCCATACAATCTCTGTGCCTTGCTGTGCTTAACTCTTTTTTTTTTTTTTTTTTTTTTTTTTTTGCGGTACTGGGGATCAAACTCAGGGCCTTATGCTTTTGAGGCAAGCACTCTACCAGCTGAGCTATCTCCCCAGCCCTGTGCTTAACTCTTAAGGATCCCAAGTTTTGATTCTGCAGGAAGTGAGCTGGATTACAGAGGAGGGTGCTGATGATAGTTAAGGCTCCAGTTGGTTCAGCCTTGGCCCTTGGCTGCAGGGCCCAGCTGTGTGTGACCCACATATACTCTTTGATCATAAGCAGGTCTAGATGATTCAATGAGACCTGTTCATGATTGAGGGAGGAGGGTGTAAAAAAGGGATGGGAGAAAAGGGGGTCTCATCCATAATCTCATGGGATCAAAATCCCCCCATTAAGGGCTGGGATTGTGACTCAGTGGTAGAGGGCTTGGCTAGCACACGTGAGGCACTGTGTTTGATCCTCAGCTCCACATAAAAACAAATAAATAAATAAAGTTATCATGTCCATCTACAACTGAAAATTTATTTTTTAAAAATCCCCCATTAAGCAGGTGTGATTAACTCCATTTTGTGGATGAGCCCTGCAGGCTCAGAGGGAAAGTGGCATCCGAGGCTGTGTGGCCAGGAAGGAACAGAGGCAGGGTTTGTCTCCAGTCCCATTCCATCATCCTGGCACCCTGCTCCACAGGTAGCTTTCAAGTTTAGGAAACCAAATTTTCCATGGAATCCTCACTATACAAAATAGATATAAAGTATTAATATATTTTATGAGTTTAAATAGTTTTTAAAGCAAATCAGTAAGAATATTGAAACTATTTTAGTAAATAGAAAGCATTTAAAATCTAAGGTTATGGATGGCAACTTACCTGCATCAACCCCAAATAATTTATTTCCGTTTGCTTTGGTTGCACACAATAGAGAAATCTCGATTTGATCCAGCTAACGACTTAGAAATAGTATCATGTTCTTCAGTTTTTAAACAGCCCTGTTTCCAAGGCACCAAGAGACTCTCCAGAAGTCTCTGTGGAGCTGAACAGCCCTGGCAGCAAAAGGACACACTGAGGGTCTTCAACAGTTGACATCTCCCGCGTGGCACACTGGAGGATGCATGCTGTGTTGTAAACAATTGTTAATGTCTATTTTTTAGGACAGGTTTAAAATAGGGGTTTTTTTGGGGGGGGTACTGGAGATTGAACCCAGAGGCACTCTACTGCTGAGATGCTCCCCAGCCCGATTAATTAATTAATTTATTTATTTACTTATTTACTTATTTACTTATTTTCATTTTGACACAGGATCTTGCTCAGGCTGGCTTGAATTTGGTGATCCTCCTGCCTTAGCCTCCTGAGTTGCTGCAATTATCGGTGTGAGCCATGCACCCAGCATAATATGCATTTTAAAATGTGAAGTTAGAATCAAACTTTTATAAAGGCCCTTCCCCCATCAAAACATCTCTGAAGAATTCAAGTTTTCTCCCCTCTGTCTGTTTAAAAACTGCTGCTCTTTTTAAAACAATGTTCCTGTTTGCTTTTTTGACCCCAAAGGGGAGGAGGAGGTTTGGCATGATCCCCTCAGTACAGGAAAGAGCGCCATTTCATTTGAAGTGCACCACGCACTCAGCGACAGCACCTGAACTGTCACCTAAATGCTGTGTGAACAGCCCTGGAAGCCCCTCTCTTCAGGAAAGGACAAGAAGCGCTCTGCTAAGTAACACACACACACACACACACACACACACACACACACACCGTGCAAGGTGTGTTCTAAGAACGAAATGGTGAAACCAGCATGGAGGGAAGGGGCTTGCGCAACCTTTGAAAGGAAGCAGATTCTTTTACCAAACCCCCACAAGCTCCAAATGTTATACCTGAGGCCTCCCGCGTCTGCATATGCAATGCGTCTCAGACTTTTCAGAACTTGAAATGCAGACATGACAGTGGGGCAAATCAGTAGAAGGGGCTGCTCGGATCCAGGTGATGGATCTGGGAACTGTGGCTGCTTCAGGGCACCCCTCCCTCTCTCAGTAGTTGGGCATTTGCTATGTCCCATAGCAGTTGGTCCAACTGTTCAGTTGGGAACTTCTGAATTGGAGCATCTGATTTGGGTGGTACATTGGTTTCTTTGTTTGGGGACTTTGGTCAAAGTCCCTCCTTTTGTAGATGAAATACTGAGGCCCCAAGGCTTTCGAGCCCCTGCCATGAAAGAAGACGGACTGGCAAAGCCTGAGTCACCCATGTGGAGCCCACTTACAGCTCACTGTCCCACTCTCCCTAGCTGGGCTGCCCTGGGGTCTTTGTTCTGCCCTCCTGGTTCCTTAGGCCTGGTCTCCTTTTCCCTGCTGCCTGCAGAAGTGAACAGGAGTCTCCATTCTTCCTTGATCCTGTTGTCCTCTCAGCCACATGCTTCTTTTCTACCGGCTTTGGTAGCATTTCAAACAAGACGTCCACAGTCTCCAACCCAACTTCGTTCCCTCTCGGGCATTCCAATTCCATCTCAGCAACTCTCTTACTTTACACTTGCCATATGGCTGAGTCCTCCCACCCCAGAAGTCTCCCTTAACTCCTTTGAGACCTCCCTTTCCTGCCCGGGTACTGCATGGCCTCCTTCACCAGCCCTCCTTTCCTTCACCATGGCCAGGCCTCTAGGTCTGAGGCCTCCTGCTGTTTCCACTCCAGCCTCTTTCAGAAAATGTACCTGCTGTCACAGGAGCAATGCCAGCTGACTTCTGAGGTCAGTCCACTTTGCAGGGCCCATCATTGGTGCCTACGTGCCATCTCAACTCCCTTCCTGAGGTCCCCACTTCTAAATGTTACCCCCTCCCTTCCCTATTTCCTCATTCTCAAAACCTCACCATCAGTCACCCTGGGCCACTCTTGTCAGCCAATAGGATGAGTTTATCATAAAATTGTTAATTATTGATTATATAAATAACACTCATGGAAATCAAAAGAAAATCTAAGCCAGGTACAGGGGTACATGCCTGTCATCCCAGGGACTCAGGAGGCTGAGGCAGGAGGATAGAAAGTTCAAGGTCAGCCTCATTAACTTAGCAAGGCCCTGTTCAAAATAAAAATTTTAAAAAGGAATAGAGGTATAGCTCATTTGGTAGAGTGCCCCTGGGTTCCTTCCCCAGTACTGCAAATTAATTAATTAATTTAAAAAGAATAAAGAAAAAAAAAAAGGGCTGGGGATATAACTCATGATAAAGTGCCCTGTTCAATCCCAAGTACAAAAAAAATGCTGTCATAATATTTGCTTGTTCTTTTTTTTTTTTTTATTGTAAACAAATGGGATACATGATGTTTCTCTGTTTGTACATGGCGTAAAGGCATACCATTTGTGTAATCATAAATTTACCTAGGGTAATATTGTTTGATTCATTCTGTTATTTTTTCCCTCCCCCCCCCACCCCTCCCACCCCTCTTTTCCCTCTATACAGTCCTTCCTTCCTCCATTCTTGCCCCCCTCCCTAACCCTAACTCTAACCCTAACACTAACCCCTCCCACCCCCCATTAGGTGTCATCATCCACTTATTAGCGATATCATTCGTCCTTTGGTTTTTTGAGATTGACTTATCTCACTTAGCATGATATTCTCCAATTTCATCCATTTGCCTGCAAATGCCATAATTTTATCATTCTTTATGGCTGAGTAATATTCCATTGTATATATATATATATATATATACCACAGTTTCTTTATCCATTCATCATTTGAAGGACATCTAGGTTGGTTCCACACTCTGGCTATTGTGAACTGAGCAGCTATGAACATTGATGTGGCTGTATCTCTGTAGTATGCTGATTTTAAGTCCTTTGGGTATAGGCCAAGGAGTGGGATAGCTGGGTCAAATGGTGGTTCCATTCCAAGTTTTCTAAGGAGTCTCCACACTGCTTTCCAGAGTGGCTGCACTAATTTGCAGCCCCACCAGCAATGTATGAGTGTACCTTTCTCCCCACATCCTCGCCAACACCTGTTGTTGCTTGTGTTCTTGATAATCGCCATTCTAATTGGGGTGAGATGGAATCTTAGGGTGGTTTTGATTTGCATTTCTCTTATTACTAGAGATGTTGAACATTTTTCCATATGTTTGTTGATTGCTTGTAGATCTTCTTCTGTGAAGTGTCTATTCATTTCCTTAGCCCATTTGTCGATTGGATTATTTGCATTCTTGGTGTAGAGTTTTTTGAGTTCTTTATAGATTCTGGAGATTAGTGCTCTATCTGAAGTATGATTGGCAAAGATTTTCTCCCACTCTGTAGGCTCTTTCTTCACATTGCTGATAGTTTCCTTTGCTGAGAGAAAGTTTTTTTAGTTTGAATCTATCCCAGTTATTGATTCTTGCTTTTATTTCTTGTGCTATGGGAGTCCTGTTGAGGAAGTCTGGTCCTAAGCCGACATGTTGAAGCTCTGGACCTACTTTTTCTTCTATAAGATGCAAGGTCTCTGGTCTGATTCCGAGTTCCTTAATCCATTTTGAGTTGATTTTTGTGCAGGGTGAGAGATAGGGGTTTAGTTTCATTCTGTTGGATATGGATTTCCAATTCTCCCAGCACCATTTGTTGAAGAGGTTATCTTTTCTCCATTGCATATTTTTGGTCCCTTTGTCTAGTATGAGAAACTTGTATTTATTTGGGTTTGTGTCCGTGTCCTCTATTCTGTACCATTGATCCACCTTTCTATTTTGGTACCAATACCATGCCATTTTTGTTACTATTGCTTTGTAATAGAGTTGAAGATCTGGTATTGCGATACCCCCTGCTTCACTCTTTCTGCCAAGGATTGCTTTAGCTATTCTGGGTTTTTTATTCTTCCAGATGACTTTCATAATTTATTTGCTTGTTCTTTAAAGTACAATAAAGCTGAGTGTGGTGACAATTTGGGAGGCCGAGACAAAAATAAAATGAAGTACAATATTACTATTCAAGTTAACAAATTAAAACAACATATTAAAAGTCCTACTCTTTCTTTTTGAACTTTTTATGTTTGTATTGGGGAAGAGAGAGGGGTACTTTTCAAAAAAAATATTAAGTACATTTTTCTGCAGTTTAACAATATATCTTGAGTATATTTTTCCTTGGCACCTATAAAACTCATAGGCATGTGTGTGTGTGTGTATGTGTGTGTGTGTGTGTGTGAGAGAGAGAGAGAGAGAGAGAGAGAGAGAGAGAGAGAGAGAGAAAGGGGGTGGTTGGGTGGTTGGGGACTGGGTTTCTAACCCAGATGATCCTCACACATGCTAGGCAAGTGCTCTACTACTGAACTATACCTCCAGCCCTCGTTTTTTCTCTCTCTCTCCTCATCCCCTCTTTTCATACTGGGTTGCTCTACCACTGAACTACATTTGCATCTCTTTTTATTTTAAGAAAGGGTCTCACTAAGTTGCCCAGGCTGGCCTCCAACTTGTGATCCTCCTGCCTCAACCTCCTGTTGCTAGGATTACAGGCATGTGCTAACCCTCACTTTTTTACTGACTGCGTAGGGTTTCATAGTTCAGATATACCACTGTTTATTTCTCCAGTGCTGTTGTTTGATGGTATATGTCCCTCCAAAATTCATATGTTGAAATGTAATTGCTAATGGGATAGTGTTTAAGAGTAGACCTTTAAAAGGTGATTAAGTCATGATGTCAGAGCTCTCATGAATGGGATTAAGGACTTTATAATGAGGTTCGTGGGAGGTGGAAGCTCTTCATCTCACCTTGTCCTTCTGCCTTCTACCATGCAGCAAGTTAACAACAAGTCTCCCTCTCAGAAGCAGAGAACAATCCTGGTCAGACAGTCTTGGATTTCTCAGGCCCCAGAACTATGAGAAATAATTTTTTCACTTGTGAAATACCCAGTCTGTGGTATTGTGTTATAGCAGCATGAACAGACTGACACAGTCAGTCTCCTATCAATACACAAACAGGTTGTTGTATTTTTTGGCTATTAGAAATGCATCATCAGTGAAAATCTTTCTAGAAATTCTATGCTTACTTGTGCTCACATTTTTACAGGGTACCCTCCTAAAATTGTTACATTTCCACTTAAAAAGGTGAAAGGCTATGCATATTTAAAATGTTTCCAGCTCTTCCTAAATGCCCTCTGCAAGGTGGTTTTACTGCACATGCCACAGGCAGTGTGTGGGTACCCACCCCTCTACATCCTCACTCGCCCTAGATGTTTTTTCCTGCTTCTTAAGCTGGAGGATGTAGTTGCAGACTTAATTGTAGAAACCGAGTAAGCAGAAGTTCCCCTTTGGTTTTCATTGCTCAAGAACAAATGTGACCCAACCCATTCTGTGTCTTGCAGGAAAGCTTCCGTATTCAAGGGTTATTGAGTAAAAGACCATGACTCCCCCCACCCCCATCAGGGCTCCTAGAGGACACGCTCTGTTGGTTCATGCCTGAGATCAATGGTCATCCTTTTCATACCTAGTAAAAAAATAATTAGATATTAAAGTGTGTATTTTTATGGATTAGGACTGTAGCTAAGTAGTAGAGCACTTGCCTAAGATGTGCAAGGCCCTGATTCCAGCCCCAGCAAGGCAAAATACGGCTATTTTTTCATTCTTTTTTACCTCTGCTCTTTCCCCATTACTGCAGCAGCAGGTACATGGTCTTACATGTCCTCGGGTACAAATGGTAAAGACAGAGTAGCTTGAATTCTTTGTATTTGAACTCATGTATAGACTTTAAATTCTTCGGTAGAAATATGAGTCTTGAGAGCCATGGCTGCTCATGCCAGAGTATTAGAATGTTGTTTAGTTTTGCTTCTTATTTAAAGTATGCCTTTAAATTCTAAATACCAAAATCCTGGAGGACTTTGTATATAATACTCTCCATCACCATAAGGACAGTACATCTTAACATGAATTTTTTTTCCCATCAAAAAAAAAAAAAAAAATGCCAGATGTGGAGGTACAGACCTGTAATCCTAGCTACTTGGAAGGTTTGGGCAGGAGGATCACAAGTTCAAGGAAAGCCTGGGCAACTTAGAAAGACCCTGTCTCAAAATTTTAAAAGGCTGGGTGGGATACTGAAGCTGTAACTCAAAGGTAGAGTGCTCTTGTGTTCAATCCTCACCAAAAAAAAAAAAAAAAACACTGATTTTTAACTAGCTGTGGGAAAAAGAAAAACCAGAATGACTACAACTTGATTTTGAGGCTGGTAGGTGACTGAGAAGAAATGTAGAGCCTTAACACCCTGGGCTGATCCCCAGTGTGAGAGAAACCTCCATCAGTTTGAGAACGATCCTAGTCCCTGCTTTTCAGCGATTAACCTGGGAGACCACAGCCCCGGGGAGAAGTCCTGTGTTCGACAAGGCAGAAGGAAGGGAACGAGTGTCTGAGGGAGTTGTCCAGGCAAATGGGCCCAAGGGAGGGTGTGCTGCTGAGTCCACACTCTCCATTGTGAGCAGGGTTAGTTACTGAGAGTTCCCATGCCCTCTGAACTCCTAGAAGTAGTGAAAGGACCAACACACTGGAAGAGACCTTGGGTTGGAACACCTAGAGTGCCAAACAGGTGACATATAGACACCAAAAGCAGATGGCTTGCAATGGCCCAGTAGAACAAGTTACATCTTAGTAGAAGCCAAAGAAGTAGGAAGGTGACCCTGGACCAGGCACTCTCTGCCAATCACCCTCCTTGCTGCCAGGATGTTATTTAAGCCTTACCAGACACCACCTGGAAGAAGTAATTACCCAGAAGCCACTAGGCCATTATTCAGAAGATAAAAACCTACTCTGACCTAGCAAGACAGTTTCCTAATTTTGAAAGAAACTGGGGCCTATGAATTAAACTGAATTCAGTTTAAAAAATGAATAAATATAAGAATCATTAACTTTTTAAAAAAATATTTATTTAGTTGTAAATGAACATAATGCCTTTATTTTATTTATTTTTTATTATTTGGTGCTGAGGATCGAACCTAGTGCCTCACACATGCTAGGCAAGCACTCAACCACTGAGCTACAACTCCAACCTGAGAATCATTAACTTTTTACATGCTAGAATATATAATCACAGAACAAAACCTTTACAGGTACAAAAGGAGACCTAATAGCTCATCACTGTGCACTTGACCTGACATTTCCAGCCAGAAGCACAGTGATACTGAGCAAGCCACCCTCACTCTTCTTCTCCTTGTCACCAATGCAGCATCTCTTTTTTAAAAAAATATATTTTAGTTGTCAAGGAATCTTTTATTTTATTTATTTATTTATTTATTTATTTATTTATTTATTTATTTATATGTGATACTGAGGATCAAACCCAGGGCCTCACACATGCCAGGCAAGTGCTCTATCAATGCAGCAGCTTTTGAGAGTGCCTCTCCAGGAATGGAGCTGACTGGCTCCACAAGGATTGAACTTAGGGCTCTCTGCAGCGTTCCCCACCTAAGGCAGCTAAGCCAGAGGAGAAAGATGACCACCTTTAAAACTCTGCCATGAAGTTTCATTTAAGATCTGGTCCAACAATGTGCTATGGTTTGGATCTTAAATCTCCCCCCAAAGGTCTGTATGCTAAAGGCTTTGTCACCAGCCTGCGGGCATTATTGAGAGATAGAAACTTTCGGAGGTGGGGCCTAATGGAAAGAGGTTAAGTCATTGGGGGCTTGTCTTTTAAGGGAACATTGGGACCCCAGGCCCTTCTTCCACATAAGACAAAGGCAACAGGGCCAAGTGACCATAGATTGAAACTTCTATTTTTTTTTTTTTTTTTTTTTTGGTGCTGGGGATTGAACCCAGGGCCTTGTACTTGCAAGGCAAGCACTCTACCAACTGAGCTATCTCCCCAGCCCCAGATTGGAACTTCTGAAACCACAAGTTAAAGTAAGTCTTTCCTCCTTTTACATTATCTCAGGTATTTGTCAGTGACAGAAAGCATATATGAACTCCAGGAGACATGATTGAATTCCAACACAGCCTGTATTCCCACAGATCAGGCAGCCGAAGCATTCCTATGTGCAGCCACCAAAGAGCTCCAGAAGTTGGCCATGAAGCAGTATTTGGTGTAAAAGATGCCTCTGGTCTACTACTCAGTGATAAGCAAAGGGGCACCCAGAGCTCCCAACCTTTAGCATGCTGTTGCTCCTGCCTGGACTGAGCCACCCGCCCCTTCCTTCTTTGCTTGTCCATTTCTTATAGTGGAGCTCAGGTCCACTGCCTTCAGGAGTCTCCCTCAGACTACACCTTCCTCCCTTTACCAGGATGGGTGGAGCCCTCTCTGTGCTCCCACACTTTGCCTGGCACATACCAGACACTTGATGGTCTGGGTTGACAGAATGAGCCCACACCAATACCGAGGTCAGGACATCTGCAGTGTGTGTGTGTGTGTGTGTGTGTGTGTGTGTGTGTGTGTCTGTTGCTGGGGGTCAAACCCAGGCCCTTGCGCAAGTTAAGCACACATTCTACCACTCAGGTACACCCCAGTCCTGCAACATTTCAATAAGGAGCACAGAACTCAGACTCCCTAATGTCAGTGTGTGGTGATGGGAGGCCAGGACAAGCTCCTGTTAGGCTGCTCTTTTTGGACAATGTGTAAAAAGAACATTCCAGTATTGACTCCTCAATGTCCCTCTGCATATCCAACCTGTTTCAAGAATGAAGTGCTGTCTTGGGGTTTGGATAGTTTCTGATATTCTAGAAACTTCGATTTCTAACATGGCTGCTAACAAGAAGGCTCTTTCCCCTTTGCTCTCCTCAGTAGACCTGACCCCACAAAGCTGCCAGGCAGTCAGGCTGGATGCTAAGGAAGTCAGCTGACATCCCTGGAAGTAGAAGAGGCCACCTTGAGGTCTTTAAAAAGCAAGGTGCTAGGAGGAATTTGGGTGATATTCACTGAGGGTCTGGGGGGCTCAGCTGGAGCTGAAGGTGAGCACCCACATCATCCCCAGGCTCAGACAGCTGCTTCTTCTCTTCTTCTCCTTCTACTCCTCTTCCTCCTCTTCCTCCCCACTCCTCCTCCTCTTTTTTTTTTTTTTTCTTTTAATATCGGGAATTTAAGCCAAGGATTCTTAACTAATGAACCACATCCCCAGTATCCCCCCCAGCCTCCCCCCACCTCGCTGAGACTGGCCTCAAACATGCCATCTTCCTGTCTCAGCCTTCCAAGTCGCTGGGATTACAGGCATGAACCACTGCACCTGGCTCTCAACAGCTTCTTTGTGTGTAGGACCTAGAAACCTTTTGGAGAAGTCTTAAGAAAAGGAGTCAGAAAAAGAAAAGGAGTCAGAAAGATAGATCTGGCTTAGGAGATAGGGAGAGGGACTTGGAATTTAAAGGGACATTTATATTACTAGTATTTGTCTCTTGATCTAGCCCCGCAGCGTTCCAGTTTGAATCCTAGAGCAGGAGGCAGGCATGCAGGAAGCCATGATACAAGTGGAACAAGAAGGGGTGAGGGCCACTCCGCTGCAGAACGCCTCCTAGCCCTGCACCTGGGAGCCACCGTGCCCTCTGGCCTCCAGCAGCATTGGAAGCAGTACCTGGCAAATGGCAGAGGAGTGGCACCCACAGTGTCACCAGCATAGCCTCTCCTAGGTGACTGGTAGAGCTGGTGACTGCCTTAGCAAGGTCAACCCACCAGAGGGCCGTGGGGATGCACCCTCACACAACCAGAGACCAAGACAGTGGAAGCTGGAAGAGAGAAGACAAAATGAATAGCAGGCATCCCATGTGTAGGCCCAGATTTACTCATGAATAAGAAAGACTATGAGAGACACGTTCACAGGTTTCCATAAATATTTGTAAATGGTTGGGGGCGTCCCACAGAAGGGGCAAGAGGCAATACCATTCCAGTTGACCCCTTGCTATGAGGACGGGGAAAAGATGAGACACCGGAGATTTTTCTTTGGTACCTTCCTTCTCACAGCAACCCCAGCTTCCTTCCCCAACCCCAGCTAATTTTTGGTAAAGACTCAAAACTGAAAAACATTTCTTCAAAGGCGTGTGGACGTCTTCAAGTATCAGCAGCACTAAGCGGTGTGTGGCTGCAAACCACACCACTCCAGCCTGCAGGCATTCTGCTTTGAGCTGGGGTAGGAGAAGAATGCCCTAAGGGACTGTAGCTCCTGGGAAGGACACAGCAGGTCAACTGTCATTGTGAGGAGCAAACTGGCTGTCCCCAAGGACTCCCATTCTTCATTCCTTCCCAGGCTGCCCCTGCAGAGCCTGATTTTCAGGTAGTCCTAAAGAGCAGACCTGAATCTATGAATCTACCGGTGGTCCTACAGCACCTTGGAGACCTTCAAGGCTGCCTTTGGACTGTGGCCACACAGACCAGTCATGTGCTCCTTAGGGATAAGGACAGTATACCCCTGTATCATGCCTTTCAGCCAGGGAGCCAAGGGTCTGAACTTCAATTGCTCAACCAAGGGCTCTTTTTTTTTTTTTTTTTTCTGGCTTGTGAGTTCTTGTCCAGTCTGAATATGCAGAACGGAGCCAGGAGTACAAGTGTATTGATGCAGGTCCAGGGAAGCCATGTGCCCCAGCATTTTGCAAAATCCCATCTGGTTTTATTTTGCAGAGGCCAAGGAAGGCCCTTTTTGGTGTAACTAGGGAGCATTTGGGAGAATCAGCTCTTAGCTCACAAATTCTTTACTCCAGAGTAAAGCCATATTTGACTGACATTGTGAGACTTCCCACACAAGGGACACTGGCCTGACTCCACACCAGCAGCATGTGATATCTGCCAACTGAGCTTGACCCCAGTCTCTTCAACCAAACTGGTGATCTCCCAGTTTAGAGGTCAGAAAAGAAGCCTGCCTGTTTCCTCAGGCCTGCTGCTTAGGTCTGAAATTACCATGCCAGAATTTTAGTACCCCTTTGGTTCTATGCCACCTTTGTGAGTCCCAGGGGTTCAGGGTTACTCGTGGACCTCACTGGCACAAGTGCATCCACTCATGGGAATTGTGCTAGGTTAGAGCATGTCTTTTTCTTTCAGATCCCTTCTTCATTAACTGTGACAGGTTCCTTTCAACATTCTTTGCAAAAGGTAACTAAATTCTATTATTTTACAGCATTTGGTTGATATGGATGCATATAAAGCGAAGAGGGGACCCGATTCAATAGTAAGGCAAATCCTCTACATCATGGACAACAGAATGACCCAGACCCCAGGGGCTCTGAGAGCTGCCAGGTGCCCTGGGCACTGGCACGGGCAAGCAGACTGGACCAAGAGTGTTTTTAATCCTGTCTGGCTGAGTTCACAGAAGACAGGCTGTTCCACAAAATAAGCAGCAGCCATGAGGGGTCCTGCCCTGTTCTTGTCTGAGTTAACACTCATTTGGATATCAATTTAATTTAGTACAGAAAAAACAAAAATGCAGGATTGGCATCCATTGTTATGTAGCTTTTGTTCCTCTGGGAGAAGACCTCAGGCCAGAAATCAAGTCCTGTGAGGACACGGTGTCTCTGTGATCCAGGCCTGGGGATGTGGCCCTACTCTGAAAGGACAGCTTTGAGAAGAGGCCAGTCTTTATGCAGGCTCTGTGGTCTCCCTGGGCCATGCTTGTTTGGCACACCTCACCCTTGGTTTCCAGAGGCACCCAGCTATTCCTCAAAAGAAGGCCTGTCTCCAGGAGGGGGAAGAAGATAACTGATTACCCCTCCCAACCTTCGATTGGAATTTTTTAGGCAATGTCCTTTGGGAAAATCTGGAATAAGATGTAGGATAAGTTCAGGTAGCAAGGCTCTGCGAAAGGCCTATATAGATTTGCAAGTTGAAACCACTGGAAACAAAGCCAACTTCCAAGATCTGAGCTACATGGTTTGTATGTGTTAACAAAGGAAATCCCCCTTCTCTCCCAGCCACAAGGACTCCTAGATAGGTTGAAATTGGCTACTTCTTATTGCAGGAAAACCTCTTCTCAACCCCACCAGGAATACCATGAGTTCCAGGAGATGTCTGATCAGGCAGGATGCCTTGGATGCTTATCGCTTGGGGGAACATATGAATGATTCCAGGGAATCTATGTGGGACTATGGTTCTCCTCCTCTACTTCTCCAGCAGTGACAGTACAGGACTGGATTTTTCTGCAAGCTCCTCTGATTTTTTTTTTTTTTTTGCAAGCATCAGTGTTGAACATATGTCTGTAAGAAAGGAGACCAAGGTGGTCGATCAACTTATGCATCAGAGTTCCTTGGCAGTTGTCTTGAGGCTAGAGGATGTCTCTGAGTTCAGAAAGCCCTTCCAGGTTTCCATTTAAAGAAGTTGGGGATCCGACAGAAATCTTGGAGGAAGGAGGTCATCATTTGGTTGTTTCCTGAGTCCAGTTTGATGGCCATTGCTCCCAGGGTTCAGAAGTTCCTGTGAAACCCTGGGCTAACTGCTTAATGACCCTGGTGCCAGAGAGGAAGGGGTATTTCATAGAGGGGTCCTTTGGATCTACCCGGACCCCAAAGCTGGCAGTTTTATACTCCCTTTAGTATGTCAAGGGAGTTTTGACGTCTCCATGGATTTTCTGCCAGAATGTGGATAACCTCAGCTCTTCAGAAATCCCCGAGGAGCTGGCAATGCTGATTCTTCCCAGACTCAGTGGTTCAGCAGGCGTGGATACCTTTCATTAACCCTGCAACAATCCACACTCGGATGGAGAGTGGCTGCTCTGGCCTGGCGCACTGAACTTTCTCAGTCTCAATCCCATCTCTTTCAGGCTGATGACCTTGAAGGCCAGCACCCCCTTGGAGCAATTGCCTCTTCCTGGACAGCTTTCCCAGTCTAAACAGGCTCAGAGAATAGTTCTCAGGATCTACTTGGAAATACCTGGTGGGCAAATTCCCTCCATAGAGTCACGTTCTCCCATTTATTGACAAACCACTTTTTATAACCCCAGAAAGCACTTACATTCTTCCTCTGATGTCTTGGGGTAGGGCACAGCCTGGGACGTGCTGATGATGATATCAACAGGGTAGGGAGGTATGGCAGCATAGACTGTCCTTGCACTAGCCATGGTCCAGGACTGTACTGCGGGGGGTGGGGGTGGGGGGGTGTTGTAATCTACTCTCACATGCCCTGAATGAATGAATGATCTCCCAGCACACCAGCATTCACCAAGTTTTATTCTCCATCAAGGAGATGATCTGGGTTTCCAGTTTATAGTAAGCTGCCTTGCACCATTTGTGTGATGCAGGCAGGTCTAGTCCGTCTGTTTCCTTACCTAAAGGTGATGGATAGAGGAAGGAGGATTGAACTTTGCTAACAGATCTACCTACTTCACATTTCTGCATTTAACAGGTCTGCCCCAGGCAGGACAAATATGTTTTGTTTTTGCAAGGATGTGGATAGGGCTGCCATTGTGGGACATGCACAGAGTCCAATTTCTTGTCTAGCCAGGGAAATCCCCTGGCCCAGAGTACACCCCTCTTCGGAGCTGGCACCTGCTGTGTAGGTCTGATAAGAGACCCAATTTGAGATCCTTAACTGAACATCTACCAGAATCCATGGGAAGGGTGGCTACTTTCTGTCCTTGCTGCTGATCATGGGCATCTCTGTTAGAAAAGACACTGAATTTGGCAACAGCCCAGCCCTACAGCCAATCATCTACCTAAAGGAGTTGCCACTCAGGAAGAGTTTCTCTGTCAAATCAAAGGGGAAAGGTGGACCCAGACTGATTTTTAGAAGCAATTCCATCAGGAGGGGTGTAGGACCAAAAGTTCCTGTGAGCGAAAAGCTGTAGCCCCCTATTGGGGCGTTCCAGGCCCCTGAGACAACTTGTGGGCAGCCTACTGGGATGGCTCATTTTATTGGAGGTTCGTGTTTGAGCCCATAGAACTTCCCTGTCCGGCGTGGCCACAGTCTATTCAGTCGAGCACCCCCCCGGGAGTCCCGAGGAGTAACAAGTAGGCTGTCTTTCCTCTGGGGCAGACGTGAGAGCCAGAGTCCACCCTGCTGAGCCAACAGGCGGCTGGAGCCATACGAAGCACATTAACTATTAATAATTTCCAGTTGTTTGCTCGTTCTCCTAGGCCTCTGCAGGCTGACTCTGCTCTGGCTCCCCTGGGACTGCCAGGTCTTTGGATATTAGTGCCTCTCGGGCTCCACTGGGACAGGGCAAAGGGGCCAACGCGACCCCAGGGCCCCAGCACGAGCGGGGTTCCCGCGTCCATCCGTGACAGAGTGAGGGGCCGGGCGGGGCTGGGTGCCTTGTCCTGCCGCTGCAGTGCTCGCTCGGAGACCCCGGAGCGCAGCAATCGGCGCCTGGGGCGGGTTCCGCCGCGGGGCAGAAAGCAGCGCGGGCGGCACGCCGGGAGCGCAGCGGCCCCTGGCGCCGGGCCTCGCGGCGCGGCCAGTGCGGGCTGGGCCGGGCGGGCGGCCGGCGGCGGGGCGGGGCGGAGGGCGGAGGGCGGGGCCCGGAGCGCGGCCGCCGGCGAGACCCGGACGGCGCGCAGGCGGCCGGGCAGGGAGGGCGGCCCTGAGGGCAGCGGCGCCTGCCCGCGTGTGCGCCCCTCTCCGCCCTCTCTCATCCGCGACCCCCGCGCCGGGCTCCCGGGCCCGCCACGCGCACAGCCATGGTGGGTCGGTTGAGCCTGCAGGATGTGCCCGAGCTCGTGGACACGAAGAAGAAGGGCGACGGCGTCCTGGACAGCCCGGACTCGGGGCTGCCCCCCAGCCCCAGCCCCAGCCACTGGGGGCTGGCGTCGGCCGGGGGTGGAGGCAGCGGCGGGGAGCGCGCGCCGGCCCCCGGGACGCTGGAGTCCGATGCGACGGTGACCCCAGCGGCCCCGGTGAGTGGCCCCGGGCGGACTCCTTCCCTCCCCAGCCCACCCGCAGCAGGCCCTGGGGAGTACCAGCGGTTGTGCCGCCCCGCCCTGGGCGCGCTGTCAATGCCACCACCCGCTCGTCCGGACGGCGTGGCCGTCCCTGGGAGCCCGGGGCGGGAGCGCAGCGAGAGCCTGGCCAGCTGGAGCCGGTGGCTGGAAAATTGTCATCGCCTGGGAGGCGCGGGAGCCCCGGGAGAGGCGAGCCGCCTCTCCTCCCTTCGAGGTGGCGGCTCCCGGGGCTGCCAGGCTGCGGTTCAGCCACATTCCTGCCTGGGCGGGGCGGTTGGGGCTCCCGGGATACCGACAGGGAAATCCAGCCTTTCCCTGACCGTGGGCCCAGCACCCCGCGGGCTTTGCCCATCTCAGGCGGCCCCAAGACCTGCCTTCTCCTGGCAGTTCTGGGGGAAGGATGTGCCCTGGGCTTCTCCATTCAGAGAGAAATCTGGGCCAGCCATGGGACCTTTTTAAGAAGACTCACTCCATGAACCTCCCAGCTTCCTTGGTGGCCCCCTTGTCCTGAACACCTAACCCAGCTAGTGTCTTGCACTTAGTATGATGGGAGGCCTTCAGGTGGCCGAATCTTTTATTCCTTTTAATTGAAAACTTATTTTTTAAAAAACGAAACTCCATCAAGTCTATTTTGCCTTAGGAATCACTCAGATGCTGAGGTATGTTGCCTTTACCTACAGCTCAGGAGGCCACATCCTGTCTACATTTGAAGCTCAAAGTAGGGCTTGGGGATGGGTATTTGCCACCCTCACCCTTAAGGTCCCAATTTGGAGCTTTGATGGTGCTGTGGCCTCCTAGAACTCTCAGAGACCTCAGTACATCTCATTTCCATTTCAAGGCAGTGCTTAATTCAACTTAGCTTTTGGAGCCTTCCCCATCTGGCCATTTCTAGCCTTATCTTCCACCTGCCTTGACCACAGTTCAGACACACAGTGGTGCCTCTGAGGCCGCTCCTTCCACCTGGTTACCTCTCTCAACAAAATCCTGCTGACCCTTCTATGCCCAACTCATGTCACCTTTTCTGGGAAGCCTTCCTTGATGTTTCCCAGAGCCTTGCTAGAGCCTGTGGCTTAGTCTCCATTCCCTAGTGGCACCAAGTATGGGTATGTCATAACCTCTGCCACCCCACACCACCCCCATCCTACACAGGGAGCAAGGCGGATGCTCAGGCAGTATGTATGGGGTGGATAGGGTTGGAAGAGCAGAGAAGGCAGAGTCAAGAGAAGGGAATGGTCATGTGGATGTCCGGTGAGTATGGAGAGCACCCCCAGCTCCTCCTCGTGGATTTGTCATCCCACACTCCCCAGGACTTCCTGGGAGGTGCTCCAAATGTTGGGGGCAAAGCAGGGCCCACTGTCACTATATGGAGGCTGTTTTTAGAAGGTCTGCAGCAGCCAGTACGCACACCTCGTGCACCCCTTTCTATCCACCGACCTTGTTTTGAATTCACACCCCTGCCTCAACCTGGGCTTCACCCAAGCCCAGGAGCTGGACCCTCAGGACTCAGTGCTTCTCTCTGTCTGGGTTCCCTTAGACCTTTGTATTTCCATCCTCTAGGGCACTTGACACCTTGTCCTGGTAACACATTAAGGGTCTCAAGGCCAGCCTGAGAAATGTTTACCTCCTTCTGTGTCGTGGAGGATCTTGGGGTAGGACTGCCACCTCCACACCCTGGCACAAGCGTAGATCCTTCTCTCCAATTAAGCAAAGAAAATGACAGATCTCAAGACACCAGGGGAATACAAAAGGCTGCAGAGGTCCAACTCTGCACTGTGCTTATCTTTGCAAGTAGACCATAGAACCCTGATTCCAGCAAATTAGGTGACCAGGGCAGAACGCCTCCTGATGAGTCTCCTTGATGAATCAGAGTGTCAGCGCCTTGACCAGGTGGAGCTGCTTACCCTGCAGGAAGGCTGTGCTCTGGGGCGTTGAGTGTTCTGGGTAGTGGGGGCAACGTGGAGAACTGTTGGTGTCCCGCTAAGTGATGAGGCTCCCAGTTAGCAGGATTCCTGTCTTGAATGGTGTGAATCTGATGGCCCCTGAGGCAAAAGAGGAAGTGGGACAGAGTCCAGTTTCAAAAAAAATCTCTATTCCAGTCTTTCTGGAGTGTTGCTGAGACAATGACAGGGAGTGTCACATAATTGAGGGTTCTGAAGAGTTAAGCTCTGGTTCGTGGAGGCTCTCTCACTACATTGCTGCTGTGCTACCGCAGCTCCTGGGTCTGGCCAGCGTCCTGTTGCTGAGCTCTCGTTTGTTTCCTCTATTCTGCCTTTCACAAAACTGCATTGGTGGCAGGGGGTACAGATAAGGTCACAGGGCATGTGACAAGATTCTTCTGAGGGCACAGAATACTTTCAGGGTTAACCTGATATTTGAACTCATAGCTCCATGTCCAGTGCTCTTCCTAGGCTGTGGAACTACTCTTCTCTGGTGTACCCAGGATGAGGGACACAGGTCATAGTGGGGCCCATCAGCTGGAGGCTCAGAAGCAGGACCTTCAGTGGGATGTGTCCATTGGCTTGTGGTAGCCCTAACTATCTTCTTCTCTGTCTTGGAAGAACTCAGCATCTCTCTCCAACACCCTGGCTATCAGCTGTTCACCAAGACTGTGCCCACTGTCCTTTGGCGAAGGAGTAGAGTTTGACCCCTTACCACCAACGGAAGTAAGGTAAATATAGCAATCCTTGATTTTATTTCTTTTTTTTCTCCTTCCTTTTACTGGGGATTGAACCCATGGATTACCCTGAGCTACGCTACATCCCCAGACTTTTTTTTTTTGGAGACAGAGTCTTGCTAAGTTGCTAGGGGTCTCACTAAGTTGCTGAGGCTTGCCTTGAACTTTCAATCCTCCTACCTCAGCCTCCTGGGTCGTTGGATTACAGGCCTGTGCCCCTGTGCCTTATCCCTTGACTTTATTTGTTAAATTTTCATTTTTCATTTCAGACATCATTTCTTATTTAAAAATTTGTTAATTATGCAAATATGACAAATACTATTCATAGTTTGGTGGGTACTCTTTAAGAATTGTTTTTAATATTCTAACCAATTAAATGTAGACACTTTCAAAAATAAAAATGAGATTATATGATACATAAAGTTCTGCAACTTGCTTTATGCCCTTTATATCTCATGGCCATTGGATGTTAAAATTTTTGCTGAATATTAACTCGTGTTTCTTGGAGCTGCCCCCCACATGCACCCCATACTCTAACCCCTCTTCAAGGTGCTATAACCTTGTCTCATGTTATAATGTCACTGGTCAAGTGCCAGTCTTCCTCCAGAATGATCTCATCCAGGATTATGTGGGGGCAAAGATTCATGGGGAGACTCCTTTAAAGATATATCTTTTTTAGAGAAAGGAATTTTACTTTTGGTAACTGGTGGTTTTATAGCTGGAGTTTCAGTTGCATTATACAAAGGGCCCTTTGATGTGGAACAAAGAGGGGTTCTTCAGTTTGGAGGTGAGCAGTTTAACCTTTTATTCCTGTGGAGCTTGTATTTCCAACAAAACGAGGACATGGCTTCATGACATTAGCTTCTACCAGCCTCTTAGCTACTTGCCCGAAGAATAGACCTTTCCATCCAATTCACAGAAAAGAATCCTGGTTTTCAGTCACCCGACACAGTTAGGGGCTGTTTGATGTGTCTGTATGTGATGTTTGTACATATTTTAACATCTATGAAACTGCAGTAGTAATTCAATAAAGTACACCAATGCATTGCTTCCATACAAATATTAACTTCTAAATTACCAAAGGACTTAAAAAACAATAAAGTAACTGAGGAATGTAAATGGTAACTTATTTATGAAAATTAAGGTTGCAGTTGATTTCCAACGATAAAGTCAGGTCCCTAAGTCCCTACGTTTGGGAGATTTCCAAACCAAAGGCTAAGGTAGATCACATACTAGGGTCTGGTATAGCCAAACTTCCAGAATCAGCATTCAGGAGTTCTGGGGTTTTTCCTTCTCTCATTAAAAACCAATTGATCCCTTGAGGGGACAGAAGCTGCTTATAAATAGTAGAACAGTTGAATCCACTTCATTCTATAATACAGTCACATATCATTAAGCAACAGAAATGCATTCAGAGAAATGCCCCATTAGGCAATTTTTTAAAATATTTTTTTAGATGTTGATAGATCTTTATTTTATTCTTTTATTTATATGTGGTGCTGAGAATCGAACCCAGTGCCTCACACATGCTAGGCAAGCGCTCTACCACTGAACCACAACTCCAGCCCCCCATTAGGCAATTTTTAAAAATATTTTTAAGTTGTAGATGGACACAGTACCTTTATTTTTATTTATTTAGTCTTATGTGGTACTGAGGATCAAACCCAGTGCCTCACACATGTTAGGCAAGCGCTCTACCACTGAGCTACAGCCCAGTCCCCCATTAGGCAATTTTGTCTTTATGTGAACATCATAGAATGTAATTCCACAATCTAAGAAGGCTATGATGTCTCTAGGCCATACAATTTCATGGGGTCATCATCGTATATGGGGCCATTGTTGACCAAAATGTTGTTAAGTGGTGTGTGACTATAATTACACTGCAAGCACTTGCTGAGTTTTGTCACTCTGCCCCTTTATTTTTGAGTACCCTTCACAGAGAGAGGAAACAGGTCTGGATAAGTTAAAGGTTGACTAAGGGCTCCAGGCTTAGGTACATGGGAACAGAATCCAGGGGCTCTGTCCTACAACAGGAAACATTGAGCACAGGGAAAACCTTGGAACCTTGCACATCTGCATTTAAGTCCCCAGAATCTAGTCCATCCATCCATCAATCAGTCCCAACTCCTCCATTCGGTGGCACCGTGACCTTCATCTCTGCAGCTCGCTTTCCTTTCCCAGGGTTGTTGAGATTAAATTAGATCCTATGAAATAAAGTACTAGGAATGCTAGTACCTGGCACAGAATAAGCACTTCATAAACTGTGCTGCTTCTTACCGACGTTGGCTGGTCTCAGTGTTTGCACCACAGGAGATTCAGAGTCATGGTTGGGACCCTGCCCCCCCTAGGTCAGAGGAGTAACCTCATACTGCCTGATGTCTCCCCCTCCAGGTACACTTCCTCCGTCAAGTACGACTCAGAGCGACACTTCATTGATGATGTGCAGCTGCCACTGGGCCTGGCAGTGGCCTCCTGCAGCCAGACGGTCACCTGCATCCCCAATTGCACATGGCGCAACTACAAGGCCGAGGTGCGCTTTGAGCCCCGCCACAAGCCCACACGCTTCCTCAGCACCACCATTGTCTACCCCAAGTACCCCAAGACCATCTACACCACCACCCTGGATTACAACTGCCACAAGAAGCTGAGGAGGTTCCTGTCCAGCGTGGAGCTCGAGGCCACAGAGTTCCTGGGCAGTGATTGCCTCTCAGATGAGTGCTGACTCGAGCAGGAGGCTTGGGGTTGAGCCAGCTCTTCCGCTGCCTTGGTCCCTAGGCCACCCTGGGCAAGCTGGGCAATGTTGCCCTTGCGTATCATTCCAGCCCCAGAGTCTGACCTGAGGATACCTCTGAGCCCAGCCTGGGGAAGAAGAGGAAAAAAAAATCACTGCATCTTGCAATTATTGAGATACTTGGTTTGGTTTTTTAATTTTCAAATTATCTTTCAAAGGACTATTTTTCCTGGTTTGCTGCTTTAGAAGGAGTATATTTCCAGAGTTTCCCAAAAGTCTTGATTTGAGGAGAAAATAAAAAGATAACCAGAGCAGAGGAACGGTGGCAACAGTTTGAACCAGGGAGGGGAGGAGGACAGCTCTTCCTCCATTGTCAGTGTGTCTGAAAAAAAGAGGTTGGAAAAGCCTCTGGGATAGAAAAAGTGAGTTTTAAGACCTTCCAGCCACAGGTGTCTTCCCTGCTCCGAAAGTGGAGCTGTTTCAGTAGATCGTGACACCCATATGTGTTCGGTCTATGGAGAGTTGAGTTCCATTCCATGCTTCATTTCCACTTCCATTTGTATCTCCTGTTAACCAAAACTTTTGGAATCCTCTAGATCTTTTTTTATAATATGGAAAAACCCCGAACCAAAATAAGAGATGCCTTAAAAACAAAATCCACATCACTGTATTCTTTCCTGTTTCAGAAAGTCAGGTAGACAGATGGCCCAGTTTGGGGACAGTGGCTTCTGTCTGCTCCTTGCAGGTTGGTTGCAGGCACAGGTTCTGGCAATGGCCTGGCACACTTGGCATCTGGTTAACATCTTGTATAACTCTCCCAATAGGTATTTTGGGGTTTCAAAAATACTTTGATAAAAGAAATTTTTTCATAAAGGAAAATATAGCAGAGGGCTCTTCTGAGAGAGATGCATTTTAAAAGAATGCTTTGGAAAATGTTTTGGGGACTCCAGGCGGGAGGTTTCCACTCAGGGCTGCCATGTCTAAGACTCACTGCCACCAGGAGGAGACAGATGTAGATGTTTCTGGTGATCCAGGGCATCATGATTGTCTAAGTAGACTCAAGCTGAGGACCTTGGTGGTATCAAAATTGCAGAGAATTTGGGTCTAATGCAAAAAACGAGGAATCTTGCTTAACGTCCCCTGAGGTTATGCTTCAGTGAATTTAGTATAAGGAATAATGTCACAACCCAGCTACTGTAGCCATAGTGGATATTTCTTTCCTGCCACTGTATTCGTGGAAGTAACCACCGAGGGGGTTGGGTGTGAACTGAAGACGTTCCCAAGGCAACCTCAAGAGTGCAGCTGAGCCACTGCAGCAGGCATGGTGCTGGGTGGGGCAAAGTGGCACCAGGCTGCCCCTCCTCACCTGCCTTCCACCACCACCACCCCACTGTCCCACCAGCCCCAGCCCTTGCTTCTTAGAACCTCCTGCCATTCTCTGCAGGGCTGGAGAATAGAAAGTGGCAGATGGACTTCCCCCCCCAATATTGGAAAAAACAAACCACACAGACTTCCTTTGAATACATCCAAATTATGTCAAGTGCTCCAGGGTTACAGAGCTCCGCAAGCTCTGCTTCCCCCTTATCTCCAGGTTTTTATGGATGGCTTCCTTGTGTTCTAAAAAGCAGAACTGAGAGCTCTCTGGGAACCCTGGAGCCACAGCAGGGGTTTTTGTTACCATGAAAGCAGGTGCCATGATAATTGCTCTCATTTAAAGGCACTGGAGCCTTCTTAGAGCCATTGCATCTGGTGTCCTCTACAGACAACAATGTCTGATCGCTCATGCTCCTAACAAATGGAACACATTCCCTGATGGAGCTGCAGTCAACTTCAGGGTCCCAAGTTTGCCAGGGTGCATCTTAGCTGGGACCAGATGAGGAGTGTCACTCTGGGACTCCACAGTCTCTTCCATCATGTGCAGAGCAACAGATGCTGCCTACCTTTGGAAGAGCAAATTCCACCACATTTCTTGGTAAAAGTGGATTTTCTCTCTGATTTCTTAGTGTTGACACTTAAGTGGTAAGTGTGATTTTGTAATTATGCTAGGAGAATTCCCAGAGCTCACTTGGATGAGCTCTGAGGAACACTGTGGGCAGAGTGACAGGGGACAGAATGTAGGAGAATGTGGCCTCTGAGGTGTTTTGAGGGGCCCTCATGAGATTTTCTTAGGGGATCGTGTTGAGTTCAGGCAAGTCACTCTAGGTGTGGAAAGAACCTGAACCTTATCAGTCAAGTACGTAGAAGTGAGTGATGGCGGATGTGTAAGGCGCATGGACAGGCGTGTGGTTAGTCATTCATTAGGGAACCAGTTGCAGTTCTTTCTAGTCCTTTTCCCCCTCCAAACCTGCTTTGCTGAGGATTGCAGAATCGGAAGCGTGTGGAGATGCCGTGGAACTCTCCCTGTGACTGAAATGCCACCAGTCCATGGTGGAATCATGCTAGTCTTCGGGGTGGAAGTGGTGATTTTTAAACTCACTGATTAAAAGCAAACATTCCTAAGTGTGCCTGAGAGAGACAGTTTGTTAACTAAAAGGCTTTCGCTCAGTCTCCTAAATTAGGGTTTTCATGGAATAAGGATGATTTGTATTTTCAGAGAAAAGTTGTTTTCCTTTCAAAGTACAGACTTTTAGAAAGACTTCATTTGAACGAGTATCTTCCCACTTGACGTTTTTTCCTATTTCTAATCTTAGGAAATCCAGAATAGCGTTGAACAAAACTGTGTTTTAAATTCATGTCACCTCTGGCCCATTCCATTTTGCTTTGTGACTTCTCCATTCAACAATAAATTATCTAAAATATAAAACTGAGGGATGCTTCTCTTTTTTAAAAAGTAAAATTATAATATTTCCTTCAGCAGAATGAGGAAAATAGCTCCTTGTCTTGAGAAATTTTAAGACAATTATGTTTAACAGTCTACATCTGCAGACATGAGAAGATTTTTTTTTTTCCCCCCAAGGTACCCGGACATGGATAGTTTTAAGGGAATTTGTTTCCAGATTTGATGTGTACTCTTTCCTAAAATTTCCTCTTTTTAATTTTTATTTTCTGCAGTGCTGGGGATGGACCCCAGGGCTTCACGCATGCCAGGCAAGTGCTCCACCACTTAGCCCCAGCCCAACTCTTAGATAAAATTGAAATTTTAGGAGATGCAGCCATGACTGGAGATGTCAGATCACTTTTTTCACCTCCCCTTCCAAATGTCCTTCTCTCATCTTATAGAAGAAATGCATACTTTAGTCAAACCAGGAGAAAACAGCAGGAGTAGAGGTGGACAGCAGAGAACCTGCTAGGGGAGCTCACACGGGGGCGGGGGGGGTCCTGTCTGTGCACATCAAACTCCAAATCCCATTAAGGATGGCAGGAGGAGCAAGGGTAGCTTTGGGGAGGTTCTCCCTTCCAGGGTCTCACAAAGCAAGACAGAGGAGTGACGGCCCTTTTCATTAAATGTCCACATCTCTTCTGTCTCAGCTTATCATCTTCCTCACCTGTTGCAAGGTTCATGGCTGAGACCCCTCTAACAAAAGGCAGATTAAGGAGAGAAAAGCATACAGACTGATTTAATGCAAGCTTCACATGACACAGGAACCTTCAGAAATGAAGGCAGAAAGAGGCCTGTGTGCTTTTATGAATAGTTGTGCAGAAGTTATATTAGAGAGAGGAAAAAAAAAAAAAAGGTCTGATCAAATAGTAATAAACTAGGGAGGGAGTGTTCCTCGCAAGGCCTGTTTGTTCTGTTTCCTTTTGGCATCTCTGTGTGACATTCCTTCCCTGGGTGAGGCATAAGGCAGGACACCTGTCACAGGAGGGTCTTCAGGGCAGAGGGAGGGAGAAGGTCAGAAAGTGACCTTCCTAGGTTTTGTGGCCTGCCTCAGGGCAGAAGGGGCAAGGGAAGGAATTCTAGTTTCATGGCAGGGTAGAAACTGGAGAGAGAAGATCAGAGAGACCTTCCCCGCTTCTGTGTTTTCTGTTTCTTGCAACTTAAATTACGCAGCATGCCTATGTTCTGTAATTTGAGATAGAATTTCCTGCACCCTATCAGTCTCTTTGGGCAAAGAGAGGGTCAGAATGAAATATTGAAAGTGGAGGCCCCAGCTGGGAGCAGCTGAGCACACCTGTAATCCCAGCTGCTAGGAGGCTGAGGCAGGAGGATGGAGAGTTCAAGGCCAGCCTTGGCAACTCAAAATAGAAACAAAAATATACAGGGCTGGGGATGTAACTTAGTCATAGAGTGCTTGCCTCGCATGTGAGAAGTTAGGGGTTCCAGTCCCAGTACTGGAAAATAAAGAAAAGGAAGAAGAAAAGAAATGGATGCCCTTTGTTCCCTTATTTCTTTTAAGCATCAAGTGGAAGGCTCTAAGCTTTATTTGCCTGTCTTTGAGTTGAGTCATAAGTAAATATGCCCTAGGAATACATAGTATCATTTCTGTAACCTTTTTTTTTTTTTTTTTTTAAAGTTAGGGCTGGGGTGGAGCTCAGGGATAGAGCTCTTACCTAGCATGCATGAGGCCCGTGTTCCTTCCCCAGCATGGCAAAAATAAATAAATAATAAAAATAAATTTTAAAACCGGCCTTTTCCAAATAGAAATCAAGTTTTATTTGGTTGATTGGGATGACAATGAGGACTAATTTTGCCAATTAGTTTTTCTAGTGTAACACATGGCCAAAATGAATTGGCTAATCAAGCAGCTCCAAAATTTTAAAGGAACTCCCACCCGCTGCTCCCCTGCCCTGCAGTGGGTGTTCACCATTGAGCTACATCCCAGCCCTGACATTTAACTCAGTATGCATAAAAGGAGTCACATAACAAACAAACCTACTGTGCGAAACTTGAGTTTGTTTTTTTTTTGCTGGGTGGGGGTAGTATGGGGCATTGAACACGGGGTGTACTACCACTGAGCTACATCCCAGCCCTTTTAATTTTTTAATTTTAAAACAGGATCTCCCTAATTTGCTGAGGCTGGCCTTGAACTTATGATCTTCCTGCGTAGTAGCTGGGTTTACAGGAGGATGCACCTGGCTAGGAAAACTAAAGTGCGTAAAACTAAAGTGTGTGTGTGTGTGTGTGTGTGTGTGTGTGTGTGTGTAGAAAGAGAGAGGGAGAACCAGAAATGGGTTGAAATTAATAATGTTTCAAAGACAGGCATGGTGGTGCACACCTGTAATCCCAGTGACTTGGGAGGCTGAGGCAGAAGGATCATGAGTTCAAAGCCAGCCTCAGCAACAGCGAGGCGCTAAGCAACTCAGTGAGACCCTGTCTCTAAATAAAATACAAAATAGGGCTGGGGGTGTGGCTCAGTGGTTGAGTGCCCCTGAATTCAATCTCCAGTATTAAAAAAAAAAAAAAAAAAAAAAAAAAATCTCAATTCCCCAAACCCTTCCAAGTATATCACAAAGCTGTTGCCCCCAAGAGAAAAAGTAACAGGTATAATTAACAACATTATGATAAATCTTAGAAAGTCTTTTTGGTAAACTCAGAAATTTAAGAAATGTATAACTCTGTTGACTAGCAATTCCTATTGCAAGGAATACGTCTTTTCAAAATTAAATTCTGATAATTTTATTTGTATATAATCACTATCAAGTGGTTTGTTTTTATCATTTCCCAATGTGTTTTCTGAGGAATACAAATAAGGTTTTACAGTCAGAGAACTTTAGAGAAGTGAAAAGCTGAACAATGCTAAATACATTTACTGCAGCACTTCTTGAAACCTTGTAAAAGACTAGGTCTTCTAAATAGAAATTGAGTCTTATTTGACTGGGATAATAATGAGGACTAATCTTTCCAATTGGTTTATGTGGTAAAATTTTTCCATAAAATGAATTGGCTAATCAGTAGTTCCAAATAGTTTTTTCTTTGTTGTCTGTTGGTTGTTTTGAGGCAGGATCTCCCTAAGTTGCTGAGGCTGGCCTTGAAGTTGTGATCCTCCTGCTTCAGCCTCCTAAGTCCCTAGGATTATAAGTATATACCACTGTACCCAGCAGCAATTCCAAAATTGTTTTAAATATTTATTTGGTTGTAGGTGGACACAATACCTTGACTTTATTTATTTTTATGTGATGCTGAGGATCAAACCCAGTGCCTCACACATTCGAGGCAAGAGCTCTACCACTGAGCCACAACCCCTGCCCCCAGCAGTTCCAAAATTTTAAAGGAAAGCTTTTCTTCTCCCCAATACTGGGCAACCATCCAAAGTTACAGTGGCAGAGAGCAGTGAACATCTATTTCTTGCTTAAAATACATAGGTCTGATAGGGCCGTTCTGCCCCCAGGAGAGGTGTTGAATTCAGGTCTGTTACACTTGACTTTGAGACAAGCTAGACAACTGACTTAGGTCATATTCTTCTCTGGGCAAAGGTCCAAAGCTCACGAGAAGCAAGTAGAAATATCCAACAACACTTAAGGTCTGCACCAGAAACTACACCCTGTAACTTCCACCCATATTCTATTGCCCAAAGCAAGTTACATGGACAAACAGTATCAATGAGTCAGAGAACCATGCTTCTCCCATGAATGTGGAGAGAAGCAGTGAATATTTCCTGTGCAATAAGCTATGCTGGGCTGGGACTGTAGCTCAGTGGTAGAGCACTTGCTTCACACATAGGAGGCACTGGGTTTGATCCTCAGCACCACATAAAAAAAAATAAAGATATTGTGGCCATCTACAACTAAAAAAATAATTTAAAAAAGGCTATGCCAAATTGGTTGCAATGGCACACACCTATAATCCCAGTTACTTGGGAGGCTGAGGCAGAAGGATTGCAAATTCAAGACCAGTCTAGGCAACTTAGTGAGACCCTTCCTCAAAATAAAAATTTTTGACACCAGGTGCATACCTGTAATCCCAGCTCTGGAGGCTAAGTCGGGAGGATCACAAGTTGGAAGCCAGCTTTAGCAATTTAGCGAGGCCCTAAGTAATTTAGGGAGACCCTGTCTCTAAATAAAATATAAAAAGGGCTGGGATGTGACTCAGGGATTAGGTGTTCTTGGGTTCAATCCCCAGTACCAAAAAGTAATAATAAAATAAAAAAGCCTGGAGTATTTTAGTGGCAGAGTGCCCCTGGGGTCAATCCTCAATACAGAAAAAAGAGAGCAAAAAAAAAAAAAAAAAAAAAAAAGGGAAGGGGTCAGTGACAAAATTCAAACCCATACTAGATATTTAATACAGAGAACTGATCACAGACGTTGGAGAGCTTAAAGAGTCAACAGAGGACCCTGAATCAGAACCCAGGTCATTAGTAACTGTGAGAAACAACTCCCACGCCTATTGCCTCTAACGGCCATTTCCACGTATTTAGAAAAACCAGAAAAAGATGAGAAAATGAAACCCACATAAGAGGAAGGAAGGAAATAATAAAAATAGGAGTATAAATCTACAAAATAGAAATGAACAAATAGGGCTGGGTGGGGGTGCAGCTCAGTGGCACTGCACTTGCCTAGCATGTAGCAAGGTCCTGGGTTCAATCCCTAGCACTGCCAAAGAAAAAAGAAATAGACAAATAATTATGAAAAATTTCAAAAGCAGAATTTTGATTGGAAAGATTGGAAAAAATTGATAAACCTCAGCTTGATTGATCAAGAAATATAAAACACAAATTACTGATATTATGAAAGGAATAGGTTCTACAAGCTGGAGGTAGTGTATGCTGGAGTCCCAGATACTGGGAAGGCTGAGGTGGGGGATCACCTGAGCCCAGGAGTTCAGTCCAACCTTGCCAACATTGCAAGATCCTGTCAGAGAGATTTTATGGACATTGAAAATGTATAATTTTATAAACAACTTTATGCCAGTTAATTAGACAACTTAGACAAAATAGAAAACTCCTTGAAAAAATTCCTCCCAAACTGACACAAGATGAAATTTTAAAAATCTGAAAAAAAAAAAATCAAAAACATGCACATATAACACACAAACCAGGTACATAAATATACCTATATCGGCAACTCAGGATCACAAGTTCAAGGCCGGCCTCAGCAATTTAGGCCCTAAGCAACTTTGCAAGACCCTGTGTTCAAATTTAAAAAGATAGTCTGGCAAGAGACACATTTTCATGTCCCATTTTTCATCATTTTCCACTTCATGAAGTGTCTGTTCAAATCTTTGGCCACAGTGTTATTTGGTATTTTCATGTTTTCTTCAAGGAGCTCTTCACTTATTTGGGACACAAGTCTCTTGCCACGTGTGAATATTATCACTCAGGCTATGTGTCCTCTTATCTTTTTCCCTGTGGTGCTGGAGGTCCAACCTAGGACCTCAGCTTGCAAGGCAAGTGCTCTATCACTGAGCTCCAGATCCAACTCTCCCTCTTATTTTATTAATGGAGTCTTAATTTGATGAAGCAAATTTATTATCTTTCTTTTATGGTTATTCTATCATACAAATGATACATGCTCATTTTTGAAAATTAGAAAATGCATATTAGCAAAAATAGAAGTCACTCAAATTCTCCCCAGAGATAAACCATCACTTAATTTTTTTGGAGAACTGCAACTTTCAATGGTGTAAGGATGGACTAGTATATGGGAATATATTGCTTTTATTTTATTTTATTATTTTGTTTTATTTTCTTTTTGGGGTTACCAGGAATTGAACTCAGGGGCACTCAACCACTGAGCCACATCCCCAGCTCTATTTTCTATTTATTTACAGACAGGGTCTCACTGAGTTGTTTAGCACCTTGCTTTTGCTGAGGCTGATTTTGAACTCTCGATCCTCCTGCCTCAGCCTCCTGAGCCACTGGGATTACAGGCGTGTACTACTGAACCCTGAATATATTTGCTTTTAGATGGTGGCACTGTAAATACTGTTTTCAGCCTCACAGTAGTGTAGGTGTGGAATCAACCATCCGGTTCTGAGTAGGCAATTTTTGTAAGTGAGAATTTTATGTTCTTTATGTTTACTGGCTTCTATTTCAGAATAAGAATGCAGGGGTGTTGGTGTATTAAATCATTTTCTACTAATTACAAATTACTGTCCTCCTGTGTTTAGTTAATTAAGCTGACCAAGTACAATTAACAGGATGTTCCCAGAGACAGCACAATGCCTGTCCACCCACCTACAGGAGTTCTAACAGAGGCTCCAAAATAGGTAGTCTATTTTTTCTTAGGGTTTTTGTTTGTTTGTTTGTTTGTGGTACTGGGGATCAAACCCAGTGTGTTGTTCCACTGAGCCCCATTCCCAGCCCATTTAATTTTCTGTTTTGAGGCAGGGTCTCACCAAGTTGCCCAGGCTGGCCTTGAACTTTTATCCTCCTGCCTTAGCCTCTCAGGTCACTGGGATTATAGGAGTGCACCACCATACTGCTTGAAAAGGTAACAATTAATTTTTTTCACTCATTTTTGGAATTTATTTGCACCTACCTAGTTTTAAGATAGGGTAGGGGTGACTGCAGTAAAAGATACCACAGTAAAAGGATGAAGGCCAGGAGGAAAGGGGATACATTGCAGAACCCAGATAAGCTACTATTACTGAGAACAGGACTTAGTCCTGAGCTTCCTTATGAGCGAGGCCAAAATGAAAAGCAGCCTGTGTGACCATAACCAGGATAAGGACATGAACCCCAAAAGAATGGGGCTTCCTTCTGGTACTAAACTCCGAGAGGACTCTACCACTGCCTACAGCTATATAAGGGACAGGAAATTCAAGATCCACAAATTCTTCCCATGTTGTTTCCTATCTGACTCTTGGGAAAGCAAGGAGGGCATTTAGTAATCCGGTGCCATGGGTGCACGCAGTACCTGAGCCAGAATGCCTGAGTTCAAAGCCCAGCTTCACCATTTTTTAGCTGTGTGATCTTGGGCAAGTCACTTAAACTCCCTGTAAAATGGAGGTAACAAGAGTTTTGTCCTAGGGATGTTGCCAGGTTTAAATAAATTGATGCATGCAAAGCTTAGGAGAATACCTGGCATGAGTTAAAAGGTATAAAAATGTTAATTATTTTAATTATCTTTTGACTTGTAATTTCACTCCCAAGAATGTATCCAAAGTACTGGAAAATTGCATTCAGATGGGCATATAAGGATATTCATAGTAGAGTTGTTTAGAAGAGTTTAAAAACAATGTAGACTGGGCACAGTGGTGAACTCCTGTAATCCCAGCAATTTGGGAGACTGAAGTAGGCGAACTGCAAGATCAAGGCCAGCCTCGGCAATTTAGCAAGGCCTTAAGCAACTTAGCAAGATCCTGCCTCAAAATAAAAAATAAAAAGGGCTTGGGATGTAGCTCAGTGCTAAAGTGCCCCTGGGTTTAATTGTCAGAACAGGAAAAAAAAAAAAAAAAAAAAAAAATCCAACAGGAAACCAATCAAATGTTCACAAATAGGGGATTAAATAAATAGCCCATATACAACAGAATATAGGCAAGCAGCAAGCACCTCAAAGCATGATATGGATATCAATTTAATGACTTGGAAAGATGTCCATGCCATATTTTTAATAGACTCATTAAAAGACAATGTATGTATTGTTATCCCATTTATTTTATTTTCTTATGTGTAGATGTAATAACAGAAAAGGACGGAAAGAATGGATACCAAACTGATGAGGCTATCTCTCTCCAAACGGTTGGGACTATCAGGTGTCTTAAAAACTTTTTTTTCTTACCTGTGTTTTCTAATTTGCCTGAAATGTTTTTGTATTTCTGATGTTATTTGAAAAGTAAAACCTGAGTGTAGAATATCACGCAGCTTTTGGTGATCTAAGTATAGAGAAATGAGAGTTAAGTGGTTGGTCTTTCTGTTTCTTACACCAGGTCAGAGAACTGGGAAGTGTCTGAATTTTATGCTATTTGCAAGTTAGAAGCCTGCCACAATTTCATGGATGTTGGTAAAGACACGAGACCCTTGGGTCAGAGACAAAGGATGGTTTGTTAGTTACAGCAATAGCAGTAGCCAGAATACTAGCATTTGCTCTGGGTTCTGCAGCCTCATTTCCCATGCGGTGAAGTAAGAGGTTCTTAGGTTACAGGAGGGGAACTCTATAAGTTTAAGAACCAGAACCTTCTAGAATAGATAGTAAGCAAAGCTGCTCTTTGCTGTGGAGGAGACACTATCTTTGTCTTCCAAAGCTGTTTATTATACAAACATCCTTCAAAAGATAGTTTGGAACAAAAGTAACCAGTTATTATCTTCACAAGACATGCAGAAACATGAGAAACATGAGAATTCCCTTTGGGGAATTGTTTCCTAACAATCAGGGCTTCTCAAATTTAATGTGCATACAAATCAGCTGAGGATCTTGTTCAACTACAGGTTCTGATTCGGTAGGTCTGTTTGGGCGGGGAGAGGGGTACCGGAGAGTTAGCTGACAAGCAAATTCCTAACTAGCTCCTAGGTCATGTTGGTGCTGCTGGTCCCAGCGATATATTTCGAGCAGCAAGGCCTTTAGGCACCTATCCTCAAGGGCAAGGCATAAGTAGTAGCTGCCGGCAGGCCGCTGGCAGAGCCTGGAGAGTTGGTCTGGGATATTGTGACTGAATGGGAATGACTGAGTGAGGAAGGAGGTGGGAAGTCATCCGTGTCTAGCAGAATCAGACGAGGTTGAGCCTCGTGACACAGAGGTCTGACTTCTCGAAACTGGCAGACACGGAGGTCTGTCCCAGATTGCCGAGGCGTATGTGGCACTGTTGGAATGGTTCCCTGCCTAGTTCTGTGATAGTTTCCCTAAGAAAATGGCTCCCCTAACTCCACCCCATCCTGTTCATCACAGAAGAAGCTCCTCCCAGTCTTGGCCCCCTTTACCTGCGTGTTATAAGTGAAAGAGAGTCGGGCTACTCCACGACCAGAGCTGGTATGGCCCAGCCCAGCACGCCCCCTCTCATTTAAAAAGAGTATTGGGGGCAGGGAGATAGCTCAGTTGGTGGAGTGCTCGCCTCGCAAGCACAAGGCCCTGGGTTCAATCTCCAGCACGGCAAAAAAAAAAAAAAAAAAAAAAAAAAAGTATTGGCTCTTGTGTGTTTATTGATTAGATGAGTTTATGGGTAATTGATTTATTTATAGCCCACATCGTCCTCTGGCAGTGAACCCTTTTCTCATCCCCACAGGCCGTGGCTGAGAAACCCCCACAGTAGGATCCTTTGCAGTGGTCATCAGAGGGGAATATGTCAGGGTTTTGAAGACTGGATTTGACCATGAACCAGTATGGCATGGCCAGGATGGCTGAGGGAGTTTTCCTGTCGTCTGTCCCAGGGTCTGTCCAGTAGGGGTATTCCTACATCCCCAGGGAGCTCCTCTGCCAGCCACAGTTTCAGGAATGGCTCTCCTTCCAACACACCCGTCCAGCCTCAGCAACCAACTCTACTGAAAAGCCCTGTTCCTGCTTTGATCTCTTTTTTTTTTTTTTTGCCACGTTTCTGAGCTTTGGCAGTGTGTGCATGCAGCGTGGCTACTGCCTGCCTAGGCGCCAGCCTGATCAGGGGCTGGGGTTGTGGCTCAGTGGTAGAGCACTTGCCTAGCATGTGTGAGGTACTGGGTTCAATTTTCAGCACCACGTATAAATAAATGAATAAAATAAAGGTCCATCAACATCTAAAAAAAAAAAAATACTTAAAAAAGAAAATCAGGATCTCTGGAATCAGTGACCTGGGTTTGACATCCCAGTTTCTCCTCTTAGTCCCTGTGTGACCTTGAGCAAGTCCCTGTCCCAGTCTGTGCTGATTTCCTTATGTGCAACTGGGAATCCTGACATCCTTGCACCTTGACCATCGTTGTGTGGATGAAGTGAAATCATGTATGTTAAGAGACTAACATACTGGTGGGCAGAGGAGATGCCTGGCAAGTGGGGGCTGCTGTTACCAGTAGAGAACTGCATACTTAGTAATTGCTTGATAAACATTTCCAAAAAAAACTATTAGACACCTTAGATCAAATCTCTTATCAGTTGTGTGATTCAAGCAAATTATCTCTTCTCTTAAAGCCTCCATGGTAAAATAGAGATAATATTTCTTGCTACTCAGGGAACAGATGTGAAAGAACTTTTAGTAAAAAAGAAATCATTAAAAATTTTTTTTTAGTTGTAGATGGACACAATACCTTTATTTAATTTATTTATTTTTTCTATGTGCTGAGGATTGAACTTAGTGCCTCACCCACGGTAGGAAAGCACTCAGACACTGAGCTACAACTCCAGGCCCAAAATTTCATTTAAAAATTTTGTTCTAATTAGTCACATGACGGTAGAAAGCATTTTGACACATCATACATGAATGGCGTATGATTTCTCATCCTTCTGGTTGTACATGATGTAGAATCACATCAGTTGTGTAGTCATATATGTACATAGGGTGATAATGTCAGATTCATTCTACTATCCTTCCTATCTCAATACCCCTCACTCCCTTCACCTCCCCTCTACCTAATCCGAAGTACCTCTATTCTTCTCTAGCATCCCTCCCCCTTATTGTGAATTAGCATCCACACATCAAAGAAAACATTCAGCCTTTGGTTTTTTGGGATTGGCTTATTTCACTTAGCATGATAATCTCCAGCTCCATCCATTTACTGGCAAATGCCATAATTTCATTCTTCTTTAAGGCTGAGTAATATTCCATTGTGCATAGGTACCACATTTTCTTTATCCATTCATCTGTTGAAGGGCACCTAGGTTGGTCCCATAGTTTATAGTTTGTGAGTTGAGCTGCTGTAAACATACATCAATGGTACAGAATAGAAGACACAGAGACAAACCCACAGTTATCTCATATTAGACAAAGGCACCAAAAACATTCACTGGAGAAAAGATAGCCTCTTCAACAAATGGTGCTGGGAAAACTGGAAATCCACATATATCAAAATGAAATTAAACCCCTATCTCTCACCATGCACGAAACTCAGCTCAAAGTGGATCAAAGACTTGGGCACTAGAACAAGAGACCCTGTGCCTAATAGAAGAAAAAGTAGGTCCAAATGTCCACCATGTCAGCTTAGGATCTGTCTTCCTTAGCAAGACTCCTAAAGCACAAGAAGTGAAAGAACTTATAAAAAATAAAATGCCATAAAAATATACTTACAATTAAGGTAGGAGATAGAACACAAAACACATGCCAGAAAACAATACAAATAGCTACATACGCTTATCCTGGGATGAGCGTAACAAGTAGAAGCCACCAGGGGCTGGGGAAATAGCTCAGCTGGTAGAGTGCTTGCCTCACAAGCACAAGGCCCTGAGTTTGATCCCCAGTACCGAAAAAAAAAAAAAAAAAAAGAAGAAGCAGCTTTATTGGCATATAATTAACAAAAATAAGGAAGCTGAGGAGGCCCATTCAGTCTAATCTAGCTCTGAATTAGCCCAACAGTGATCTCAACCTTATAGGACACAGCATCACTTTTGGAAAGTCTTCCAAGCACCAGAAGTGGGTGTCTGTGGTGCTTATTTAAAATATGTTTTTTGTTTTTTGTTTTTAATTTGGTACTGGAGATTGAACGCAGGGGGACTTCATGCCCAGCACTTTTAATTTTTTATAATTTTGAGACAGGATTTGCTAAACTGTTGAGACTGGCCTCAAACGTGATCCTCCTGCCTCAACCTCTCAAGTTGCCGGGATTACAGGAGGGCGCCACTTCTTAGGACAAGCTCTGGGGTTGGATTTTCCAGCTCTCATGAGGGGTGAGGCAGCTTGCTGAGAGCACAGCTGGCAGTGAGGGAGAGACCAGCTGTTTTTTTAACTGATCGTTTTCACTTGTCAAAAAAAATGATCCCCAAATTTAGTGACTTAAAACCACTTTATTAAACTGGCCACAGTGTTGCATGTTTGTGATCCCAGCTCCTTGGAAGGCTGAGGCAGGAGGATCTCTTGAGCCTAGTCTGGGCAACATAGTGAGACCCTGACTCAAAAAACAAAACACACGGGCTGGGGATATAGCTCAGTTGGTAGAGTGCTTGCCTTGAAAGCACAAGGCCCTGGGTTCAATCCCCAGCACCGCAAAAAAAAAAAAAAAAAAAAAAAAAAAAAAAAACACACAACCAAACCCCCAACTTTATTAGCACACATTTTCTGAGGGCCAGGAACCTGGGTGCAGCCTGCCTGGCTGCCTCTGGCTCTGGGTCTCTCGCAAAGCTGTCACCAAGCCATCAGCTGGAGCTGCAAGCTATCTCAAGGGTCGCCTGGCAGCGGACCTGCTTCCAAACTCACTCATGCGGTGGGCAGCAGGTCTCAGGCCCTCACTGCAGTTCTTCAGACATCGGTTCCGTGCCACTGAGCCTCTCCTTAGGTGGCCCACAACGTGGCAGCCGGCAGACAAAAGCATGGAGAGAAGGAAAGAGTGTGTGCCACGTGGAAGCCACAGTGCGTGTTGTCTCCCTCTCATTGTAGACTTTATTTATTTTTCTTTCTTTACCCCCTCCCTCATCCCTAAGCAACCGCTGATCTACCTTCTGTCTCTACAGGTTTGAGTAGATTTTATTTTTAAGGACAGTTAAGTTTACCAAAAAATTGAGTGGAAGCTTGGCATGATGGTGCATGCCTGTAATGCCAGCAACTCGGGAGGCTGAAACAGGAGGATTGCAAGTTCAAGGACAGACTCAGCAATTTAGCAAGGCCCTAAGCAACTTAGCAAAACCCCGTCTCAAACTAAAAAATAAAAAGGGCTGGGATGTAGCTTAGTGATAAAGCACCCCGGTTTCAATCCCCCCCCCAAAAAAAAGAAAAGAAAAAAAAAAGTTGAGTGGAAATTATGAAGATTTCCCACACACCCCCATGATGCCCTTAGGTTCCCTCATTTTGCCGCTTTGCAATCATTTGATATGATTGTTGTAACTGACGAGTTGATATTGATGCATCATTTTAACTGCAGTGCAGAGTTTGCACTGGGGTTCACTGTGCATTCTACAGTTTTGGATAAACGTATAATGGCAAGCGTCCCTCATGGAAGTATTCTGCAGAATAGTTTCACAGCCACCCCCCCAAAAATCACTCCTTCCCTGACCACCCCCTAAACACGGTCTCTTTTTATAACCTCCTCTTGCAAATAGCATCCCATGGTTTTTGCCGTGTTTGATTCATTAGAGTCCATCCATTCGGCCCATATTCAAGGGAAGAGTGTGAAGAGCCACGCAGAGTTCGCTGTGGGTCTGCCCTGCAGTCTCTTCTCCAGAGGTGCTGGCTCTTGAGGCTCACACAGGAGTGCTTGTTCCCAGGTCTGCAACCCCTATTGATGTGTGTGTGAAGTGTCAATGTCTAGCTCTCTGCTCACACCAGGGGTCTCATAGTGAGAGGGTCACCTGCACACATCCTAGCTGTGACCAGTCTTAAAGGTTCAAGCCTAACTCCAGGCTTCACCAAATTAGGTACAAATCATCAACCCAATTATTATTACTAAATAGGGCCAACTGCCTGATGCCTTCTGCTCCCAAACAACTCATGGACTTGAGGTTCAGACCTTGTTTATTTTTGGTTGATAGATTTCTTGGCATTGGCCAACGGTCAGTGGTTCTGGAGATAAGCATGCAGTCAATCTGAATTACTTGAGATTAACTCCTGCCATGCAGGCCACTCCCATGACCTTTGATCAGGCCTTTAAAAAAGTGAATCAGTTTTAGGGCAGGTGTGATGGTGCATGCCTGTAATTCCAGTCACTTAGGAGGCTGAGGCAGGAGGATTACAAGTTCGAGGCCAGCCTCAGTAACTTAGTGAGGCCGTAAGCAACTTAGACACTGGCTCAAAATTAAAAAAAAATTTAAAGTGCTGGGGGTATAGCTCAGTGGTAAAGTGCCTCTGGGTTCAATCCCCAGTACTGCCAAAAAAAATCAATCTTCATCTGGAGAGCAATGGACCAGTCTCTGTCTACTTGGCATCTAAGGAGCCACTCTGCATAGGTTCTGCTTAGATTCTACAACAATCTGTTCAGATCACGCAGCCAGTGGACATGGGACCCCTCACCTCCCCATCACACTCTAGGTCTGTCGGTCATCACATACTCCATTCCGCGACCATGGGGATTAGTCCAGTGATGAGTACACACTCCTCGCCAGGCCAGAGACCTGCTCTGAGTCGATATGAACACTGAGTAGGGACACAGGAGTAAATCTTTTCTTTGCACAACTATAAGAATGTGACCACTTTTGACACCTTGTGGTAAGAACCCACCTGAAAGTGAAGCTAATAGAGAGGAGACAGAGGTGAGAGATGTAGAGAGAGAGAAATTCCGATGAACTAGTGTGACTCTTGGGTCTAGCTATGCCTGAAGCCACAGACAATACTGGCCCATTAGTTTTTTGTTTTATTTTGTTTGGGGGGGTACCGGGGATTGAATCCAGGGGCACTCGATCACTGAACCACATCCCCAGCCCTATTTTGTATTTTATTTAGAGACAGAGTCTCACTGAGTTGCTTAGGGCCTCACTTTTGCAGAGGCTGGCTTTGAACTCGTGCTCCTCCTGCCTCAGCCTCCAGAGTCGCTAGGATTACAGGTGTGCACCACCATGCCTGGCTGGACCGTTAGTTTTTTGTTTTGTTTTGCAGTAGCAGAGATTGAATCCGGGGCACTCTGCCACCAAGCTGCATCCCAGGCCCTTTTTATTTTTTTATTTTGAGACAGGGTCTCACTAGGCTGCTAAAGCCAACCTTGAACTTTCAATTCTCCTGCCTCAGCCTCCTGAGTGACTGGTACTACAGGTATGGCCACCATACCTGGTTGGACTGTGAGTCTTATAAGTAAATCACTCCCCTTTGTAAGCAAATTTTCATTGTGTTTTCTGTTCTCTGTTACTGGAAGAGTCCTTGGATACAGCCTGGGTGTGAGAAAAATACAATTTCTAATCCAAGATATTTGGAATTGGAGCCACTTCTGTGTTCCCTGGAGCTTTAATCCCTTCCTGCTTCTCCATCTTTGTCTTAAGCACAGGCTCCATTTGGTGCCAGGCTCCAAGTGGGCACTGTTTTGTCTGATCCAAGGCCCCTCCCTGGAACACTAACTTTTTGCTTCATTCCTCCTACAATCTCTATATTCCAGACCCCTGTAATTTGTTGTGTGGCCTGTTTGAATGGTATGTTAGTCACCCATTAAAGTCACATTTCTTTGTGAAGCTCACCCTTCAATGAGGTGTGGTCTTCACCAGCGCCAGGCCAGCCTCTGCAGTGGCTGTCTAGCTATGCCAGCCTAAAACATCGTTGGTCACAATTCTCAAGACTAGACCGAGTGCTCTCCGGGTGCCAGGCACCATGCTAAATGCTTATATAATTACAGCATTTGGTTCTCACAACGAAGGGAAACCAAGGCTCAGAGAAGTTAAGCAATTTGCCTGAGGTGACAAAGCACATGGTGGAAAAGAGACGCAGTCAGCTCTGATGGCAAAGCTTATCCTCTTAGCTCTCTGCTTCCTTGTTGCCACGTCCCAAGTTGCTTCCCTCCTCCATGCCTTTCCACCATGATGTTCAGCTTCATCTCACCAATAGAGCAATGGAGTCAGTCTTCTGTGGACTAAGACCTCTGAATCCAGCTGCAAAAGGAGAGAGAGAACTTGGTGTGTATGAGCTGGGGGAGGTAGGACGAAGTCGGGAGAAGATCAGGAAGATCCGGCTAAAGTCACTGACTCAGCTCTCCTGTACCTCCAAGATGAATCTGTGGAGTCACACTAGTGAGTCCCCATGCTTCCACATATCAGAGAAAACACATGACCTTCTGAGTCTGGCTTATATTTCTTAACATAATGCTCCCAAGTTCCATCCATTTTCCTGCAAATGACATAATTTCATTGGAACAATTAACTTCTATGAAAAAAAAGGGCTTTGCAGCACAAGTAAGCATCTTCAGATGGGCAGGTCATCCGGGGTTTCTAGATGCGTCCATAAGTGTAGTCACTAGTGTCTTTATATAATAGTTCTGGCTGCAGAAGAAAGAAAAGGCGGTGTGAGGACAATAGAAAGGGGGAGACCTGAAGCTGCCACGCTGCTGGCTTGGGAGATGAAGAAGAGGCTACAAGCCAAGGAATATTCAGCTCTACAAGCTGAAAAAAGCCTGGAAATAAAATTATCCTGTGGAGCCCCCAAGAGACTGCAGCAGTGCCCAGACCTTGTCTTTGACCCGTTGAAATCCAGTGTGGACTTCTGACCTCCAGAACTGTAGGAGAACAGCTTTGTGTTCTTTTAAGCCACCAAGTTTGTGGTAATTTGTTATAGCAACAGCAGGAAACCACACCCTAACATTCTGACTCCCCCCACCAAAAAAAGAACTCATAATCTTAACCACTATCCCAGAATGATACCTTGTCACCATAGGCCACCTCCTGAGCCTCTCACCACCCAGGAAGGATTTTGCTGAGCTCCCTAGGCCTCTTCAGGTCTGGCGTGCCCCCGCCTCCTCCTCGCAGCACACCTCCAGCCACCACCACGGATCTGGAGGGCATGTGAGATGCCAGCCCAGGTGCTCCCCACCGGCTGTCTTTACCTGGATACCCTGGGGCATCAGCAGGGTCATGTGGCTGGGCAGGGCACACTTCTGTTCCATGGACAGTGGAGAGGACAGGCCTGGACTAAGCACAGGGAAGACCACTCCTGTCTACTTCAGGGTCCTGGCCAGGCCTCGCTGCTCACCATTCTCCAGGGCAGGAGAGGACTCTTCCAAAAGTTCCTTGGGAATATTTTGCTAAATTGCAAAAACGTGGAAACTCTGTAACTGGACTTTCAGGACAGGGAGAGAAGAGGGCTGCTGTGAGCCAAGGGCCAGCAGAACCAAGATGGGAGCTTTGCTCAGCTTTCAGATAAGCATTCTGTGGTGTTTCGTACTGGTTTTAACCCCTCCCGTGTACACTGTCTCAGCTGTCCCAAAGCATTCGGACACTTTGGAAGGCGGTTCTCTTCAGACCTCACTCTGCCCCTCGAAGGTAACTCATGCTAACCCAGATACCACCCCGATCCTTTGGACCCATCCATCTGCCTCTTTGTGCCTGAAAGCGACTTCTCCCCATAACTGACACAGGCTTCCAGGCCCACACGGTTAGGCAGGCTAGAAATGCCAGGGAATTAGCACCCCTTGCCCAGGGCCAGCCCTCGGCCAATGCCTTTGGGGAGAATAATACCCTAGCTCCCTCACCCTCAGATGTGATACTTCTGAGATCTGGGTTTTGAATGGTTTCCCAGCACCTCCCCATAGGATTAAGCTCCAGTTGCCCAGTATGAAAGGTGGCTTAATGCCGATCCCTGGATTGGCTGTCTCCCTTTGCCACCGTTCTTCTCTTCCACGCACCAATTACTTGGCAATGTTCCAAATAATTCCCTTGCCTTTGAATCAGGGCTTGCTTCTGGAAGGATGCACATAGCACTCACTTAATAAATATTTGTGAAAGGGAAGAATAAAAATTTACGATAAGGATAAGTAGCATTGTAAGGCTTGTTTTTTTTTTTTTGTACTAGAAGTTGAATCCAGAGGTACTCTACCACTGAGCTACATCCCCTTTTTATTTTTTATTTTGAGACAAGGTTTTGCTAAGTTGCTGAGGCTGGCCTCGAACTTGCCATCCTCCTGCCTCAACCTCCTGAGTTCTGGGATTACAGGTGTGTACTACCATACCTATAGTAAGGTATTTTTTAATGCTCCAGAACTTTGCTTAAAATGCCGTTTGGGGGGATTAGGGAAGGAGTGTATTTATAAAAGCAGCAATATTCCTTTGGGGACCTCCCACTGTGACCTCCCAAGGATGAAATTCTGAAATCCACTATTCTTAAACATAAGTTTAAGTGGTGTGTTTAATTTAAAGTCTCCAGGATATTCAGGGCATTTTCACAGGTATACAGACGCACGTACTGTATGAGTTTATCCATGAACTTAGTTTGAGACCAAGAATTTGCATAATCTACAGTTTCTTTTCCTTTTAGGGGCAGATGATAGACAGCCAACTATGATGAGAAATTGCATAACAAAGAGAGATGTCAGCTTAAGAAGAAGGCAATTCTGGGAAGCGTGTGTTCACTAAATTTCCTGTGTTCTTCAGCAGCGTGACTCTCCTGGGCACCTTGGTGCCTCTTGGTGAAGGAGAGTTTGGTTATCTCCACACACCATACTTCTGCTGCGTCCGATACGGGTCTGATTTCCTTTTCTTATCATTCAGTGTTGTGGGTAGATCTCACTCTGGCAGAGCAGTGGCTAAATCAGAGTATAGGAACTTTGCAGAAAGATTTCCTTCAAAGTAGCGATGAGGGCAATCAGCTTTCGGGGCTGGTGGCCTGCTGCTGGCTTTGCAGTCCTTGTCTGAGAGGTAGGGTAAGTTCTCAGGGTTGTCCTCGGCAGAGGGATCAGAGTGGAAGCTCTTGAGAGCCAAAATCCGGTAGCGCTTCCTCCTGTTCACTTTATATATGCGAATCCTTTCTTTTTCTGCCTCTGGGTCGGTGAGAACCCCATCCCAGCGCAGGCTTTCGTTGATCTGGTTGGAAAGGTTCTCTTCTACTTCGGCAAAGTGGGGGAGACTCACGGTGCAGGAGTAGGAAGGGCTGTGCTTGCTTGCCTCTTTGTCCTGTTTGGGCTCTGACCTTGGGCCATGGTCTTTGCTGGGATTTAAGATGTCGTGGAAGGATGAAGACAATGGCTGACTCTTCAGGCCTCGGCTCTGATGTTTATCTGCTGAATAGATGAGGAGGTTAATGTTTTTGACCGTATCTGTCCTAAGCCTGCTTGGAATGATGCCTGAACCATCCAAGATGGAAGGGGCATGGGGACCCCTCTTCACCCAGGGCTCAGATTGCCCAGTCCACTGGTCTCGTACAACCTATGTGTTTTGGGTCAAATCATTTGGGGGCTAGAGGAGTCAGTCAGTCTCTCTCTCTCTCTCTCTCTCTCTCTCTCTCTCTCTCTTTTTCTCTCTCTTTCTTTCTTTCTTTTCTCTCTCTCCCCCGCCCCTCCCTCCCTTCCTTCCTTTCATGGTTTTGGGGATGGAACCAGGGTCTTGTGCATACTAAGCACACACCCTGCCAACAAGCTACATCCCAGCCCCGGGCAACCACTGAGCACCTACTGGAAAGCAGGTCCTCTGGATAGAAGCTATCAGTCCTATTCTCCAGGAGGAAACTAAGGACCCAAGAGCTTCACTAACTGCCAACATCAAACAACAGTATTATGCCAACCCGGAAATACTTCTGCTGTGCACCTTTCTTTCTTTCTTTTCTTTCTTTCTTTCTTTCTTTCTTTCTTTCTTTCTTTCTTTCTTTCTTTCTTTCTTTCTTTCATATTTCAGAATTATATGACATTCATATAAATACTACAAGTTGTGGTTCTTTTATCAGCTCATCCTTCTAGTTTTTAGGAGACAGAAATACCTCCCTCAGCAAAACAGGAGGCAGGAAAGCAAAGAAAAGAAGGGGGAAAATTCCTGTCTTGACATTCCTTTACCTTCCTACTTCCCCAAAACTATTTGGTGTCCCCTGCTGACAGTATTAGGTACACGCCACTATAATTTCAACAGTCCAAAGTTATACACGGAAAAGACAATGCACTTCCTGATTTTGCTTTGTAGATACACAAGAGGGTCTTTTGCTTTATATTCCGGAATTGATTTTTTTTCCTTTTTATTACAATTCCACCTGAAGAAGTCATTATAACCTTCCCCTTGCTCCCTTCCCCAAACGACAAGGATGACGCTGGGATGATTACCATTCCTCTGCCTCCAACCGTGCACACAGAGAGCCAGGTTCCAGAAACTTGAGTCTGAACCAGCCACACGGGAGGTCAGGGTCATTTCCCTGATGATCAAATCCCCTGAGATGGACCACACAAGTGACAATGGAATCACTGTAGTCATGGGCAGATGAATTCTATGTCACTGTCACACTCTCTCCTCAAAGTGGGCACTCAGCGCCTTTGTGGAGAAATCTGGGGTCCTATGAGAAGAGCTTGGTGAAGCGCAGGGACTCTGTGAAGCTGTCAGAGAGGCTGGAGTACCTGCATGGATATGCTGGTAAGCATACAGGGTGTACACCATGCATGTGGGTGTCTAACAGTAGCTGTGTGTTTGTAGACTGTAGTGTACGTGCCTGATGGGGTAGCCCTGCTTTAGTTTCACTGCATGGTGTCATTGACATGAGGGTGTGTTAGGAAGGGATAAGAGGATGGGGCAGTGTCTGGTGTACAGCAGGGCTGCACCTTGGTGGATGGATGGCTCCATGCAGGAAGGATTCTTCATAAGCATTTACCTGGGTGTGGGTGTCCACCCAGCATCCAGAAGCAGGTGCCCCTTCATGCATGAGGGTGTGAGGAGGACCTCTTGGGGGAAGGCAGGAGTCTGTCTGTGTGAGTGTCTGTCAGTGTCTTAGGTCAGGAGAAATCTCTCTTTGTAGAGAGGGCTTGACGTTTCTGCAGGGAGGGTGTGGGTATTTAGGACTGAAGTTGGACTGAGGGACTTGGAAGTTGAGAGGGTATCTGTGGGGCTGGGAGGCTCTTGGGAATGTGGGTATCTGTGGGGGTGCTGTGAGGGGTTGAGGAATTATGTGCATATTGAGAACTCCCAGTGTAGCCATGTGGGATCTCTGGGAAACTATAAATTTGTACTTCTGTGACCTTTAAGGAGTCTCTTGGAAGGACAGTCGCTGTGGACACGATAGTCATAATGCGTAGGTCTGGGCATCACTGTGCCAACTTAACTGTCATGTGTGGGGACAGGGGGGACCACTGTCTGGGATTGGAGAGTTTCTGTTTGGTTTGAAGCCATCGAGGTAGAAGGGCATCTCTGGGAGGAGGTGGGTCCTCGGGGAGGAATCTCAGGTCAGATGGCTGAAGCGGCCGCGCTAGCTGCTTCTCTTACCGTCCCCCTTGCCCGACCCCTTGGTCTTTTTCTTCTTCTTCTTCTTCTTCACCTTCCGTTTGACCAGTTCTGAGGTGCTGACCGCGATGGGAGGGAGCCTGGAGCCCGGAGAGCCCGCAGCGCCGCCGCCCTGAGCCTCCTCTTCCTCATCGTCCTCCTCGCACTCTTCGCTGAACCCCGCCGCCCCGACCCCACCGCGGCGGCTCATCCGGGGAAGCCCAGGACCCGCGGCCGCCGGGTGGGACGATCCCGGCGCTGACTGCCGGGTGGGGACCACGCGTCTCCATGGCAACAGCCCTACATCTCGCGTGCGCAATCGGGAGACTGCCGCCGGGTACGCCCCGCCCCCGTAGACATCGGTGTGCGCATGCGTGTTTCAATAAGTTTAACACCTACTTACCGTCCGCAGTGCAGAGGATGAGGGTGGTAGAGGTTCTAGATCCTTGGGCTGACGTATCTTGTTCTCTCCATGCCTTTTTTCCCCCTTTGGTACTGGGGTTTGAACCCATGGGCGCCTCACCACTGAGCCACATCCCCAGCCCTTTTTAATTTTTATTTTGAGATAGGGGCTCGGTAAGTTGCTTAGGGCCTAGCTAAATTGTTGAGGCTGGCCTCGTACTTGTGATCCTCCTGCCTAAGCCTCCCAGGATTACAGGCATGCAACACTGTGCCCGGTCCCACTCCTAGGTCTTCTAAAGTACTGTTTATTCTTAACTAAATTTTTATTGTGCGAGTTCCAGTCTTGTTCCACCCTGAACTGTGGAAGCCAACACATCCAAATCACACTTCACTGCTTCCCGTCTCAGTGGATAAAGCAGCTGGATAGGCCAGCACTTGGAAACCTGTATTTCTCACTCTCGCCCTTCGCCCTCACCTAGGCTAGGCTGACCGCCATGGCTGTCACTTGGAATTGGCTCCATTCTTAAACTTGTCTCTTTGCTTTCAAACCCTCCCCTCAAGATTTTTTTTGTGGTGGCATGTGCCTGTTGTCCCAGCTACTCAGGAGGATCACTTGAACCCAGGAATTCTGGGCCAACCTGGGCAGCCTAGGGAGGTCCTATCTCAAAAAAAAAAAAAAAAAAAAAAAAAAAAAAAAAAAAGGTGGGGGTGGAGTAAAGTGGGGGGAGTCATTTACTCTCTTGCTTAAAACCTTCCAGGGGTCCCTCATCACAATTCTTTTTTTAAGAAATACCTTCATTTTATTTATTTATTTTTATGTGGTGCTGAAGATTAAACCCAGTGCCTCACATGTGCTAGACAAGCGCTCTACCACTGAACCACAACCCAGCCCCTCATCACAATTCTTGTCAATACTGTTTGGTGGCTGTGGCTCACATGGCCTGAGATGATCTGCTGCCTGCTTTTCTTTCCAGGTGTATCCACCACACATTGTATTATCCAAGCGCAGTTGCAATTATATCTCTTATCCCACAAGCTCTTCTAGATTTGTTCATTCCCCCAAGAGTGGGCCTACATCTACCTCCCTTTAATCTGGGTTAGTTTGTTGACTAACTTGTAACCAAAAGTATGTGGCAGAAGTGGCACTGTATGACTTCTTAGGCTAGGTCGTAAAAAGTGGCACAGCATCCACCCACCTTGTTAGCCTATGACTGGAGCCTCCTGGTAAGGACTCCCAAGACCCTGAGGCTGGCATGATGTGAGGAAACCCCAACTAGAGCACATGGAGAGCACACTGACATTATGTAGAGAGAGAGGGGGTGAAGAGGAGTGTGTGTGGGGAGAGAGAGAGAGAGAGATGCTCCCGTTATTCCACCACCTACTTTTCTGCATTGAATAGCAGAATTGGCGCACACCTATAATCCCAGCAAGTTGAGAGGCTGAGGCAGGAGGATCACAAGTTCAAGGCCAGCCTGGGCAACTTAATGAGACTCAGTTTCAAAATAAAATATAAAAAGGGCAGGAGATGTGGCCCAGTGGAGAGCATCCCTGAATTCAATCTCCGGTACTGAAATAAATAAATAAGTAAAATAAAGTAAATAAAAAATAAAAGGATTGGGGGTGTAGCTCAGTGGGAGGATGTTCCTGGGTTCAGCCCCTCCTGGTGGGGAGTCTGTATAGCAGGAAAGAGACACACACACACACACACACACACACACACACACACACACATACACACACACACACACACCGCCAAATCCACCCAACCATTCTTTCCTAATTCCTGACTCAAGAAAACAGTGAGGCATAATAGTGATTGTTAATTGTTTAAATTACTACGTTTTGGAGTGATATGTTTTGTAACAAAAGATAACAGGGACAATAGATAATACCAACCTTTGACTTTAGCCATTCTAGTATATAAGAAGTTGTGTTTCCCTGGGTCTTTTTTGTTTTGCTTTGCTTTGTTTTGTTCTTCTTGCTGTGCTGGGAATCAAGTCCTGGGCCTTGATCATGCTAAGCCAACAGTATACCACTGATCTGTGTACCCATGCATCCATGTGGCTTTAAGTTCCAGTCCCTGATGACTAATGATATTGAGCACTTTTGTTTTGTTTTAGTGGTACTGGGGATGGAGCCCAGGGCCTTGCTAAGCAAGCCCTCTACCACTGAGCGACATCCCAACCCCTTTATTTTTGTTTATTTATTTTTCCAGTACTGGAGATTGAACCCAGCTGGTGTACTTTACTACTGAGGTACATCCCCATCCTCAGCCCTTTTTTTTTGTTACTGGGAATTGAACCCAGGAGCACTTAACCACTGAGCCACATACCCGACCCTTTTTTATTTTTTATTTTGAGGCAGGATCTTGCTAAGTTGTTTCGAGCCTCGCTAAGTTGCAGAGACTGGCTTTGAACTTGCAGTCCTTCCGAGTTGCTGGGCTTACAGGTGTGTGCCACCACACCCTTTTTATTTTGTGGCTAGGTCTCATTATTTGTGCCACCGTACCGGGTTATTTATTTTCTTAAGGGCGTCTTTTAAATGATGACATTTAAAATTCTGATGAAACAATTTTATTGATATCTTTTTTTGTATCTTGCCCAAGAAATCTTTGCTTACCCATAAATTACAAAGATAGTATACTGTTTTCTAGAAGTTTTATGATTCTGAATTTTAAGGTTAGGCCTATAATCCATCTCAAATTAATTTTGTTAATAAAGTCAGGGAGGCCCCGAGTCATTTTTTCCCAAATGGATACCCAGTTCTTCCAGGAACTTTCCTTGAGAAGACATCCACCACCCCTTGACTTGATTCAGCACTTGTGTAGAAAATCAGTTAACTATATACATATGGATCTTTTTTTTTTTTTTTTTTGATACTGGGGATTGAATCCAGGGGCTCTCTTTACCACTGGGCTACAGCCTCAGTTCTTTTTATTTTTTTGTTTGCAGACAGGGTCTTACCAGGTTGCTTAGGGCCTCACTAAGTTGCTGAGGTTGGCGTTGAACTTTCGATCCTCCTGCCTCAGCCTCCCCAGTCACTGGGACTATAGGGGTACAGCACCATGCCTGGCTTGTTCCATTTTTCCTGGCTTGTCTATCCTTATAGCAATACCACATTGTCTTGGTTATTTGCCTTTATAGTAAGTCTTGACATCCATATAGTCAGTTTTCCAACTGGGTTCTTTTCAAATCTTATTTTGACTATGCTAGGGCCTTTGCTTTTTAGTGTACATTTTCAAATCTTCTTGTCTATTTCTTCACAATAGCCTGTAGAGGTTTTGATGAGGACTGCATCAGATCTATAAATTTTGGCACTCTTAGTACTCAGTAAATGACAGTCATTAGTATTGATCCACAGACTGTATGTGTGGATGGATTGTACTCCAAAGGGCCCTTCTGCTAGTTTATGCGCATGCCTGCAGTCCTCCCACCCATTGTCAAGCTCCTTAATGTGTCCAACACAGTTCTGCCTGCCGTGAGCGCTCAGTATCTGCCTCTTGCCTGTCTGCTCTTGTCCTGAGGAGCTAAGTAAAATATAAATGACAGAAGTCCTTTGTGCAGTTGACCAGCTGCTAGTTGAGATGTCTGGGCTTGCTTTTCACATGTCCTGTACTCACTCTGGTGCTTGCAGACAGGTGCTTGGAAGGGCTGGCTGCCCTCCCGCCTGTCTTCCCTCTTGTCTGGTCCTCCTTGCCTGAATGCTTAGCTGGCTGGAGACAGCTTGGCCATTTCTCTTCCAATTTTCATGAAGGTTGCATTGAAGTTCTGTTGAGCGAGCCAGTGGGCTATGAAAGAGAAAAGTCACCTCCAGCCAATGAATACACTTTATTATCAATCATAAAATGCTTTGTGAGGAAGGCTATTTAAATGTTTATGGTATTTCAATCGCATGTCACTTCATTTGGTTCCCATCAGCTGTCTCTGTCTCCTCCTTGCCCTCTTCAACCTCCTGCAGATTGGAGTTCTAGCCCCATCACTTTAAAAAAACAGCTTCACAAGGTCACCAGTGTTCTTCCATGTCACTGAATCCAATGGACAACCTCTTTCCTTGTTGTACTTGACTGGTCAGCAACATTGGGCACTGCTGATCTCTCCTTTTTTTGTCCGGGATGGGTGGGAATCGAGATTGAACTCAAGGGTACTCAGCCACTGAGCCACATTTCCAGTCCTTTTTTGTATTTTATTTAGAGACAGGGTCTCACTGAGTTGCTTAGGGCCTCGCTAAATTGCTGGGGCTGGCTTTGAACTTGGGATCCTCCTGCCTCAGCCTCCCGAGCCACTTGTATTACAGGCATACACTACTGTGCCACCTGGCTTCTCCTTCTTTTTTGAAATAGTATATTTGCTTGGTTTTTGGGATACCCAGGTGTCAGTTAGCTTCCTGTTACTCTGATGATTAACTGAGGTGAATCAACTTTTTTTTTTTGGGGGGGGTGGTGCTGGGGATTGAACCCAGGGCCTTGTGCATGCAAGGCAAGCACTCTATCGACTGAGCTATCTCCCCAACCTGTGAATCAACTTTTAAAGAGAAAAGGTTCCTTTTGGATCATAGGTTTATTTTTGTTTTGTTTTGTTTTTGTTGTTGTGTACCAGGGATTGAACCTCAGGGCACTTGACCACTGTTGGCTCATAGTTTTGAAGGTTTCAGTCCATAATGATTGGCTCGTTTTGCCTGGGGCCTGTGTGAGGCCATATATCATGGTAGAAGTGCCTAGTGGAGCAAAACCACTGACCTCATGGCCGGAGAACGAGAGAGAGAGAAAGAAGGGACTGGGGCTCCACAGCTGCCCTCGAGGGCACCCCTCCAGCGTCCCAGAGACCTCCTAGTAGCCCCACCTCTTAAAGTTTTTACAGCCGGCCTATAGTGACACTTTGGGAAGCAAGTCTTTACCACATGGATCTTTGGGAGACACTTAAAACCCAAACGACAGCCTCACACATGGTCCCCTGGTCACTCAGTCTCTCTGCACGTTAATCCCTCCTTCTCAGCCACTGAACATTGGGCTTCTTCAGGTCTGGCCTAAGGACTCAATTCATGAAGCTCTGCCTATATATTTTCTTTTATTTTTTGGGGGGTGGGCACCAGGGACTGAATGAGGGGCACTTAACCATCCTCCACCCTTTTTTTCCACCCCAGTCCTTTTTGATTTTTTAATTTTGAGACAAGTTCTCACTAAGTTGCTTAGGGCTTCCTTAAATTGCTGAGGCTGGCTTTGAACTTGTGATCCTCTTGCCTCAGCCTCCCGAGTCATGGAGATTAAGGCGTGCACCATTGCACCTGACCTGTATATTTTCTTAAGAGAGTCTGATCTACATTTCAACCATTTCCTATGTGCTGATCACTTTTAATTTTCTGTCTTTAGCCTGGAACCATATATCCAATATCCAACATCCAATGGATCCAACCTCCACCTTGCTCAGACATCCCTAGGCAGACACCATTGACTATAGGAATGAATGGTTCAGATTTGCCCCAAAACAAACTCTAGGACAAGAAATTGAGTACGATTGGGTGTTGTGACACACACCTGTAATCTCAATGACTCAGGAAGCTGAGGCAGCAGAATTGGACACTGGAAGCCAGCCTCAGCAACTTAGACCCTGTCTCAAAATAAATAAAAAGGGCTGGGGATGTATGTAAAACTCAGTGATAGCACCCCTGGGTTCAATCCCCAGCACCAAAAAATAAACGCATAAATGAAGAAAGAAAGAAAAAGAAATCAAGAGCAAAGTTTTTACTTGGAACACCAGTAGAGGGTAGATGAGTGAGGCAGAGGCAGGGCAGATATGCAGGGCTCGTCATTCTGCTGGTTACCTCTGTGTGCAGCCACAGCTCAGTCCTTCTGGAGAACTCTGCGAGGTGGTGCAAAACCTGCTCAGAGGGATCCCAACTGAGAGGTAATGGAGCTGGTGATTATCCACCACCACTCAGAAGAGGCTCCTTTGGCGGACCTTGAGAGATTCCAGTGCTTCTGGCTCTCTCTGCCTAGGCCCAACATCCTTCCACAGCCAGAGAAAAGCCTTCAGGTAGAGTTGCAGGTGTTGGGAGGAAAAAGCCTTTGGCAAGTGGAGGTGAATGTCAGGGCTGGGGTGGAGCAGGAGCCACCAACCTTGACACCCCCAGCCCTTGCCTGCAGAGCTCTGGTCTTGTTCTGGTGGCGGTACTGCAAATACACCCTGCCCATGACTTCAGGGAAGACTCCTGAAACCTCTGAGCCTTGTAGTAATCCTGGCCTCACACGTACATGCCGAGTCGATGGCACGTGGAAGAGGGAACTTGGAACCTACTCCTGGCGAGTGAGACTTGAAGGACATCTACTGGAGGCTGCTAGGAAAGTGCTCCTCTTCTGCTGTGGATCTGGTGCCTGGGACTCTGACAGATATATTGCAATCATGACGAGAGCTCCTCTGAGTACAAAGTCAGTGTGCCAAGGATGGGAGAGTGTCTGGGAACCCCAGACCTCCAGATACATACAAGCAAAACTCTTGCACGTGGTCATGGGGAACTGGCAAGAGGTTCGCATCAGCAATGTTTACACCAGTAAAAAACTGGAAGCAACTCTGACATAATCGTGCGTGGAGTATTGCACATCAGTGTAAGAATGAACTATAACTATCCCTGCAACATAAATGAATCTTGGAAATATATATATATTTTATATATATTATATATTATATTATAATATATAATAATTATATATCATATATTATTATATATAATTTATATTATATATATTATTATATATATATATATATATATTTTTTTTTTTTAGTGCTAGGGATTGAACCTAGGGCTCCATACATGCGCTCTGCCAGAGCTACACCCCCCAGCAGAAATATAATGCTACATGCAAAGAAGAAAATTCCACAGCTGATGCTCAAGCTAAGGGTTGAAGATGAGTGGGAGTGACCAAAGAAGATGATCAAGGAACCTGATTCAGAGCTAAGATTGGAAGACCTTTCAGTGACCAAATGAAGTGTGGACAAGAAGGGGCGACACTTCCTCAAAAGCAAACAAAAAATGCACATTCTTTGAGAGGTCATCTGTTCCACCTGAGAGAGCCACAGGCGTGGTCGAGGATAACACCCTTGATTTTGCCAGTGTCAGAAGCAATTGTTCAAGACTTAGAAATGGGAAAGCCAGGCACACCTGTGATCCCAGGAGCTCGGGAGGCTGAGGCAGGAGGATCAAGGGTTCAAAGCAACTCAGCAACTTTGTGAGGCCCTAAGCAATTTAGTGAGACCCTGTCTCTAAATAAAATGCAAAAAGGGTTGGGGATGTGGCTCAGTGGTAAAGCATCCCTGGGTTTAATCTTCAGTAGCAAAAAAAAAAAAAAAAAAAAAAAAAAGTATTTTAGAAATGAGGCTAAAGAGAATGCTGGGTGTCTTCTCCAGGGAATGCCAAGTGTTGTCCTGCTAACTCTTGAGGATTACCTGATTCTAGGCAGGTACACCTTTGATTGTCCAATAACTAGGCTATTTTCTAATTCCATAGGGGAGGCAGTTAAGCTGTAAAAAACTTAAAGTAATGCAAATGATTCTTTCCCACAAACATACAAATGAATTTTGTTAGTTAAGGATACAAATGAATTACACCTGGTGGAAAAGGTGATCAAAAACATTACATTTTATTGATTGTAGGATATTAAAAAATTAACAAGCTTTACATTTATTAGCAACTTCATTTCAGCATTTTTGAAGTGTGTATACTGTTCTTCAAATTCTTCTTTGAACCAGTTTTAGCTTATTTGTTTCTTCATCAATGAAAGTATTGAGTAAAATTTTACCTCAGTCAAGATTTGATCTTTATGAAAACTGTAATTTAGCACAGAAATAAAATACTGTTTACTTTTACTTAAAAACAAACAAACGGCTAGGTGTGATGGGGTACACCTGTAATCCCAGCAAACAGGGAAGCTGAGGCGGAGGATCACAAGTTCAAGACCAGCCTCAGCGATTAGGGAGGCCCTAAGCAATTTAGAGAGACCCTGTCTCAAAATAAAAAATAAGAAGGACTGGGGATATAACTCAGTGGTTAAACATTAAGCACCCCTGGATTCATTTCCCAGTACTAGTAAACAAACAAAAACCATTTTTACTGCTAGATACAGTGGCACATGCCCATAATCCCCGCTACTGAGGAGGCTGAGTTGGGAGGACCACTGGACCCCAGGCATTTGAGACCAACCAGGGCAACATAGTGAGACCCCAACTCAAAACAAACAAAACATTTTATCAACTTCTATTTATTCATCTAGACAATACTCTGATCCTGATGAAGTGTAACAGGAAACTGGTTACTTCTAGAGAGCAGCTATTTGTCTGTAGGTCTTTTCTATCAGATCAAGTTCCTTGAGATCAGAGTGTGGCATGTTTATCTCTGTTCCCACGGTCAGCCCTGGCATGGAGCTGATGTTCTGTAAGTGAATGAGTGAACAAGGTAGAGACAATGAGACTTTCACAACGCTGAGAGAGGTCGCATGAGTGTATCCCTACTTGATAGATGAGGAAACTGAGACATGGTTTGACCTCTCAGTGCTCATTGGTCTCCACGTGGGGTGGATTCCACTTTCACAGTTCTACCTTTTTTTTCAGTGCTGGGGATGGAACCAAAGGCCTCTTGCCTGCGCTTAACCACTGGGCTACACTCCAGACCCAATTCTGCACGCCTTGCAGGAAAGCAGTAGATTTTACAATGATGTTCGCTGGCCGACAGGAGAGATGGGGGCATTTTCATTTCCTGGCTCTGCCTCCTTGTTTATTCTTTCTCCTGTGGTCTCAGTGGCTGCAGTTGTTATGAGTAGGGGAAAGCTGAGGACTACTGAGTTGAGCTTCCCGCTTTGGCTCTAACTGCTGTGGGCACACCTTGGGTCGAGCCTGTGGCTCTGTGCCTTTCTGGGTCCATGCAGCCTGGGTCCCTTCAGCTGGCTGGCCTGCTGGTTCCACCTCCAGCTGTGTCCTGACCACACTGTCAGTGTCTTCCCCGAGGCAGACAGCCAGTGTCCACTTTTCAAGCAGTACCAGCCTTAGACTTGGGCAAAAAGAGTCCCTGCCCTGGGTCGTGTGCCTCACAGCTTCCTGCTCCTCCTCTACTCCAGCTGCTATCTCCTAGGGGACAGGAATTCTGTTGCATAAAGGGGTCCTGCCCACCCAGAGCTCCTCCTCCTCTCTCTCCTAGCCTACAATCTGAGTGCCTGCGACCTTGAAATTTCTTGCTCAATGGCCCCAGCCTGCTTAAATGCCCGTGTGGGTGTACCCTCCTGGGTACCCTAGGCCCAGGGCAGTGTTGATGGAACCTGGACAGACACACTGGGACACCCGTCTCAGGATGGAGCTGGGAGCGGGAGAGGAGGAGGCAACCACGCGCCAGTGCAGAGCCACCAAGAGTCTGAAATTCAAAATTGAAATCTGGCCCTTCTGGTTGTAAGGAAGGTATATTTGTCAAGGTAGGAGAATAGTATGTATTTTTCTTAACAGTTTGTCAATTTAATTTAAAACATTTAATAGTTACACACATGGTGCTTGATTCTCTACGTCTGCTTTTGCCCCGGGCTTTGCAACTGTTGGCAGCGGGGCTGTTCTTTCTTTCTTCTTCTTTTATACTCAGTCCAACTGCTTCCTGATTTTCACTTCATACCTCAAAGCACCTACAAAAAAAAAAAAAAAAAAAAAAAAAGGAAAAGATATAGATGAACCCCAACACCAGTTAGATAAATTGCACCATTTCCATGTGGTGGAGACTACCCGGCAGCTTCCAAGAGAGAACAAGGCCCCTTGATATAGGCTGACGTGGGGCGAAGATCAAGAGAGTGTTCTGGGAAAAGGACTGAAGTGGAGCGCAGCGTCAGGGTTGCCAGCACCTGCCACCTCTCACCTCAGCCTTGATCCCCTTACAGCTTCTCCAACATGCGGAGCACCTCTCAACTCAGGTCCTGCCATTTGCTGCTCCCTCCTGGCTGTATTTTTTTTTTTTTTTTTTTTTTGGTACTAGGAATTAAACCCAGGGGTGCTTGATCACTGAGCCACATCCCCAGCCCTTTTCATTTTTCATTTAGAGACAGGGTCTTGCTGAGTTGCTGAGGCTGGCTTTGAACTCCTCCTGTGATCCTCCTGCCTCAGTCTCTCAAGTCGCTGGGGTTACAGGTGTGAGCCACCCTGTCCGGTGGTGCTGGAAATGGTCCTCACCCATGTTAGGCAAGACTATGCTCCTGAGCTACATCCCAAGCCCAGCTGTAACTTTCTTACCCTACCTAGTCTCCCTCCATTCTAAAGTCATCTTATCAGAGAGCTTCCCTGACTATGTCCCCTCCATGCCCCTTTGCTGTCCTTATTTTCCTCCACAGTACTTACTGCCATTTTTTATTGGTGCATTATAATCATACATAATAGTGGGCTTTGTTGTGACATGTTCATGTGTGCACATAATTTGCTTAGAGTCCTTTCCCTACCTTCTTTCCCCTCTGCTCGCTTATTGCCACTTGACATACACATGGAATTGTTTATTTCTATATTATCTGTCTTTACTTGAGTCTAAGCTGGGAACTTTGTTTTGTTCACTGCTGTACTCCCAAATCTAAAGCAGGGGCTACATAGAACAAGCACTCCATAAATATTTACCAAATAAACATATGGGTTAAAAAAAGTGTATATTGAATCTTCATATATGTCTATGCCTGGAATATTCCTAAAAGATATATAGGAAATCAGTGAAATTGTTGAAAAGAGAGGAAAAGACACATAACTTCACTCTGTCTTCTTTTGTGATGCTTGACTTGTTATCATATACATAAAATACTAATTTTGAAAATTATTTTTAACATTCTATAAATTTATGAAAGGAAAGAATTTTGAAGATCTGGTTGAGCCCCACGATGGAGTATTACACAATAATGAAAAACAAATTCTGGTCAAACGTGACCACAGAGATGGATCTCTTAAATGCTGAACAAAAAAGGAAATTGGCAAAAAAATACAAAAAGTCAAATCCATGGAGACAGAAAGCAGATTAGTGGTTGCCAGAGGAGTCATTGGCAGTGATTATTTAAAGGATCTGGAGCTAGTTGCTGTGATGCTTGCCATTGGAAGGGTGAGGCAGGAGGATCCCAAGTTCAAGGCTAGCCTGGGCAATTTAGTGAGACCCTATTTCAAAATAAAAAGGACTGGGAAGTGGCTCAGTGGTAGAGCACTCCTGGGTTCAATCTCCAGTACTGCAATAAATAAGTAATAATATAAAACATTATTATTATTATTATCGTTATTTTGCTGTACTAGGGATTGAATTCAGGGGCACTTTATCACTGAGCTACATCCCCAGCCCTTTTTATTTTTTTTTTATTTTGAGGCAGGGTTTCACTAAGTTGCCCAGGCTGACCTAGAACTTGGGATCCTCCTGCCTCAGCCTCCAGAATCACTGGAATTATAGGCATATGCCACCATGCCCAGCAGTGGGTATATTGTTATATTTCATATTATTCCTTAGTATGTCTAAAATGTTTCCTAACAGCAATTTGAAACCTCACAAAACTCTAGCCTTATGATCCTATTACAGGTCGAGTTGTGCCCCCACCCCTCAAATTCACACGTTGAAGTTCTAACCCTTGTACCTTAGACAGTGACCATACTCAGAGATGGAAACTTTAAAGGGGTAATAAGTTAATGCGAGGACATCCAGGTAGCCTGAATCCAACATAAAAGATGTCTTTATAAGAAGAGGAGATTTAGCCGGGCATGGTGGGGCACGCCTGTAATCCCAGCAACTTGGAGGCTGAGGCAGGAGGATCCCAAATTCAAAGCCAGCCTTAGCAATGTAGCCAGGCTCTAAGCAACTTTGGGAGACCCTGTATCAAAATAAAAAGGGCTGGGGATGTGACTCTGTTGTTAAGCGCAACTGAGTTCAATCCCTGGTACCAAAATAAATAAATAAAAAACACAGAAACGCATGGGGAGAAGACGCAGTGAGAAGATGCCACCTGCAAGGGAAACCTCAGAGGAAACCAACTTGCTGAACCCTCCATCTCGGACTGTCTTCCTTTACAACTGGAGTCAGTGACATTGTCGGTTAAGCCACCAGGTCTGTGGGCTGTGTTACAGGAGCCTCGAAAATGAATACAGTTCCTTTTGTCCTCTACCTTCTCCAGTCCCCTCACCTCAGATCCATTGCTTCACTTTTCTCACTTCCTGTTTTCCACCATGGTATACCTGGCTTACCACGTGACTTTTATGGTGTGTTTAGCCATCGGAGCTGAGAAATCCAACACAGAAACAGGCTGGAAGGGCCCAGAGACCTGTCATTTGCTAAAGGCTCGTGGTCACTGTCACCCTCCTCATCTCCCATTTTTGGCATTTTTAAAACCCATCTTTCAAGACCAAGGCCTAGAGCCGGCGGGAGCTGGGGGTTCCAGAAGAAGAAATGTCAGTGCAAATGCCAGGGGACCGTGGAAAGTCTTCAGTTTCCTCATCTTTTAAAATAGTCACGATAACAGGAGTACTCACACCCTAGGGTTGTTGAGAGGATTAAATGGGTTATTACTTGAAAAACATTTAGCCCTTGCTCATGGCCCCTGGTGCACGTGTGCAGCTGTATTTTGCCTCACTTTGCGCTAAGCCTCAGGACAGTATCTGTTTCTTTGCACAAAATGACCTGTGTGTGGATCAGTGAGGAGACATCCTCAACTCCTGGCTGTTCCTGAAGGATAACATTTGTTGCTCGAAAATGCAAATTTTCAGTACATTTTGTGCAATTTGCTAAAACCAATGACAGTGACAGCCAGTATCAAGGCCAGGGCTCCAGCCCTGGCACCGAGGTGTTTCCCTCAGGACCTCACCTTACAAATGCAATGACCTAATGACTGTTTCAGCCCCGCCCAGAGGCAGTTACCTGGACACGCCTCAAGTGTCTCCCTTCCTGCATTGAAATGATACCTGTCCCTTTCTAGGTAGCCAGAGCAAACAACCCCCTCCCCAGGACCTTGGCCTTCACCTAGTCCCCCACAGCTTAGGTATCAGGAAAGGGGGCTTGGCCTGTGGAACTCAGGAAAGTGGCACCAGAGTGCACAGGAGGGTCTGAGATGAATGGACTTCCTGCTCCTAGACCAGCAGAGGAGTCACGGGGGCCGATCCTTTCGCAAGGTAACCCTGGCAGAGCTGGCAGTGTGCTGGAACCATAAAGAGCCAGCCCTGGAGATAACTTGCTTGGAACCCTGGATCTACCACTTATTAGCTCTGTGACCTTGGGTAAGTAACTTTAGTCTTTCCAAGTCTTGGGTCGCTTCCTGTGAAGTGGGGCCAGTAATAGTTCTTGGGTCGGAAAGTGGCCTTGTGAAGTTGAAATGAGGTAATGCACAGAAAGTGATCGCACAGGGCCTGGGAATATCAGTGATTCCTCCTCATGTTGCTCTCTGGGCCATTTCTACTTGTCTCTCCCATATTGCAAGTCCCAGGAAGCAATTCTGTTTACACAGTCTCTGCCATGCACCATACGTGGTTCAGAGGAAGCTGGGGCACCTCTTTGACATTTAATTGCCTTTAAAATATTAATTGCTGCATCTACTCCACCACTCCCAGGCTGTTTCCAGAATTCTAAGACCTCAGCTCTCCTGCTTTATTTGGTGTTGATTTTTGCTCCTCTCCTTATAGGAAGTCTCTCAGGAACTCTCCCACCTGAGTAGGGAAAGTGGAGTGTGTCAGGTGACTTCTGTGTGACTAGATCTAGGTCTTGCTGGCTGATAGCTCAGCATGGCTTCATGCTTGCCTCTGTGGGCTGCTACATGACCAAGCCCAGACGCTGCTAGTCTGAGGCCGAGAAGGACCTGCAAGGGCGGCCAACATAATTCCTGGAAAGTGTTAAAGCAAAGCAAACCTGGTCAGGCGTGGTGGCTCAGGCCTGTAATTCCAGAGACTCGGAGATTGTGGTAGGGGGATGGCAAAGTTAAGGCCAGCTTTGGGTGATTTGGAGACCTTATGTTGAACAGAACAGAACAGGTTGGGGATGTAGCTCAGTGGTAGAGTGCTTGCCTAGCATGCACAGAGGCCCTGGGTTCAATCTCCAGCACTGGACTGGGGGTGGGGGTGGGGTGGGGAGCTGGACACTAATTAAAGGAGTAAAGGCAGATTGTATTAAGTGCTAATACAGTAAGGAAAGAGATTTCAGTATATAACTGAGCTCAATTTTGATCTGTGTAGAGGTGACCTGGCCTTTGAAAGGGAGAATGTCTGGGGAGTGAGCCAGGCTCCAGCAGTCAGGGAAGTGAAAAATTAGAGTGGGTGAGTGGTCAATGTCCTCATGATTAGGCCATCTGTTCCCATAACTGGCACTTACTGAAGTTAGACTCCTACCCTCCCACTGAGACTGGAAGACAGGGTCCTATCCTTCCTTACCACTGCATTTCAAAGAAATAGCTCTCAGGTCCTAGAGAAAGACAGTCCTGGCCTCTAGGGGACACATACAAATCTCAGAGGGCAAAGAAAGAATTAAAAATTTTTAAAGTTTTAAACCAAAGGGAGGCCCAAAGTCTATGCCAGCGGTTATTTTGGTAGCCTTGAGCTCTTTCAGAATGGAACTCAAGGAGGCTGGGTCATCCCAGGCTTTAGGCTACTGAAACCATGATAGATTTTTTTCAAGTCTCTTTGTATGTGGGGGGAGGGAAGTGGATGAAATCCTTGTGCTGAAAGTTGCTGTTCTTCCCTCAATACCCTATCCAATCCTGCTACTAAGGATTGAACCCTGGGCCCTCTACAACTGAGCTACATCACCCGTCCTTTTGAGACAGGGTCTGGCAAAGTTGCCCATGCTGGCCTCAAACTTGCAATCCTCCTGCCTCAGCCTCCCAGGGAGCTTTTATTACAGAATTGCCCACAGCACCCAGCAGGTTAGTAGTTCTTATAAGCCAAGGTTGAGGTCTAGTCAAGAAAAGGGCTCAGATTCTGGGGATGTGGTTCAGCAGTAGGGCGCTTGCCTAGCAAGCCTGAGGCTCTGGATTCAGTCCCCAGCACAGGAAAAGAAAAGTGGAGGGGCTTGACTCAGAAGAGCCTGGCTGATGTTTGATCAGAGAGTGTTTATAGAGAGGAAAGGAGAAATCACTGGGCACCAGGCACCGGCACATGCCTGTGATCCCAGCAGCTCGGGAGGCTGAAGCAGGAGGATTGCAAGTTCAAAGCCAGCCTCAGCAATGGTGAGGTGCTAAGCAACTCAGTGAGACCCTGTCTCTAAATAAAATACAAAATAGGACTAGGGATGTAGTTCAGTGATTGAGTGCCTCTGAGTTAAATCACTGGTACCCCACCTCCCACCAAAAAAAAAGGAGAAATCAATGACATTGCCCTTACTGAGTTTTTCAGAGGCTCAAAAATAAGCAATATGTTTGGTTTCAGTGTTCTGCACAAGGCCAAAAAAGAACGGAGAACATCAGATCTAGTTGGCACCAATAGACTTTTTTACATGGTAGCCTGACTAGATTTTCAGCCTTTCTGCAGAGCTAACCTTAGTGTACATCAGAATGCTTAGTAAAACTAATCAAAATGCAGATCTCAAGCCCTGCCTCCAGATTTACTACCAGGGCCTGGGAATCTGCATACCACAAGCGCTCACCAGCATTCTGACCACAAATGGTCATTTGCAAAGCAGATTTAATTGTCTCAAGACACATGCAGGGCCTGAAGCTGTGGTCCACCAAGTACCCAAGGTAATAAACCCTTGCCCTAGAAACTCTGGCATTCTTGTGCCTGCTGGGATACCCTCAGGCTGCTATTTGCTTTTCCAGGGTTCACATACCTACGGGCTGTGTTCATTATCCAACCCACCCTGTGTCACCCTCCAGGACTGCACCTCGGCCTGCAGGCCACTCTGAGGCTTCCCAGTGTACTGAGACCCCCTTCCCACTGTCCCCCTCCTTTCCACAGCCTGGAGTCCAGGACCTGTCCTTGAAGCCAAGGTCCTAAATAAGCAGATGGGAACATTCTGTGGGTAGGGAGGTTTAACTTCCCTTGACCTGCTGTAGTTTATCATGATAAAAAGCAGAGACTGGGGTGTAGCTCGGTGGTAGAGTATGTGCTTAGCATGTGTGAGGCCCTGGGTTTGAGTCCCAGCTGTAATCCCAGAGCTCAGGAGGCCGAGGCAGGAAGATTGTGAGTTCAAAGCCAGCCTTAGCAACTTAGTGAGGCCCTAAGCAATTCAGCATTCAAAGCCAGCCTTAAATCTCTGGCACCACAAAAAACAAAACAAAACAAAACAAAAAAAGCAAAGCCAGCCTTAGAAACTTAGTGAGGCCCTAAGCAATTCAGCAAGAGCCTGTCTGTAAATAAAATACAGCATAGGGCTGGGGACGTGGCTCTGTGGTTCAATTCCCAGTACCAAAAATTTTTAAAAATAAAATAAAAAAAAATTTAAAAATAAAAGGGTCCACTAGCAAAGAGTATACCCACACATATATTATTCTCTAATAAAAGAAATCACAGCTCCTCAGAGAAATGGATTGGGGCAGAGAAATATATAAAATGAGCCTCAAGTATCTTGTAATGACAGAAAGTAAGGTAGTAACTATCTCCCTACCCTAAAAAACCGAAAACCAAAAACCCCACATTGATAGGGTGCGTGGGAACCAAATGAAAGCAAAATAATACAAATGAATAAATAAATAAATAAAGTCAAATCAGATTATAACCCAATAAAATAAATAAATATAAAAATAAATAAATATAAAATAGATATCCACAAAGACAAAATAGATATAAATCAAGGATTGACTAAATTAAAAAATGGGGAGAGAGGGCTGGGGAGATAGCTCAGTTAGTAGAGTGCTTGCCTTGCAAGCACAAGGCCCTGAGTTCGATCCCCAGGACAGCAAAAAAAAAAAAAAAAAAGGGGGAAAGACAGACAAATCAGCCAATAGTTAATGTAGATCACACCACCCTAAAGAAGGAGGAACATAACTGCCCACTACTTCCGTTCAGCAAGGAAAGTGGGGGAAAGGGCAGCCTTGTAATACAGAAACCTGAAGAGCACTACCTCTGCTGGTGTTCAAGGTTACGTTTAACAGTGATGTCACACTGATAATATGTACTCTTGGTCCGATGTGATAAAAATGGCTCTTCACTTCTATTATCCTCCTCCTCAAACCCACAAATCCAGTCTCCTCATAAGAAAAACACCACACAGATTCCAATAGACGGGCACCCTACCATACACTTGACAAGGACTCCTCAGAACTGTCAAGGTCATCGAAAACCAGGGAAGTCTGAGAAACTGTCACAGCCAAGAAGAGACTAAGGAAACAGGACAACTAAAAGTAATGTGATGTCTTAGAGGGAATCCTGTAACAGGCAAAGGGCATAGGGCACAAAGGAAGGAGCTCTGTAACGATGTATCAATTCATTAATTATAACAGTGCTACCTTCTTAACGCAGGCTTTGTTTTTGTTTTTGTTTTGTTTTTGTGGTACTGGGATTGAAGCCAGGGATGCTCTACCACTGAGTTCCATTGACAGCCCTTTTTATTTTTACATTTTGAAACAGGGTCTCACTAAGTTGCTAAGGCTGGCCTCCAGCTTGCCATCCTTCTGCCTCAGCCTCCCAAGCTGCTGGGATTACAGGCACACATCATCACAGTCAGCCTAATGTGTGATGTTAATAATAGAGAAAATTGTGTGTGGGGGGGGGGCGTTTCTCTATATTGTCTGTTCAATTTTCCCATAAATCTGAAGCTGTTTTAAAAATAAAGTCTATTTAAAGAAGAAAGAATGTCAAAGTGGGAAGAAAAAGAGTAGTGGGGATCTCCAGCTGTGCCTGTGCTTCTGGGATCTCAGGGAAGGAAGGTGAGGGTCAGTCCCCCTCCATATCACCCACAATGGCTCCACAGGGAATAGAGTACTCGCCAAAATGTACTGGGCTGTCAGTATCTCTGTTGCTCCAAACCAACCTTCCAAGATGCATTTTGGGAAGCTGGGAAAGAGGGTTTCTGGGTTTTCCATTAGACAATGTGGCAAGGGGTGCTAGCCAGTGTGGTCCTGGACTGGCAAGGACTCCCTAGAGAATACTGGACTCTCAGAACATTCTGTCAGTTTATAACAACGTGCCCACCTGCTTCCCCGCAGCTCCAATCTTCTGAAGAGGACGACGGAATCCAACTCCATCAGGGAATTAAAGAGCCTTCGATTCCTTTTTGTGTCATTCCTGGCTTTCTCCCACAGAGTAGAAACAGAGGCCTCAAATCTGCCCCCAGGATGCTCTCACTGCAAGAAGACCCCTGAGGGCTGAGTCCTGCCCGCACAGCCTGCTGCCCCATCTGCTGTAGGGAGGGGGGTCCCTAGGGTTGTGGTGTGAATGCAGCTCCTCTATAGCAAAGTTTATGTTGTTCGTAGAGGCCTGTCTGCTTGTTTTTATCATCCATCTCTTAAGCCACAGTCCTCAGGATCAGGTACTGTCCCTTCTTTTTTGTCGCTAGTCCCCAGCACAGGCACCGATCCATAGAAAATGCTTCAGAAACATTGCTGAACAAATAAATGGTCAATAATAGGCAGGCTTCTCATCAACACAGGACAGTACCCAGCATCATCCCCGGAGATAAAACCATTCAAACCCCAAATAGACACTTGAGGTGTGAGTCTTTGGGGTTAAAAGTATATAAATGCATGATTTTATCTAACTTTCCCCGCTTTTTTTGCAATGCTGGGGATTGAACCCAGGGCCTCACACATGCTAGGCAAGCACTTTACCGTTGAGTTATATCCCCAGCCCATCGCATGACTTTTTGAAATATAAAAAATAGATTTTCCTCCTTCACTGTCCCACTGTATGTGTGAATTATATCTTAGGAAACATCCAGAAGGAGCTATGGTTTATTGGACCAAAAGGATACCAAGTGCCTTGAAATACGAAGTGAGTTTGAGGTATAATCACTAATTTCTGCCAGTCTGTCTTTGGGACCATAAATGAACCCATCTACACCTAAGGCATGAATATCTATGGTGCGGATTATGTATTACATAAATCAGTGGTAATGAAGATGCATTCCACATACATATTCATAAAGTCTTCAGTTAGCAAGAGGTCCCACCTGGAGGAGTCATTTATGTAATCCAGTATCAATTTATCCTTGTCTCATCCATTCAATAGAAAAGAGGTGTCTGCACACACACACACACACACACACAAAAGATTGATTGTGGATTCTCTTCCTGATGGAGTGTCAGAATTCAAGGATCCAGACTGGAAATAATCATCTCTCTACAATCCACATGGTGGGCAGGGCCCTTCTCTGGCCTCCTCTTCTGCTTTCTCTCCCTATTTGCCACAAACCAACTTTTTAACATTCATCATGGACCTTCCCTGTGTCTTTGTACCTGCTGTTCCTTCTACCTGCAATGGCCTTCCCCATGTGGCCCACCCGGAAAACTCCTACTCATCCTTCAAGTCTCCCCAAAAGCACCCTCTGCATTTTGCTCTGTGCTTTTGTGGCCTATTCAGGCCACAGGGGTAGGATAGCATAGTGGTTAAGAATGGGCTCTGGTGTCAGAGTACCCAGGTCGAAACCCTGGTTCTGACATTCCCTGTCGATATGACCTTGGGGAAATCACTTAAGGTCCTTATGTCTCCATTTTCATAGCAGTGAAGTGGGGATAAACGAGGTCCTTCCTCATCTGGTACCAGTGTGATCAGAACACAGCAGCCATCATCTTACAGCGGGCTTGACATTGTACAGATATTCCTTCATGTTTCTCTTCTTTCCTGTTCACAATGAGGGTCTGGGAAAGCAGGCATTGCACCATCTTCCTCGTGTTACTGATCTTAGCACCTGTCCAAGTCACACACTTGCTGCCCTCTTGGAAATGCTGTGCATTTTTGACGGATTTGGAGAAAGAACAAACAATATTCTGTGAAAGAACTCTAAATACGCAGACATCAGCTGTGGCTTCAGCAATTCTTGAAATCAAAGCAGGCTCCATCCCTAACATGAGGTTCTAGCTCTCGAAGGAGGTTCTTGCTTCAGGACCCACCCTGTCTCTGCTGTCTTGGACTCTTGGAATGCAACCCTTCTTTGAATTCTTCACCAAAATCTATCACAAAAAAAGTGTCACAGAGAAAAATAGACTTTACTGAAGATTTTCTCCCCTGCAGATCAAATTTCAGTTTTCTACTCTACCAGTTTCTTGGGCTGCTCTGACAAATTACCACAAGCTGGGAGTTTTAAACATAATAAATGTATTCTGTCACTGTTCTGGCAACCAGAAGTCTGAAATCAAAGTGTGAGCAGTGCAGGGTTCCCTCTGAAGACTCTGGCAGAGAATCCTTCCTTTCTTCTTCCAGCTCTGGAGGCTCCAGGTGTTCCTTGGCTTGTGGCTATGTCACTTCACTGTCTGCCTCCACCTTCACATGGCCTTCCCCTCTGTGTATCTATCTTCCCTCCCTCCCTCCCTGTGCTGGGGCTAGAACCCAGGACCCTGTGCTGCATCCCCAGGTCTCTGTGTATCTCTTCTGAGGACACAGGTCATTTCATTTAGGGCCCAATAGATATCTAGGATGTCTTATTGCGAGAGCCTTAATATAATGACCCATCTGCAAAGACCCCTTTTCCAAATAAGGTCACAGTCACAGGTTCTGGAGCTTAGGATGGGGATATATCTATTCCAGGTCATCATTTGCCCACTAGATCTGTAACTCCAAGCTCCATCCTCTTTTCCAACTCCACCCCTCCCCTCTCCCTGCAGCACTGGGCTGGCAGTGGGGAGGGAGATCCCTCTTCTCTCTCTTCCTCATCCTTCTGTTTCTGTCTCCTCCATATTTGGGCACTTGGGTTTTTCCAAAGCCCCTTTGTGATTTCGTGATACTCTTGGGCTAGCCTTTTTTTTTTTTTTTTTTTTTTTTTTTTTGGTACCAGGGATTGAACTCAGGGGTGCTTAACCACTGAGCCACATCCCCAGCTCTTTTTATATTTTATTTAAACACAGGGTCTCACTGAGTTGCTTTAGGGTGTTGCTATGTTGCTGAGACTGGCTTTGAACTTGCAATCCTTCTGCCAGGCTGGCTTCCTGATCTCCTCTGAGCACCAGCTTCCAGAGGGACATCCCTCAGCCTCTGACAGCTGGGTCCCCTTGGTTCCTGGCCTCCTTTCGGGGCTGGGGTTTCTTCGAGGCTGCTCAACTCCAGTTTTCTTCCACAGTTTCCTCTTAGTCACTGGGAAACTCCCCTGGTGGAATGGTGGGAATAGAGCTCCTCCCCCTCCCCTTCCATAAATCTCTAGGCTAGAAATAGGCACCAGGCTGTGGGTGCATGGTTCTCACTGAGGGGTGAGTGACAGGGTAGGGTGACCCACAGGGGACATTTGACAATATCTGAAAACATTTTTCTTTCTTTTTTGGGGGGAGAGGTACTGAGGATTAAACCGGAGCAGGGGCTCTATCACTGAGCTACCTCCCCAGCTCTTTTTAGTTTTTATTTCGAGACAGGGTCTGGCTAGTTGCCCAGGCTGATCTGAAACTTGTGATCTTGCCTCAGAGTCACTGGGATTACAGGCATGCGCCACCATGCTGGGCTGGAGACACTTTTTATTGTCTCAACTGAGGGGTAGGCATGTACTATTACTGTTTAGTGAGCAGAGAGACCAGGGATGCTGCTAAACATCCCACAATACATGGGAAGGCCCCTATAATAAATGATTACTCAGTTCCAAATGTCAACAGTACTGTGGTTGAGTGACCCTGCTATATAGCTCTGTAGCTGCTGCCATACTCCAGGAGACCAATTCCACTTCCCTGTCACCCCAACTTTCTTCTTTTACTATACTCTGCTCCTGGAGCTATAGAGGGGCGAGAGTTCATTCTGCTGGGGACAGGGATTCCTACCTTGCAGGCATCCTCAATTTCTTGGCAGGTCTTCTGGGGAGGGTAGTAGCGAAGAAGGCAGCATGGGTGTCGGAGACAAGCACTCACACCCCTGACTGCACCCTGGTAGCTCCCTCCCAAGGAACTCTGTCCACTGCTTTCACAAGGATGGGGAGAGGTTCCAAGGATCAGGGTGGTCTCCTCTTGGGAAGTCTTGGCAAGGTTCCTTATCACCTGTCCATCTGAGTTGGAGTCTCATTCTCCAGTAGGAATTCTGAGACAACAGAAAATGTCCCATCCAATGCAGAGTGAGGTTCATTTGTTTGTTTGGAGTCTGCTTCCCTCTCTGGCCTGTAAACTCCTTGGAGGCAGAAGCGTGTCCATGACTTTGGAGTAAGAGACTGTGCAGTTTGGTGGCTGGTCCAGGGTGTGTGCACACATGCAGATATGGGTGTGGAAGTGCAGGTCCCCTTGGCAGTGAGTCCCCAGTGAGTAAGGATGAGGTCAGCTCACATTGGGGAAAAGAAAAGAGAGCTTCTTGAGTTAGCTGGGAGGCCAGGTTGGCTTTCACACGGGAGATGCCCCCAGGGCATAGACAGATAAAGGCTGTTTTGTTACTGTCATGGAACACCTGGAGAAAGAAGGGTTAAGTGAAACCTGTGAGTCTGCAGTCTGGCCAGAGCACTCAGCAGAGGAGCAAGGAGAGTTCAGGCAAAGCTTTATTAGTGCCGGAATGAAAGGCTTCGCTTTACATGGCTCCAAAGGGGCACAGCCATGAGCAGGGGAGGTGCTGCAGGAGGCGACCTCAGGCCAGAGTGTCATTTCATGTGGTCAGTGGTCCAAAGAGAGGCCTTGTCACCCCATAGACCAGGAGTGCTCTGTCATAGGGTTGTGTACTGTGCAAGCAGTGGTTCAAGCAACTGCAGGAGCGGGGTTGTGGGTGGGTAGGTGGTCCTTGCACCCTCAAGATTTGGGGGTTAGGGCTGGGGATATAGCTCAGTTGGTAAAGTGCTTACCTTGTAAGCACAAGGCCCTGGGTTCGATCCCCAGCACCGCAAAAACAAACAAACAAACAAACAAACAAAAAAAGATTTGGGGGTTAGTAGGTGATGAGGGTGGTGATGATGACATTAATAACTCCCGAGGATTGAGCCCTTACATAGTGAGCCACACCTTGTGTTAGGGGCTTCCCCTACAAGTTCTCATTTGATCCTCAAAGTAGGACTATTGTTATATCCATTTTGCACATGAAGTTTAGGCTGCACTAATACACAGCCAGTAGCTGCACTGGCAATTTAAATTTGAGTAAAAGTAAATGAAATTAAAAATTCAATGCCGCATGGCTAGTGGCCAGTGGTCAATGAAACCATACATTTCTATAATGCAAAAAGCCCACGGGGCAGTGCTAGCTTACACAGATCTGCTCTACTGTCCAAGAGCACAGTTCCCACGGGGAAGGTCTGGCATCCAAATGGTCATAAAGAACCAGGTCCTGGTGGAGGTTGCTGGTAACCAGGACTCCCAGATTTGGTTTTCACTCAGCTACTGATTTCTCAGAAGCTAAAAATGTTTGGTATCATTGTTTCCCACGTAAAGAATGGAAAGTAGTAGGGCTTAATACTACTCTCACCCTACCTGGATACTGAACCAGTCATGGAGGCTTAAAAATGGGTGGAAATGGAGTTCACAGCACATTAGTTTTGAGTCAGTGGAGCCAAGACAAAGCTGACGAGGACTTTAGCTTTTTATGGCTCCTTCCTTTACGGACTGCACCAAGTTTCCTCTGTGCCACATCAGTTGATTACTCCTTCACTCAACAAACAGATGCTGAGCTCCAGCAAGTGCCAGGCACTATTCCGGGTCCCAGAAACCATAGCTGCCTTTCTTTTGTCTCCTGGGGTTGTTAGAATGGGTAATTTCTATAAAAACAGGCGTCAGAATTGGATTTAGGGATTTGAAGCTGCTCGAAGAAGATAGTGCTATTAGCTATCCAGTAACAAGGAGGACCCCTTAAGACCGGTTCTGGGAAGACAATAGCCATCCAGAGGTCCCCTTGTCTACCAGGTAACTCGTTCCAGGCTCTCCAGCCGGCGGCAACAGGTACCAGGTCGCAGAGAGGCGGGGCGGGGCGGGGCAGGGCGCGCGCCCAGTACCCGCTGCCGCCGCCAGAGGGCAGCCAGAGAGCGCGCCCAGGCGGCTGGGCCGAGCCCCCAGGTAAGTGTGGCTAAAGTGGGGCCGCCCCCCTTTCCGGGCCCAGCCTCTGGGCTCCTGGGAGTGCGTTTGGCTCCGCGGCGGGGGCCGGAGGGGGCGCGCAGGAAGGCGCCCGAGCGGCGGCTGGGACCTGGGAATTCTGTACGCCTGGGTTGGGGGCGAGCCCTAGGGGCCGCGGGGCGCGGGCAGGGCCGGAGCCCTGCTGCCCTTCCCGGCCGCGCCGGCCGATGGCCTCGCCCGAGCCTGGGGCTGCACCAAAGTTGCCCGGGACAGCACCTGGACCAGGCCTCCTGCACGCTTGGCTTGTGCACTTGCCCGCAACCTGTCCGGGGTCCTTGGTGGAGCAGATCATGCGCCCCCAGCTCGGGGTGACGGGCGAGGCGGGGACGGCCGAATGGGGGAGGGCGCGGGCGACTGCGGACGCCAGGCGGCGCTGGGGTGAGCGTTGCCGTAGAGGAGTCAACAAGTGCTGTGTTTACCCAGCGCCGAGCAGGCGCGCACGTGCGGCGGGAGGGGCCTCGGGGTCTTGGCGGCCTACGGGGACCTGCGTGGGGATGGCATGACCCTGCCTCTCAGCGCTTGGCCTGGCTAAGGATGGCTACCGAACTCTCCAGATGATTGGCGTGGGGCTCCGTGGCGGTTCTGCGCGTTGGACGTTGCTTTCGCCCGTGATTAGGTGGTCGGGAATGGGATTCCCAGGGCAGTTGGCGCCCAGTGTGTGCGAGTGCGCGATGAAGTATTTGTCTCTGGTGAGAGGATCCCACCGTGCGCCCTGCCCATCTCTTTCATCCCGACAGTCCTGCCCCTAGCTTGTTTTCCACTCCGGAAACCTATTTCCAGCGCAGGCTGAGGTTTGGGGGAAGTGTCTGAGTCCAAGCACAGCGTCTCTTTACTCAGGACGATGGCCCTGGGTTCGCAGTGAGGCCAGGGCACCTGCGCAGTGGTGCAGAAACCTCCTTTCTTGGACTATAGAGAGCGCTGTGTTGGGAAGTCCTGGGTTGTTGACTCCTGCCTGTCTGCTCAGATGGCAGAGCGACCTGATTATCCACCTAGTGGTCTGTCACACCCCCAGGGGTTGCTGAAGTTGGAAACCTGCCCTCTCTGAGATCAAAGCTAGGGGGGTTCAGGTGAATGGTAAGTGTCACCCTCCGTCTGCAAAGAACTTTGATCCTCCTAGCAGTCTCAGGGGAGGAGGAATGAAAAGATATCCTTAGAGACCCTGGTGAGAGCATTGGACGGGCTAGCACTGCAATCCAGGCTCTGCCCAGCCTGCTCCCATACCTGGAGAGATCGCACCCTCACCTGTGTGTCCAGGCCCTCCATCCCCCTGCTCTGACATCCACTTGACTTCTCATGGAAAAAAAAGAAAACCATGCGCCTGAGCAATAAGCTCTGCCTCCTCTTTTCTCACTGTCACATTTTCCCGACAAGTGCTCTGCACCTGCGCCTCCTTCCCTCCACCCTTCCCTTAATCCTCTGCAGCCTGGCTGCTGGCCCTGCCACTTTGCTGAAACTGCTAAACCGCTTTCCTGAAAGTCATCTTGTTTCCAAACACTGCTCTTTTGTGGGCCCTCCATTCTCCTGTCCCCTGGGAAGCTGACCCCTGTATGCCTGTGTCCTCTTTGCAGCCTTCTCTGCTGTCATTTCTGGGTAGTTTCTCTCCTACCCAGGCTTGGTTCTTTGTTCTTCATTGTTCTTTTTCCTTTTCTGAACCCTCTTACCTCTTTTCTGGGACCGTTTTCCAGGCCCTGTGTATGGGGCTTTCTGCAGGAGTCCTCCAGGAACACCCGCTCTGGGGTCCACCCCTGTTCTGTTGGGCTCTAGTGGGATGCCCCTGGGCCACCACAAACCCAGCACATCCAAGTCTGGACTCTTCCTCTCAGGCAGTGTCCTCTCTCACTTGTCATCTGTGGGTTTCCCCCTCTGTCATGCCACACTTGTCTCTAAAGTGTCTTTGACTCTCCCTCTCCTTTGTGACTCACTCTTCCAGTCCTGGAACATCTTAGGCCAGAGTTCAGAAGTTTCTTGACTGGCCTTTCTGTTGCCAGCCCCATGCAGCGTGTCACCTCTAAAATGATGTTCCTTTTACCTTGTCACTTGCCCCCTCGCTTGAGAAGGCCCTGGATTTCTTCGGTTTTAGACCTCAGCTCCTCTCCTGCGCGTGAAGGGTCTCAGTCATGTGGCCTCAGTCTCAAACTGTTTCCAGTTACCTCTCTACCTGTTGTTGCCTTCTTGGCCCTACCCTGTGGTACTTGGCTCAGATGCTGTTTCTTTGCAAAGCTTGGTTCTCCCACCTCCCTCCTGCTGCACTGGGGCCCCATTCCTGGCCCTGTGCCCTCCAGCCGTGGCTGTCTGCATCTGTCTGCTGATTCACCACCCCTCCTGTCCCTGATGGAAGCCTGTTCCCTTTCTCCCTGAATTCCTAGGTCCCAGCACCCTGTGGATGCTTGATAAAGGCATTCCCACCTCCAAACCATCTCCTACCATCCTTCAGCGTCCAGTTCAATCTCCATATCCCTCCAAGACTGTTCATTCTTCCAGATTCCAGTCAGTCTCCTCTTGCTGGCCTCACTGATGGGCTGGTTACAGGTTTCACCACACAATTCAATACTTTGTTCTCTGCTGTTAGCCTCCCATTGTGTTGGGTAGGGACACTGAGACATGCCTCTCCGGCTCTTAACCATAGCAGCTGTTTATTGAGTGGCTTGTTCTGTGTCCTGTGTTGAGCAGTGTGTTAATTAGCCTGAACAGTCCCTCGTTTTGTGTTGTCCTTGCACTACTCAGAGAGTAGGCATTAGGCTTAATCTGATTTTCTCTGCTTTTTTTTTTTTTTTTCGCGGCACTGAGGAATGAACCCAGGGCCTCACACGGGCTACTTAAGAGTTCTGCCAGGAGCCTCAACCCCAGCCCTTTAGCATTAGGATCATTGTGCTCCTCCTGCCCTTGAGGATGCAAATGTGGAAAGGACCAGGGACATGCGGGAATCACACAGTTGGCAGGGGTAGAGTGGAGGTTGAAACTTAATTCTGTCCTTTTTTTTTTTTTTTTTTTTTTTTTAGAGTCTTTTGAGACTGTTTTGAGATAGGGTGATTTTGTTTGTCCAGAACACATGTATGGTCCACATCTTCAGTGCCCTCTCAGCACCTGGCCTGCTTGTGCAGGACATACTGGTGGCTTAGTTTGTTGGTTGCTTGGGACTCCGCTGGACCCCAGGAAAGGACTTAGTAACAGACAGATGGTTAGGTGGGACCAGTGACTCAGGGAGACTGACATCCCCAGGAGGTCTTGGAAAGGAGCTGTTTCTGGTATCAGTTTAAATAAGAATTGTGGAATAAAGGGAGAGCCTCGCAAGGACCCTGGGGTCATTTCTGTCCCCTAAGGCACCTTTAAATGCCTTTTTTGGCAAACAAAACTAACCCTCCACCTCAGAAGGCCTTCAACTAAGTTTCTTTAGGAGACGTCCTTCCTTTCTCCCACAGGTCACTGTCATATGAAAATGAGCTCCTGCTGTGAAATCCCGTTACCATGACAACCAGTAGTGTGAGTCCTAAGTCTCTTGCTCCTAGGTCTCTGCACTGTATGCTTCAAGGGGCTTTTTCAATCTTTGTCGCTTAAAAAAAAAAATCGCTCCTCTTTACTTTCCTTTTGCATAGACACTAAAACAAAAGAAAAAAGAATTTTTTTCCAGGCAGTGATTCCGGGATATTGTTGGTGCCCTAGCAGGTTGTCAGCAGGCTGCTGGCCCACCATTAATAGTGCCCCTGAAATGATGACCGTGGTTTAGGTGACATTTTGAGTGACTCATGGTGCCCTGTGGTAAAAGGACAGCAGTTTGGATGCTGGAGAGAAAGAGGGACCAGGAGGCGTCTGTGCAGCAGGATGCTTACTGCTGCAGCCCAGCTCCAGGCGGAGGTGTCGTAGGGCCTGTCTTCAGTTGCTGTCTCCTCCTGTCTGAGGTCTTTGCTCACAGACATCCTGGCAGGAACCACCCCACGCAGGGTAGTACCTCTGAGGTGTTAAGGATAGGGTGCCTTTGGCAGTGGTCAGAGCTGCTGATGCTGACCGAGTGCTCAGGTGCTGACACTTCTCTTATTTAATCCTCAATGAAGTAGAATTAGAAGTACTATGATTGCTGGGCTGGGGTTGCAGCTCAGTTGCTAGAGAGCTCACCTTGCACGTGTGAAGCCCTGGGCCTGTACTCCCAGCATCCTGGGAGACTGAGGTAGGAGGATCCTGAGTTTGAGGCCAGCCACAGCAATTTAGTGAGACCCTCAGTAACTTAGCAAGACCCTGTCTCAAAATTAAAAATATATGTATAAAGGACCAGGATGGAGCTCAGTGGTAAAATGCCTGTGGTTTCAATCCCCAGAATCAAAATAAAAGAAAGAAGTATTATATTGTTCCCATGTTACAGGCAGGGAAAATGATGCATAGAGAGGTTGAGTGTTTCTTAAAAGACATACAACAAGGACGTGAAGGGGTGAGGCTGTAATCCTAGGTCTGACTCCCATGGCCAGTAGTCTGCTTGGCACTATATGGATAAGGAAGAACTTTGTTTCAAGAATGAATGGGTGTGCTGGGGTGGTGGCACATGCTTGTGGTCCCAGGGACTTGGGAGACTGAGGCAGGAGGATGGCAAGTTCAAGGACAACCTGGTCAATTTAGCAAGACCCTCAGTAATTTAGCAAGATTCTCTCAAAATAAAAAAAAAAAAAGGGCGGGGATGTAGCTCAATGGTAAAGTATCCCTGGGTTCAATCCCCAGCACTGCAAAAAAAGAAAAAACAAAACAAAACACATCAAAACCAAAACCAAACAAAAAACAAATGAACCAAAAATGGATTGATTTTCCGTGTTTTATGATATCTTTCAATGGGCAATAGGCTGCAGGGAAAGGCACGAATTAGAACATTCATTGTAGCACTATTTGTAACAACCAATAAAACCGGAAATCACCCAGTGTCTGTCAGTAGTAGAATGAATGCATAAATTGGGATTCATGCAAACTGTGGAACCCTACCACACTGAGAATGAACAGCCTACACCCACCCACGACAACACGATGAATCCCACAAGCAGAATACTGAGCGAAAGGAACCAGATGCAAAAGAGCACTTATTGTATGATTCCATGTAAAAGAGCACTTATTGTATGATTTAGTTTTTATGTGAAGTTTAAAAAAGGCAAACAGATCTAAGGTGTTGGGAGTCAGGCTAGTAGAATTAGGGAGGCATGAGGAAGGCTGTGGGAGGCTGGTCATGTATGTTTTGTTCTGTTTTAGAGATGATATCTTGTTGGGTGTGGTGGAACACGCCTGTAATCCCAGCAACTTGGGGGGGCTGAGGCAGGAGGATCGCAAGTTTGAGGCCAGCCTCAGCAACTTAACGAGACCTGTCTCAAATAAAATATAAAAAAGGGCTAGGGATGTGGCTCAGTGGTGGAGCACCCTGGGTTCAATCCCCAGGACTGAAAACAATCAAACATAGCCTGGACTGTGTTGCCCAGGCTGGCCCTGAACTCCTGGGCCCAAGTCATCCTCCTGCCTCAGCTTCCCCAGTTCGTGGAACTTCAGGCCTGTGCCACTGTTGGCTGATTTTTTTTTTTTTTTAATCTAGGTGTTGGTCACATAGATGTGTTCATATTGTCAGAATTCATCAATTTTTATGTGTCCTTCTCTATTTGTTACACATGAATAAAATGTACCATAATAGCAAAAAAGACAGCAGTGACCCTAAACCCTTGTGAATACAAGAGGAAATAGGAGGCCACACCTTTGACTTGACTGTACCTGGAACCTTGGATTTCTCATGATGGGTGCGAGGTGACATGAGGGTGTGCACCCACATTCTAGAGCGGGTCTGGTTGGGATGTGGGATTAGAGCCAGGGTCAGCTCTAGTTTCGTCCCGTCTTTTCTATCCCACTGGCTTTGTAGGGAGCCTGTGTAGCTAGCAGGTGACTGGGGGGCTGTGCCCAGTCCCCATGCAGCCCTGGCCTGCTCCCTGGATGCCCTGGGGGTAAGTGAGGGGAAGTGTTCACTTCCTGCTGGTTGCGGGAGTCAGGCTGTCCTGGAGGAGCTGCAGAATGTGGGTGGTGCCGCAGCCCAGCCTCGGCCTTGCAGCAGCAGCCCCAGCCTGCAAACGCCAGCATTTCAAGGACTGCGCCGCCTGTAAAGTAGCGGCGCTGGCGCTGAGAGCGGCTCCGCCATTCACACGGCAGTTATGTGCTGCTAAAAATACCCAAGCGCCTTATGTAAGTCCACAGTTCTGTAGTTGGCACCTTACATAAAAGCACTCTTACACCCAAGACAATCAGTCGCACGCCGCTGTGACCACTGTGGGCAGCACGAAGTTGGTGGTGGGTTTGCCTAGCGAGGAGGTGAACACCCTTGGAGAGCGCCCCCTGCCGGACTCACGCAGCGGCGCTCCTGCCTCATTTCCATGTTGGTGCGATCTCATCTTTGGGTCTGGCCCATCCCAGTGGTTAGGTTAATCCAGGATTTGTAAAGTTTCCCCTTGCTTAGCCCCCTTCCCCCGTTCACTGCCGGCATATCCTCTGGCACACCAAGATGCAGCATTTTGGAGTTGGAAGAACTTCCTGCCCCGTTCAAGGGTCCTATCGATCAGAAGCGAGGATGGGTGACCAGGAGACCATTTGGTTTGAACTTCAATGCTGCTGCCAGTGATGGGGACAGCAGCTCTCATTGTTAGATGGTAATTTGAATAATGAGGAAAAACTATGGGGCAAAACCAAGGTTCAAAAAAAGCCAGGTAGGCCAAAGTGTTGGGCAGAAACCAAAAAGAGAAACTTGATAGTGATCTGGTGGATAAATCCATGGGCTATGAGGCTAGGAAAGGAGCATCACAGTGACCCAATTGGGCAGGGCCTGTCAAAATAAAAAGGGTGACTGCCTTACAGCATAGTTATTCTACCACTCGGGACCTACCCTAAAGAAACTGGCATATGTGAGGGGTTAGCTCAGTGGTAGAACATTCTTAGCATGCGTGAAGCTCTAGGTTCAATCTTTAGCACCAGTACCCCCCCCAAAACAAACAAACAAATAAACAAACACCACTCTGGTAGCTGTGCACAGGTGGCAGATTCTAGAACAGGCTCTGTGCAGTTTGCAGTGGTGAAAATGGTACAGTTTGTTTGTCTGCTGGTGGTGTGGAGGGAGAACTGCAGGAACCCATATTTTCAAATGTTAGAATACCATGCAACTGGGGCTGGGGAGATAGCTCAGTCGGTAGAGTGCTTGCCTTGCAAGCACAAAGCCCTGGGTTTGATCCCCAGCACCCCCCCCCCAAAAAAAAAAAAAAAAAAGAATACCATGCAACTTTGAAAAAGGCTTAGATCTTTATGTAACAACATGGTTGAATCTCTAAGATTGTAAAGTGAAAAGAGCAAGTTGCAAACTGATAAATGTAGTATGTTTTTAATAAAAATATATAATAGGGGCTGGGGAAATAGCTCAATAATAGAGCTTTTGAGTCTGTCCCATCACGAATAAGCCTTCCTTTTTCCACAGGGAAAGAATTTCTCCCCATCATGCCCTCTTCCTCCAGGCCTTTTTCAGGGGTTTCTTGCTGGGTCTTTGGTAACATGGGTCACACATCAAGGACTCTGTCCCGTGCCAGGCTCCCCCGTCTTCTGAAAGTTGTGTAGTGGGCTGGGATGTAGCTCAGTGGTAGAGCACTTGCCTAACATGTGTGAGGCCCTGGTTGGATCCCCAGCACCATTACAAAAATTTTCTTTAGATCACACTGTGGAAAGGATTTTATAACCTGTGTTTTATTTACTGTTACTTATCTATAAAAGTACTGATTGGGGACTGGGGTTGTGACTCAGTGGTAGAGCGCTTGCCTGACATGTGTGAGGCCCTGGGTTCGATCCTCAGTACCACATATAAATAAATATAATAAAGGTCCATGGACAACTAAAAAAAATTTTTTTAAAGTATTGATTGACATATGTAACAAATATTTCCCCCTCAGTTTGGTCTTTTTCTTTTATTATTATTATTACTATTATTATTATTAACATTGAGAAGTTTTAAATGTTTATGTATTGAATGTATCCCCTCCCCCAATCCAGAGGCTAAAGCCCTAGTGTGGGTTACTCAGAGTAAGGAAGTAATTAGGGTTAAAAGGGGTCATAAAGGTAGGGCCCTGATCAGTAGGATTAGTGTCCTTATAAGAAGGGGCAGCAGACAGCTCTCTTCCTATCCCTGCCAAGGAAAGGTCATGCGAGGACATGGGGAGAAGGCAGCAGTCTGCCAGTCAGGAAGAGAGCCCTCACCAGGAACTGAATCAACTGGCTCCTTGACCTTGGACTTAGCAGCTACAGACCTAGGAGAAATAGAATAGCTGTGGAGTAAGCCACCAGCCTACAGTACTTGGTTAGAGCATCCCGAACTGACCAACACATGCTGTTCAGTCTCTCAGTTCTTTCATTTTATGATTTCTTCCTTTGCTTTTGAGTTTGAAAGGCCTTCGCCACCTCAAGGTCAGATGTATATTCACCTGTATTTTCTTTTTTGGTTTCAGTCTTCCTATTCTCCTCTATGTTCAATTCTAATCCAGTTGAAATTTATTTTAGTTTAGGATACAAGGTAAGCCCCTGGTTTGTACAAATTGTCAACCAGTTCTTTCTGTTTACGTTCTTTCCCCAATAGCTATGTTTTGAATTTAATTTTTTTTGTTTAGTTTAAGTTTTTGAATATGCATGACAGGTCGAGTATCCATTATCCTAAATGCTTGGACCAAGAAGAGTTTGGGATTTTGGATGTTTTTGGATTCTGAAATATTTGTAAATACATAATAAAGCATCTTGGGGGTGGGACCCAAGCCTAAATATGAGATTTATTTCTATCTCATATACACCTCATATGCATACTCTGAAGGTAATTTTATGCACAAAGCAAGTTTCATAGTATGGAATTTTCTGCTTGTGGTATCATATCAGCACTCAAAAAGTTTTGGGTTTTGGAGCATTTTAGATTTTGGATTTTCGGATTGGGAATGTTCAGTTTATACCATTGTCTTGTTCAACAGCCAGAAGGTACAGAAGAGGAACAGTGAGAACCTCCTCTTCCTCGGTCTCAGCCTCCCAGCTCCAGTAGGGGATTTTTAGGGATGCTTCCTCTTTCCTCCGACTGACTTGAAATGTCAGCTTTATTAGAGTGTGCAAACATGTTGGTTTCCAGCTTTCTGTTTTTTCATTAGTCTGTCTCTTTTCCCTTCACTGTTATATTTTTTTGTTATGACTTTATATATTTTGATGTCTGGCCATGCAAATTCGGTTTCTGGCTTTCCTTGGTGATGCTTCCCTCTTTATTCATTCTTCTGCATGAAGGTTATAGTCATTCCATTGCTTTTTTTCTATAAATACCATCAAAACCTCATTAAACTTATAAAATAATAAATAGATTGAGTTTTCCTATTCAGAAGTATGGACCATCCTGTATTCCTTCATGTCTTGTTTTTGTTTTTGTTTTTGGTACTGGGTATTGAACTCAGGGCACTTGACCAGAGCCACATCCCCAGCCCTATTTTGTATTTTATTTAGAGACAGGGTCTCACTGAGTTACTTAGCACCTTGCTTTTTGCTTAGATTGGCTTTGAACTTGCGATCCTCCTGCCTTAGCCTCTGGGATTATAGGTATGACCCACCAATTCCAGCCTCATGTCTTGTTTTCTGTCATCTCTCCTTTTATAGCACCCAGTAGGGTTTCATGTTTTTTTTTTGTTTTTTTTTTTTTAATGGAAAATGTGTATTTTTTGTTAGGTTTGTTTCTAGGTGTTTTCCTAGGTGTTTTTTTTTTTTTTTTTTTTTTTTTTTTTGCGGTACTGGGGATCGAACTCAGGGCCTTGTGCTTGCGAGGCAAGCACTCTACCAGCTGAGCTATCTCCCCAGCCCACTTCCTAGGTGTTTTGTATGTATGCGTTTTTAAAAAATTTTTAGCTGTAAATGGACACGATGCCTTTATTTTATTTATTTATTTTTATGTGGTGCTGAGGATCCAACTCAGTGCCTCACCTGTGCCAGGCAAGTGCTCCACCACTGAGCCACAACTCCAGTCCTGTTTTGTGTTGTTTCATTGCTGTTGGGAATATAATGTTTTCCCCTAATTTTCTTTCTTTTCTTTTCCCTTTCTCTTTCTCTCTTCTTTCTTTCTTTCATGCTGGGGATAGAACCCAGGGCTTTAAGCATGCTAGGCCAAGTGTTCCAACATTGAGCTGTACCACCATGCCGTCATTTTCTTTGTAATTGAATATTGTTGGAATATAAGAAAGTTTTCTATATGTATACATATGTATATATATGTTTTATATACATATATATGCATATATACATAACTTTCTTATATTTTTATATAAAAATTTCATATATATATATAGATAATGTTTTCATATATATGTATGTATGTTTACATTTTGTTTGAGGCAGGGTCTCACTGTGTTGCCCAGGCTGGTCTCAAACTCCTGGACTCAGTTAATCCGCCCACCTTAGCCTCCCAAGTAGCTGTGCTCCTCTGTCTTAGCTGAAGGTTGATAAATTTGTAATTATGAAATATACATATAAAGGCCATATAAAACAGCCAGGTGTGGTGGCACACACCTGTAATGCCAACAACTTGGGAGGCTGCGTAAAGCAGGAGGACTTCAAGTTCAAAGCCACCTTCAGCAACTTAGTGAGATCCTAAGCAGCTTATCAAGACCCTGTCTCAAAATAAAACATAAAAAGGGCTAGGGATGTGACTCAGTGGTTAAGCACCCTGGGTTCAATCCCTGGTCCCCCGCCCCGAAAAAAAAGAATATATAAAACATATATGAATAGTTTAAGAAGACTAATAAAGCAGTCATTTGCCCAGCTTACTTAAGAGAGCACCTGCTAACCCTTTAAAACTTGATTTTATACCTCTCCTTAAAAGGATCTTTTCCCCTTCCTATCCTCAGGGGAAATGCTCGCCTCAATTTCATTATAATTATTATTGTGTTGTTCTTTATAGCCTTACAACACAGACTTATATCCTTAATTGATTGTTTGATTTTGCATGCATTTGAACTTGTATAAATGGAATTGTACTGTGTTCCAAGTTTTTAATAGCTACATTGGTAAGCATGTGTGTTCATTTTTTTTTTTTTTTAGTTGTAGCTGGACACGATACTTTTATTTTATTTTTTTATTTATATGTGGTGCTGAGGATTGAACCCAGTGCCCACGCATGCTAGGCTAGCGCTTCACCTCTGAGCCACAACCCCAACCCGCACGTGTGCTCTTGAGACTCATCCTCTTGTTGAATGTTGCTGGAGTCCATTTTTTACTGCCTTGTGTAAAGATGCCTGATTTATCCCTTCCACTTGTTGGTGGGCATTTGGATTGTTTCTGCTTTTCTCTCCTGTTACCAACATCCTTTCCAGGTGTAGGTTCTCCAGGCTGTCTACCTAGGAGTGGAATTATAAGGGGACAGGCTGTGTGTATCTTCATCTCCTGTCTGTCCCCAAAGTCCAGAGCACTGTGTGTTCCTCCAGTCAAGGGTCACAGTACCTGTTGCCCCATGTCCTCGCTGGCACTTAGTTTCATCCACACTTCTAATTTACGCCAACCTGGCCTGTGTGAACCGATGGCTCATTGTGATTTAAATTGGCATGTCACTGATTATTATTGAGGCTGAGTGTGTTTATGGGCTATTTGTGTTTTCTCCTTTACATGTCTTGTACTTTTCTTTGCCCGCTTTTTTCCTTATTAGATTGTTATCGATTCCTAGGAGATCTTAATGCATTCACATCGTGGTACTAATCCAGTGCCTATTATGTGTTGCAAATACTTCTCTCAGTATGTGGCTTGCCTTTTCACCATCTTAATAGCATCTTTTGATGAACAAAACAGTCAGATACTTCAGCAATCTTGCCCCTAACTAAAATTCAATATTTGTTTATGATTATTTTGTGGTAAAATGTGCATACAATGAAATGCACAAATCTTACATGTTCCTTCCAATGAGCTCAGATAAATGCATAGACCTGAGTGAACCAGACCCCCATGAAGATAGAGAACATAACCATGAGCTCAGAAAGTTCCTTCGTGACCCTTCCTGGTCAATCCCCATCCAAACTCCCCCAGAAACAGCCTCTATTTTGATTCCTTTTCCATTGTAGGTTAATTTGCCTGAACTAGAATTTCATTTAAATGGAATCATACAATATGTGTCCTTTTGTGAAAGGCTTCTCACTTGACTAAATGTTTTTGAGATTATCAGTATTGGCTTCCTTTTTATTTATTTTATTTATTTTAAAAATTTTTATTGTAAACAAATGGGATACATGTTGTTTCTGTTTGTACATGGAGTAAAAGCATACCATTTGCGTAATCATACATTTACATAGGATAATGATGTTTGATTCATTCTGTTATTTTTTCCTTCCCCCCACCCCTCCCACCTCTCTTTTCCCTCTATACAGTCCCTCCTTCCTCCATTCTTGCCCCCCTCCCACCCCCCATTATGTGTCATCATCCACTTATCAGTGAGATCATTTGTCTTTTGGGTTTTTGAGATTGGCTTATCTCATTTAGCATGATATTCTCCAATTTCATCCATTTGACTGCAAATGCCATAATTTTATTATTCTTTATAGCTGAGTAATATTCCATTCCAATATTCCACAGTTTCTTTATCCATTCATCAATTGAAGGACATCTAGGTTGGTTCCATAGTCTGGCTATTGTGAATTGAGCAGCTATGAACATTGATGTGGCTGTATCTCTGTAGTATGCTGATTTTAAGTCCTTTGGGTATAGGCTGAGGAGTGGGATAGCTGGATCAAATGGTAGGTCCATTCCAAGTTTTCTAAGGAATCTCCACACTGCTTTCCAGAGTGGCTGCACTAATTTGCAGCCCCACCAGCAATGTATGAATGTACCTTTTTCCCCACATCCTCTCCAAAATCTATTGTTGCTTGTATTCTTGATAATCGCCATTCTAATGGGGGTGAGATGGAATCTTAGTGTAGTTTTGATTTGCATTTCTCTTATTATTAAAGATGGTGAACATTTTTTCATATGTTTGTTGATTGCTTGTAGATCTTCTTCTGTGAAGCATCTGTTCATATCCTTAGTCCATTTGTTAATTGGGTTATTTGTATTCTTGGTGTAGAGTTTTTTGAGTTCTTTATATATTCTGGATATTAGTGCTCTATCTGAAGTATGAGTGGCAAAGATTTTCTCTCACTCTGTAGGCTCTCTCTTCGCATTGCTGATAGTTTCCTTTGCTGAGAGAAAGCTATTTAGTTTGAATCTATCCCAGTTATTGATTCTTGCTTTTATTTCTTGTGCTATGGGAGTCCTGTTAAGGAAGTCTGATCCTAAGCCAAGTTGAAGATTTGGACCTACTTTTTCTTCTATAAGATGCAGGGTCTCTGGTCTGATTTCAAGGTCCTTGATCCATTGTGAGTTGATTTTTGTGCAGGGTGAGAGATAGGGGTTTAGTTTCATTCTGTTGCATATGGTTTTCCAGTTTTCCCAGCACCATTTGTTGAAGAGGCTATCTTTTCTCCATTGCATATTTTTGGCACCTTTGACTAGTATTAAAATTTTTTATTTATTTGGGTTTGTGTCTGTGTCCTCTATTCTGTACCATTGATCTACCTGTCTATTTTGGTGCCAATACCATGCTGTTTTTGTTACTATTGCTTTGTAGTATAGTTGAAGTTCTGGTATTGCGATACCCCCTTCTTCATTCTTCCTGCTAAGGATTGCTTTAGCTATTCTGGGTTTCTTATTCTTCCAGATGAATTTCATGATTGCTTGCTCTATTTCTGTAAGGTATGTCATTGGGATTTTAATTGGAATTGCATTGAATCTGTATAGCACTTTTAGTAGTATGGCCATTTTGACAATATTAATTCTGCCTATCCAAGAACATGGGAGATCTTTCCATCTTCTAAGGTCTTCCTCAATTTCTTTCTTCAATGTTTTGTAGTTTTCATTGTAGAGATCTTTTACCTCTTTGGTTAGATTGATTCCCAAGTATTTTATTTTTTTTGAGGCTATTGCAAATGGAGTTGTTTTCCTCATTTCCCTTTCAGCCATTTCGTCGCTTGCGTATAAAAATGCTTTAGATTTATGTGTGTTGATTTTATAGCCTGCTATTTTGCTGAATTCATTGATGAGGTCTAGAAGTTTTCTGGAGGAGGTTTTTGGATCCTCTAAATATAGAATCATGTCATCCACAAATAGTGACAGCTTAAGTTCCTCTTTTCCTATTCGTATTCCTTTAATTTCTTTGGTCTGCCTAATTGCTCTGGCTAGAGTTTCAAGGACAATGTTGAATAGAAGTGGTGAAAGAGGACATCCCTGTTTTGTTCCCATTTTTAAAGGGAATGGTTTCAGTTTTTCTCCATTTAGAATGATGTTGGCCATGGGCTTAGCATAAATAGCCTTTACAATGTTCAGGTATGTTACAACTATCCCTATTTTTTCTAGTGTTTTGAGCATGAAGGGGTGTTGTATTTTGTCAAACGCTTTTTCTGTGTCAATTGAAATAACCATATGATTCTTATCCTTAAGTCTATTGACATGATGGATTACGTTTATTGATTTATGAATGTTAAACCATCCTTGCATTCCAGGGATGAACCCCACATCCCTGGAATCGTGGTGCACAATTTTCTTAATATGTTTTTGGATACGGTTTGCCAAAATTTTGTTAAGGATCTTTGCATCTATATTCATCAAGGATATTGATTTAAAATTTTCTTTCCTTGATGTGTCTTTTCCTGGTTTGGGTATGAGGGTGATATTAGCTTCATAGAATGAGTTCGGTAGGGTACCCTCCTTTTCTATTTCCTGGAATACTTTGAGAAGTATTGGAATGAGTTCTTCTTTGAAGGTCTTGTAGAACTCGGCTGAGAATCCATCTGGTCCTGGGCTTTTCTTGGATGGTAGATTTTTAATGGCTTCTTCTATTTCATTGCTTGATATTGATCTGTTTAATTTGTGTATGTCCTGGTTCAGTTTGGGAGGAGCATATGTCTCTAGAAATTTGTCAATGTCTTCGGTAGTTTCTATTTTGTTGGAATACAGATTTTCAAAGTAGCTTCCATCATGTTCTGTATCTCAGTGGTGTCTGTCGTGATATTTCCTTTTTCATCACGAATTTTAGTAATTTGAGTTTTCTCTCTCCTTCTCTTTGTTAGTGTGGCTAAGGGTTTGTCTATTTTGTTTACTTTCTCAAAGAACCAACTTTTTGTTTTGTCAATTTTTTGAAGTGTTTCTTTTGTTTCAATTTTATTGATTTCAGCTCTGATTTTAATTATTTCCTGTCTTCTACTACTTTTGCTGTTATTCTGTTCTTCTTTTTCTAGGGCTTTGAGCTGTAACGTTAGGTCATTTAGTTGTTGACTTTTCATTCTTTTCTGGAATGCGCTCTATGCAATGAATTTCCCTCTTAGTACTGCTTTCATAGTGTCCCAGAGATTTTGATATGTTGTATCATCGTTCTCATTGACCTCTAAGAATTTTTTTTATCTCCTCCCTGATTTTTTTTGTTATCCATGTTTCATTCAATAGCATATTATTTAGTCTCCAGGTGTTGGAGTAATTTCTGTTTTTTATTTTGTCATTATTTCTACTCTCAGTCCATTATGATCTGATAGAACTCAAGGCAGTATCTCTATTTTTCTGCATTTCCTAAGGACTGCTTTGTGGCATAACATATGGTCTATTTTCGAGAAGGTTCCATGTGCTGCTGAGAAGAAAGTGAATCTGCTCGTTGATGGATGGAATATTCTATATATGTCTATTAAGTCTAGGTTATTGATTGTGTTATTGAGTTCTATGGTGTCTTTGGTTGGATTTTGTTTGGAAGATCTATCTAGTGGTGACAGCGGTGCGTTAAAGTCACCCAGAATTATTGTGTTGTGGTCTATGTGATTCCTGAAAATGAGAAGGATTTTTTTTGATGTACAGGGATGCACCATTGTTTGGGGCATAAATATTTACTATCGTTATGTCTTCCTGATTTATGGTTCCCTTAAGCAGTATGAAATGTCCTTCTTTATCCCTTCTGACTAACTTTGGCTTGAAGTCCACTTTATCTGATATAAGGATGGAAACCCCGCTTTTTTACTGAGTCCATGTGTGTGGTAGGTTTTTTCCCATCCTTTCACCTTTAGTCTGTGGATGTCTTTTTCTATGAGATGAGTCTCTTACAGGCAGCATATTGTTGGATCTTTCTTTTTAATCCATTCTGCCAGTCTGTGTCTTTTGATTGATGTGTTTAGGCCATTAATGTTCAGGGTTATTATTGAGATGATTTGTATTCCCAGTCATTTGGCTTATCTTTGGTTTTTAAGTTGGCTTGGTTTCTCCTTTGAGTGGTTTTTCTCTAAGGTAGTTCCTTCCTTTGCTGACCTCCATTGTTGTTTTTCATTTCCTCCTCATGGAATATTTTGTTGAGAACATTCTGTAGTGCAGGCTTTCTATTTGTAAATTCTTTTAACTTTTGTTGATCATGGAAGGATTTTATTTCATCTTCAAATCGGAAGGTTAGTTTTGCTGGGTATAGGATTCTTGGTTGGCAACCATGTTCTTTCAGAGCTTGAAATATGTTGGTCCAGGCCCTTCTAGCTTTTAGAGTCTGGGTTGAGAAGTTGGCTGCTATCCGTATTGGTCTCCCTCTATATGTAATCTGATGCTTTTCTCTCGCAGCTTCAAAATCCTATCTTTATTTTGAATGTTAGGCATTTTCATTATACTGTGCCTTGGTGTGGATCTATTGTGATTTTGTGCATTTGATGTTCTGTAAGCCTCCTGTATTTGATTTTCCATTTCATTCTTCAGGTTTGGGAAATTTTCTGATATTATTTCATTGAATAGTTTGTTCATTCCTTTGGTTTGTATATCTGTGCCTTCTTCAATTCCAATAATTCTTAAATTTGGTCTTTCATGATGTCCCATAGTTCTTGGAGATTCTGTTCATGATTTCTTACCATCTTCTCTGTTTGGGCAACTTTATTTTCAAGATTAAATATTTTGTCTTCATTGTCTGAGGTTCTGTCTTCCAAGTGGTCTAGTGTTTTGGTGATGCTTTCCGTTGAGTTTTTTATTTGGTTTATTGTTTCCTTCATTTCAAGGATTTTTGTTTGGTTTTTTTTTTTGAGAATCTCTATCTCTTTGTTGAAATGATCTCTTGCTTCCTGCACTTGCTTTTTCAGCTTATTGGTATTATCTTTCATTGCCTGCATTTGCTCTCTTATCTCATCCTTTGCTTCATGAATCATCTTAATCATGTATAATCTGAAGTCCTTTTCTGACATTTCTTCTAACATACTGTCATTGGATTCTATTAATATAGAATCTAGATTTGTTTGGATCATTTTCTTCCCTTGTTTTTTCATGTTGTTCATGTATCTTCCCCTCTAGCAGTGCAGAACTGGGGTATTGCAGATTTCCCGCTATAGACTTATAGTGGCCCTATAGGTTTCCTAAACCCTTTCTTTAAGGGGAGATCAATATTAGCAGTGCCCAATTCAGACACTATGCAATCCTAGACCAAATAGCCCCTATGAGGACAATAACAAAATTGTCATAATAAACAGAATGAGTTCAAATATTATCTTCAGTAAAACAAACAGGTTTGCAATAAGGTCTGCAGTTTCTAATGGAGGACAAAGAGGATGCAGAGCGATGTAGAATGTGGCTGTTAATGGGATAAGAAAAGAATATACAGAAGTTCTAGATAATAGAAAGGGTGAGAGTGTAATCAAAAGAAATTGGATGTTAGCATGCAAAAAAGGGAGAAAGAGACTCTGAGGGAACTGGTAAACAAAAGGAAAAGAGAACAAGAAAAGTAAAGAATTAAAAACTTAAATTTTTTCCATAAGGAGAAAAGAGAAAATCTACAGTATTACAGTCATATAGTAATGAAACCTCCCAGTGTTCAGTAGCCTGATGCATGAGAGGTATCTGACAATGAGCTTTAAGCCTCCAGCAGGCGTCTCAGGATGGGTTTTGCCCCACCTAAAGATCGGAGCTATGGCTTCCAGGATTATCCAAGATGGCTGCTCTGGCTTCCAAATGTGTTGGCAAATGGGGAGTTGCAGCTCCGGGTGTGGCTGTGGTCAGCAGGAGGTCCTGGAGGTGGGATGCGGTTGGTCAGGCAGGGGTCCTGGAGGTTGGGTGTGTTTGGTGTGGTTGTGGGATCCTGGAGGCCAGTTGCAGTCAGTCAGTCTGGGGTCCCGGTGATCGGGCACAGTCATTTGATCTGGGGGTCCTGGCAGCAGGGAGAAGTCAGTCCATGGGAGGGCCCCAGAGGCAGGGAGTGATTGGTCGGGCTGAGGGATCCTGGAGACAGGGCTCAGTCAGTCCAACCAGGGGTCCTACGGGGCCTGGCTGTTGTCTCAAAATGGCGGCAGCCACGTGTAATCAAACCTGCAGGTACTGTAACAGTGAACTTCCAGGCAACAGCAGGCAGCTGGTGCTCCACTGGTGGTCAGCAATCAGTTTGCTAACTGTTGTCGGACGATTGGGAGGTGAACCTCGTGCATTGGGTGATGGATAGGTGAAAGGCAGGCGATGGACAGGCGAGAGGCAGGCAAATGGTGGATGATAGGCGCCTGACAGTGAGCAATCTGCACTCAAAAAAGGCGTCGATATGCTGGCAGATTACAGGTGATCACAGCAGACAAATGGGGTAAACACCAGGGGCTCAATATGCAGCAAAAACTGCCTCACCAAGAAACAGATATCCTCTGCTTGAAACCAGAGTTATGGAGTGACAAGGAACGCAGCCTCCCTCTAGTCCGCCATCTTGGATCTCCTCCTTTTTATTGCTTTATGGTATTTCTTTGTATGAAGATGTGCAGCTTGCTCATCCAATCACCTGTTGATGGATGCCTGAGTTGTTTTTAGTTTTTTTCTTTTAATTTTTTAGATGTTTATAGACTTTTATTTTATTCATTTATTTATATGTGGTGCTGAGAATCGAACCCAGGACCTCACACATGCTAGGCAAGCACTCTATCACAGAACCACAACCCCAGCCCTGTTTTTGAGTTATAAATGGAGTAGCTATAAATCTTCATGTTGACATATTTTTAATTCCTTTTATAGATATTATTTCTTTTACATGATTTAATTTTCTTAGAATTGGTGGGTCCTAGGCTAATTGTAAGTTTATCTTTTAAATTGAAGCACAACGTCCATTCAGAAAGCTGCACACATCCGAAGTATACTGTCTGTCTTGCTTTTACAAAGCTGAGTTTTTACATGACCCCATTAGTTTTCTCATTTTGCTTTGTTTTGGTGCTGGGAATCAAGCCCAGGGCTTCATGCATGCTAAGCATGCACTGTACCCACTGAGCTATAGCCTCAGCCCCATGACCCCATTTGAACAGTTGGATTCCTGGGCTGACAAAGTGAACTCTCAAACAGGCAGTCACTTTAGATCACTTTAAAGCTAATTTTAAAAGCTCGCCGCAGGCTGGGAGTGTAGCTTAGTGGTAGAGCACTTGCCTAACTTTTACTAGGCCCTGAGTTCAATCACCTCCACTGGGGGAAAAAAAAAAAAAAAAGAGTTTGTAGCAAACTACTTCCAACATTGGGCTTGGTGAGCTGCTTTTTTTTTTTTTTTTTTTTTTTTTTTTCCTTTCCCTCTCCTTACTTTAAATTAAATTTCCAGTTTGAAACAATTTTCTGTCGGTCCCCAGTGGAAAGCTAATGGAGAACACTGGCTTAATTTAGAAGGTGAAATGTCGAAATGTGTATTATTTTCTGGACTTAAATTCTGGAACCCGGGTTCATCCCTCTTGCTCCTTGATATAGTGCAGAGAGGGATTAGGTGAGGGGGTGTTTGGTGCAGTGATCAGAAAACAAGTGTTCCATCCAAAGTTCTTTCATGCCATTCCTCAGGGACTGTTTGCTTAAAAAGACTCACATCTAAATTGTTCTGCCCCAAGTGTGACCTCATCTGAAAATGAAAAGGGAAATGAATTCTCTTCTGGTTTCTTTTTTAAATGTTATTGAATCACACAGATTAGTGACAGAAAAAGACCCAGTTTCCACTGGTCTCTGAATTGTCACAGTGCTTGTCCTTGTTAATGTCAGTGTCTGGGAGCATTTGATCAGAGGAAGGTGCCACCATAAAGCTGGCCAAGAAAAGGTCAGAGATGAATGTGAAATGATTTCTAACCCCACATGGTAAGAACTGGTCCCGGTTGTGGCCCGGAGCCCACCGGGTTGCCCATGTTTCCCCATGTCTCGCTTCTTCCCTCCCCACCACTGTGGCCCTTTTTGGATCTCAGAGTGACCTTTCTCCATCTGCCATTTCCAATTCTGCTGCAGGTTTTCCTAATTTCCAGAAGCCACTCCTCTGGAGTACCATGACCTTGACTTAGACACAAAGACCTCCCACTCTCTGGGTTTATTCTGACCTTGCACTTTTAACTTGAGCCAAGCAGAGACAAGGCATGGTGCAGGGAGCAGTGGTACACACCTGGAATCCCAAGTGATTCAGGAGGCTGCGACAGGAGGATGCTAGTTAAAGGTCAGCCTGGGCAACTCAGCAAGGCCCTGTCTCAAAATTTAAAAAATAAAAAGGGTTGGGAATGTAGCTCAGTGGTGCAATTCCCAGTATTGCAACAAAAACAACAACAAAAAAAAAAAAAAAAAAAAAAGAAAGAAAAAAGAAAAAGAAAGAAAGAAAAAGAAAAAAAAAAAAAACAGGGAAAAAAAAGGCTTGATTCTTTGCCTTTGAATGTCTGTCCTAGTCTATTTGGGCTGCTCTAGTTAAATACTATAAATTCGCTGCCTTTGTTTGTGTGTGTGTGGGGGGATGGTTTCCAGGGATTGAACTCAGGGGCACTCGACCACTGAGCCACGTCCCCAACCCTATTTTGTATTTTATTTAGAGACAGGGTCTCACTGAGTCGCTGAGCACCTCGCTTTTGCTGAAGCTGGCTTTGAACTCTCAATCCTCCTGACTCAGCCTCCCCAGCTGCTGGGGCAAATTCGGTGGCTTATTAAAAACAGAAATTTACTTCTCACAATCCTGGAGGCTGGGAAGTTCAAGATTAAGGAGTAGGCAGGTTCAGTGACTGTTGAGGGCCCACTTCCTGGTTCCTTGAAGGTGCCTTCTCACCGTGTTCTCATAGGCCTCTGAGCTTCCTTGGACCTTTTTTTGTTTATTTTTTGCAGTGCTGGGATTGAACCAGACCTTGCACATGCTAGGCAACAGCTCTACCACTGGGCTACACCTCCCACCCCAACATTCCCTCCCTCTGGTCTCTTCTATAAGGACATTAATCTCCTTCACAGAGGCCCCACCCTTGTTACTTAATCACCTGCCAAAGGCCCCACTTCCCGACACTATCACCTTAGGGGTTAAGATTTCAAAACAAATTTGGGGGGAAGAACATTCAGATCCTGGCTGTCTCCCTTTCTTAGGTTCTACTGAGGAGGTAACTACTTGAGTTTCTCATTCGTTCTGAGCTGAAGTGGTGCACAGGCTGAGGGTGCCCAGGTTGCTTTTGTAGGTTAAGCACCAGCTGAGGACACCATGTGGACGAGAGTTTTGATTTGTATGACTTAGGTCTATTTTCTGGCAAATGGATGTGAAATGTCCTGTTTTAGCCTTATCAGTTTATCAGAGTTTCTAAGCATCTCCACACAGGGACACCTCTTCTGATTCACACAGGATTCCTGTGGGCTGGGCTGGCCTCAGGTTGCCATTGTTGGGACAGAGCTAGGTCACCCTTGATAGGGTGATTGGGAACTAATTTAGCAAAGGGGGAAACTTAGGAGTGAAAAGACCCTTTGTGGAGAAGAAGTTGCCTTTGTAAATTGAATTTCCATCCAGGTCATGCTCTGAGGTCAGGATAGAAAGGACAGGTCAAGGGAGCAGCCAATACTCAACCATGGGCTGACACCACTTTTTCTGATGTTGAGAGTGTGGGCTCATGCAGCAGCTCAGCCAGGGTTTAAAGGTTTCCACTGTTGGGGCTCCTTGCCTTTGACAAGTTTTGCCGTATGATATTCTTCCATGAGGAGCTGTTAGTAGAGACACTTGGGGTTAGTGTTGGGCTCTGGGATAGGCCTGGGGGGCGAATAGCAAGCGGAGACAATTCGATGCTGGGAGGAGGGCTAGGCTGGCAAGGGGAGTGTGAGGGGGGGCAGGTTTGACATGTCCATACAGGTTGGCAGTGAATATAGGCAAGCGCTCACCAAGGGGCTCTACGATGGGCAGACCTTTAGAAGTGTGGGGAATGAGGCCTCAATAGGGAAAAGGGCCTGCGCAGACCCAGAGGCCTCTACTCAGGGTAGAAGGATATGGTAGGTCCCACAAGAGCCAGCTGGTTATAGGTTAAGGGTTGAGGCTCTGGATTCTGTCTCTCTCCTTTTTTTTTTTTTTTTTTTTTTTTTTTTTTTTTTTTTTTTGTCGTACTGGGTAATGAACCCAGGGCCTAGTGCATAGGCAAGTGTTCTACCACTGACCACATGCTCAGCCCTTTTAAAAAATATTTTTATTTAGAGATAAATCCTTGCTAAGTTGCCCAGGCTGGCCTCAAATGTATGAGTCTCCAGCCTCAGCTTCCCAAGTAGCTGAGATTTTGGTGTTTACCACCGCAGCTGGCAGTGTTAATCAGGATGTTTCAGTGAAGGTACTTTTTATAGGTTACATTTATTGTCTGGTGCTGGGGATTGGACCCAGGGCCTGAAACGTAGTAAGCAAATGCTCTACCACTGAGTTGTACCCCGAGCCCTGGGTTTTCATCCTGGTTCTACCTCTTCCCCATTTTGTCACCTTGAGACATTGCTTTGCCTCTGTGGGCCCTAGTGTCCTCATCTGAGCATTAAATGAGAAGTCACATGCAAAAGAGAAAAGCCTGTGACCCATAGGTGGTGGTTATTATTGATAGTGTTGGGGGTCTCCCCAGTTTGCAGTGTCCTTTTGGGCTTGGAGCTATCTGAGTGGGGTTCCCTCTCAGGGCTGCTGCTGTCTTTGGGTTCCTGTTGAGCTCCATAACCCCTCCACTGCCTTGTCTCTGTGGCTGCTGGAGAGCTTGTAGCCAGATGTGTTGCTCAGTCTAATCACCAGATTTCCGGTGACATCTTCCCTTTCTGCTTTCTGCTTAGCCTCTGTTCTCTTTGATCCTTAAGTTGTTTATTTTTTATTATGTTTAGCCCATAAACTGTCTCACGCCCCACTTGAAAAAGGCAGTTAACATTTGGAATGAAAAAAAAAATTTTAGACCAGGCATTGAGCAGAGTTGTAATAGAAGGAGGTGTGCTCTGCCTGCTTCTGTCCCATCCCCTCCTTGTCACTGAATCTGGGGTATCAGACCAGGTAGTAAGACATCTCAGCCTCTGGGACAGGTGAGGGTGTATCCGCCTCTCAGCCCCATAGCAGAGAAAGAACTGCAGGCTTTCTGCTGTGAAGTTGCACTCTCAGGCCAAGTGGTGGAATTGGTAAGGGGCAGAGTAGGGAGGACTTAGCCTAACTCTAATCAAGCAGCCATTGTGTGCGCCTTGCACTGTGCTAGGTGCTTAGTACTCTCTGGACTGTTTCAGGAGGCTGGTACTAGAGATGAGTATCCCAGTTATGGGACTGTCAAATTCTGGGAAGTTGATTCTGTGAGTTCTACTAAAAGATGTAGTCATGGACCCTTAAGGGTTAGTGCTGGGCTCTGGGACAGACCTGAGGATGGACAGCAAGTGGAGGCAAGTCTAGAGGAGCTGGAAGTAGACTTGGGGAGGGCTGGGCTGGCAAGGGGAGTGTGCTGGGGGTGCAGGTTTGTTGAGGGAGGAAGGTAAGACACATCTCCAAAGGTTGAGGAGCAGGGAAGCGTAATTACCCAGAGAATCCATCTGGACCCAATTGTGGGCCATATGAAGGACCACATGGAAGACCTTCCCCAGGACTTCCTCTCAGTCTTCAGATTTGCCAGTGCATATGTCTTAGGCATCGATTGCCACAATATTGTAGCGTAACAAAGCACCCGAAACCTGCTGGCATATGGCAATAAGTATTTATTTCTCTCTCACAGAACTGTGGGTTGGGTGAGGTTTTGCTGAGCTAGGCTATTCTCAGGGGGACTTGTTTGGCTTCATGCTGTGAGTTGGGTTTAGGTTTGTTCCCTGTTCTCTGATCCCCCTTGAACCAGTGACACCCAAGGCATGTTTGTTTCAGGGTGACAGGCAGGAGTATAAGAGAGAGAGCTCAATTACTCAAGCCTTTTCTCCCCGCATATCATGAACAGCTCCTTGGCCACAGCCAGTCACATGGCTAACCCCAAGCCAGGGGGCAGGAAAGCACATTCCCACCAGCAGGCCCACGTAGGCTGTGGCTCTTTTATACTAATAGAGGGAGGGAAAAGTTGAGACCAGTAATTCGGCTTCCTTTAAGAATTTTATTCGTTCACTCAGTAAATTTTTATTGAAAGTTCACAGCATGCCAGGCACTGTGCTGCTTCTGGGGAGCAGGCCTGATTTTTGTCTTATGGAACTTATGAGCACATATTAAAGAGCTATTTCTATCATTATTTAATTACATTTGCAATAATAACTACAAAGGAGAGCTCAAAGCATAAGAGTATAGGGACCAAAGAGTCTGACCTGATCCAGGGAGCAGGAGATGGCTGTGCTCAGAACTGAAGAGTTAGAGTTCCTCAGTCATTAGGTGAGGACTCCTTAACACGGTCAACTTCACTGCTGACGTCTCCTCAGACGTCATGGAAGCCAGAAGGCAGTGGAATGACGAAGTTAAAAGTGCTGAAAGAAATAGTCAGCCAGGGGCTGGGGAGATAGCTCAGTTGGTAAAGTGCTTGCCTTGAAAGCACAGGGCCCTGGGTTCAATCCCCAGCACTGCAAGAAAAAAAAAAAAAAAAAAGAAATAGTCAGCCAGAAATTCTATATTCAGAAAAACTATTCCTCAAAAACAAAGGAGAAATCAAGGCATCTGAGATAAATCAAACAGAAAATTTGTTGTTAGCAGACATGCCCTATAAAAATTGTAAAGGGGAGTGCTTCAGGCTGATTTGAAAAGACTAGAGAGTGACTCAAATCTACTTGAGGAAATAAAAAGCACTTTTAAAGGTATAAATCCATTTTGTTTGTAATTCCTTTCTTCTCCTGATTAAAAAGATGACTGCATAAAGCAATAATTACAAAACTTTATTGACAGGCTCATAATGTGCAAAGATAATTTGTATGACAATAGAAGTACAAAGGAAGTAGGAGGGAAAAGAAGGTACACATCACTTAATGACAGGGACATGTTTTAAGAAACACATCACTAGGCAGTTTTGTCATTGTGCAAATATCATAAGCGTGTTCTTACACGAGATGGCTACCACACCACTAGGTGATGTGATCTTACAGGACCACTGTTGTTATATGCTCTACCATTGATTAATACATTATGTAGCACATGGCTGTTTGTTAGAGCAGACAATTGAAATTAAGTCACTATTGATCCAAGTTAGACTTTTAAATTAAAATGTTAATTATATGAGCTGGAGATATGGCTCTGTGGTACAGTGCTTGCTTAGTGTGCATGAGGCCCTGGGTTCAATTACCAGCACTGGAAAAAAAAAAAAAAAAAAAAAAAAGATAATTGTAATCTCTAAGGTAACTGCTAAGAAAATAACTTTAAAATGTGATAAGAGATAGTTAAAATGTATGCTAGAAAACACCAATTAACACAAAAGAAGACAGATATTCAAGAATATAGGGATAGAGCTGGGGTTGTAGCTCAGTGGTAGAATGCTTACCTAGCATATGTGAAGTACTGGGTTTGATTGTCAGCACCGCATATAAATTAATAAATGTCCATTGACAACTAAAAACACATACATATATTTTTAAAAATTTTAAAAAGACTATAGGGACAAAAAGACATAAGACTATAGAAAACAAATAGCAAAATATGATAAATTCTGTCTTATTTGTAACTATATTAAATTCAGATGGACTGAACCCTCCAATAAAAAGACAGGGATTTCAGAGTGGATTTAAAAAACAATAAAAAATATGATCAAACTGTCACCAGAGACACCAATAGAAAGTAAAAGGATGAAAAAATATGTACTATGCAAGCAGTAACTAAAATAATTAAAGTAACTAAAATATTAGACTAATCAACTTCAAGGCAAAAATTGTTACTGAAGACTAATAAGAACATTTTGTAATGATTGAAAGAGAAAATCTTTCAAGATAACATAAAAATTATAAACATATATGCACCTAATAACAGATCCTCAAAATACATGAAGCAAAACTAACAAATGAAGGGAGAAATAATAGTTCAACAATAAAAGTTGGAGACTTCAAGGTCTTACTTTGAATAATGAATAGAACAAGCAGGAAGAGTATGAATAAGAAAATAAAAGATTTGAATAACACTATAAAGCAACCAGGCTTAACAGACATCTGTGGACCACTTTGCAGCAATAGAGTGGTTCCTCTGAGGTGCATTTGAAACATCCTCTAGGAGAGATGCTGTAAAACAAGTCTCAATACATTGAAAAGGACTGAAGTTATCCAAAGTGTGTTCTCTGATAAAGGGGAATGAAAATAAGAAATCAAAAATGAAAAGAAATTTGGGGAATTCACAAATGTGGAAAGTAAACACTCCTAAATAATCAGTGGATCAAAGAAGAAATTTCAAGAGAAATTAGAAAGTACTTTGAAATAAGCCAGGCACAGTGGTGCACGCCTGTAATCCCAGCTACTCAGGAGATTGAGGCAGGAGGCTCAAAAGTCCAGAGCCAGCTTCTGCTACTGAGCAAGATCCTGTCTCAAAAACTTTAAAAAAGGGGGGAAGGGATGTAACTCAGTGGAAGAGCATCCCAGGTTCAATCCCCAGTACCATTAAAAAAAAAAAAAAAAGCCTTGCGATGAATGAAAATGAAAATATACCAAACTTGCAAAATTTATAGCTATGTACATGCCTCTATTAAGAAGAAAGACCTCAAATTAATAATCTTCCACTTTAAGAAAATAAAAAAAGAACAGCAGGTTTAACCACAGCACGAGAAGGGGAAAAAACAATAAAGATTAGAACAGAAAAAAAATGAAGTAGGGAATAAAAAGGGTCACATATTTTATGATTCCATTTATATTCAATGCCCAGAATATGCAAATCCTTAAGACAGAAAGTAGATCAGTGGTTTCCAGGGGCCATGAAGGAGAGAGGGATGGGAATGACTGCTAATGGTTTCTTTGTGGAGTGATGAAAATGTTCTGGAATTTGATATTGGTGATGCTTACACAACTATGAACCTACTAAAACTCACCAAACTGCAAACTTAAAAGGGCAAGTTTTATGGTTTGTGAGTTATATCTCAATGATGGGACTAATAAAAAAAACATTTTTAGATGGAGCTAATTAGGCAAAAGAGATTGTGGGGAGAGGGTTAGGGGAAATACTTCCCATGTAGGAGTACTGGGGTGCTTGCGGGTCCCAAGCAGGGAATGGTATTGAAGGGAACGCAGAGGCCCAGGTGGGAAGGGATTTTGGTTTTATTCTCAGTGCACCGGGGAGATTTCAAGCAGGGTAGTTTCAAGACAGGGCTGGCATTTTGAAGATCTCACTGTGACAATAGGGCAGACTGGAGAGGGTCAGGAGAGGACCTGGGATGTAGCTGCAGAGGCTGAGGTGTGAGACACCTGCATTTCAGGGAGGTATGTTATTCCAGGTCACCCTGCTAGATGGAGATACACCCTGGAGCCTCTGGCACTGAAATCTCTGCTCTTCCTAGCCACTGATTTGAATGCCCCCAGGTTAGTTGATGTTTGTGGTACCGGTGATTAAACTCATGGGTGTGCTACCACTGAGCTACATTCCCAGCCCTTTTTATTTCTTACTTTTGAGACTAGACCTCTGTACATTACCCAGTCTGGCCTCCAATCTGTGATCTTCTGCCCTCAACCTCCTGAGTTACTGGGATTATAGACTTGTGCCACCAGAACATGATGAAAATGTTCTAGAATTTGACAGTGGCCTAACTGCCCATGGATATTCTTTTTTTAAATTTTATTGTGTTTTCAATGGAGAAATACATCATCTGTTTACAAAATAACTCTTGAAAAATACAAGAAGTACAGATACTATAAAACGAAGCAAACACAATGCAAACTCCAGTCATGAGACACTACATACATCATGGGAAAGCAACAGTCTGATCTCCAGGTTATGAAAACTAGAATTAAAAAGTCACTACACAGGTCCAAGTTTCCAGCTTGGCAAAACTTGGATGCAATTACATGAAACGTTTCATAAACCCAATTTTTTTTCCCCAATGTGTAAACAAAATTACAAGACTAAATCTGTGCCTGGCAATATCAGTCTGACTCTGAAGCTACACAAAACACACAGACACCTTGTGCACTTTGCCTGTTAGTTGACCATCTCTTTTCCTTAGGTGGTGGGAGGAAGAGCCAGGTGACTCTGCAGAGCAAAGATGTGGGGAGTAGAAATACTGTGTACTAGACATTATAAAGTCCCGGCGAAAAGAAAGCCTCAATGAATTCTTAGCCTAAGGGCAGAGACTACACTCCAACTCCGGAAAATTAATTTAGAAAGATGGCAAGAATTTCAGTAATTGTGGTTTAACATGAAAAATGCACGTGTGATAGGATGAAGCACAATGGCAGATTCACAAGACGTGCTCATCAGAAAAATCCGTTAGGACTGCTCCCACAGGTATTTTTTTTTTGGGGGGGAGTGTGTACCAGGGATTGAACTCAGGAGTGCTTAACCACTGAGCCACATCCCCAGCTCTGTTTTATATTTTGAGACAGGGTCTCACTGAGTTGCTCAGCTCCTTGCTAAGTAGCTGAGGCTGGCTTTGAACTCATGATCCTCTTGCTTCAGCCTTCCAAGTTGCTGGTATTACAGGCAGCACCTGGCTCCCACAGTTTGTTTGTTTGTTTGTTTGTTTTGGTACTGGGGAGTGAACTCAGGGGCATTGAACCACTGAGCCACATCCCCAGCCCTTTTTTAATATTTCATTTAGAGACAGGGTCTCACTGAGTTGGCGCCTCACTTTTTGGTGAGACTGACTTTGAACTCACAAGCCTCCTGCCTCAGCCTCCCGAACCACTGGGATGGGATTATAGGTGTGTGCCACTGCACCCGGCTCCCACAGGTATTCTTTTTCTTTTCTTTCTTTCTTTTCTTTAAACACAATACCTTTATTTTATTTGTTTATTTTTATGTGGTGCTGAGGATGAAACCCAGTGCTTCACACATGCTAGGCAGGCACTCTGTCACTGAGCTATAGCCCCAGCCCCCCACAGATATCCTTAATCAGCCCAGAGAATGACCTGGGGGTAGGGAAGCAAGTGGCAGTCATATTGGTCAGGCTATGAGAACAAGATGCTGACCAGGCCTGGTTTCAAAGGTAGAGACAGAAAAGAAAGGGGGGTTCATTGCCAAAGACCAGAATATATTGTAGAAGCAGAGGAGGATCTGAACACCCAGGCCTCAGGAGGGCTGGCTCAGTGCATGGACTAGGGGAAACTGGGAGCCCTTTTTCGGCCTGTGTCTGCCCCAGTCTTTGTATTGCCCCTTCTTTCTTGCACTGCAGATGACTTTTCTGTGTCTTTTGACTGAGCACCCCCCACCGCCATTTTCTTTCTTCTTCTTTTTGGTGGTGCTGGGGGTTTGAATCCAGGGCCACATGCACAGTTGGCAGGCGCTCTACCACTGAGCGCCAGCACCAGCCTCTTTTCACAATCAATCAGTAAGTAAAAAATAAAATAAAATAAATAAATAAATAGTTTTGAGACGGCGTCTCACTGAGTTGCTAAGACCTCAAACTTCTGATTCTCCTGCCTTAGTCTCCCAAATCACTTCCCAGATTTTTTCCCCCTGGTACTGAGAACCGAACCCAGTGTCTTGTACTTGCTAGGCAAGTGCACTACCAGTGAGCCAAGCCCCTCCCCATTTTCCAGATTCTTAAGGGAGGACTTTGACAGAGAGACTTGACCCAGGTGCACTCTGGGAGAGTCAGCCGTCTGAAGGGGACTAGTCACAGTGTAAGCCACACCAGGTGAGGCAGAAAGCCCCGCTATCTTATTTCAAAAGTTGTCTCCATGCCCACTTTGGATAGCTTAGGGCCCTATCAGTCGGCCACTAGGGATGAACTACACAAGACTTTGTCACTTGAATTTTTCGCCTTTATTCTCAGCCTTTCACTGGGCAGGGAATATTCCAGAATTTTGAAATAGTCTTATTATCTTTGTGAATTCTGTTAGTTCCTCCAGAAAAGAAACGCCTGGCTGTTGCCCTCCTGAATAACTTGTTGAAAAGGACCCCAGTTACTGTCATTGTCTCATTTTCACCTGCTGTTTGACGCACAGTGGTGCTGATTCAGGCGGCTGGAGCCCTGGTGATTGTGGAATAAATGGGCCTGTGACTGGGGACAGGAGGAGACGTGAAATGTCTGTGAAGTCCGGTAGGAGGCGAGTGCAAGGGTCCACCACCCACACAACCCACTGTTGGCAGCTGTCTCTCATCCCCTTTCAACTGGCGCAGGTGATATGCCCGGTGCCACCCCTTCTGTGGAGACTCTGTGGTCAGGAGACTGCCAGGCCATGGGGCCCAGACTCTTGGCCGCAGGGGCAGCCGCCTCCAGTCCTGAGGAATACGATTGATCTTGGCTGGGGCTTTCTCTCTTGCTGGGAGAAGCAAGGAATTGAAGTCCTTCAGTCAGCCACTGCCCTCAGACATCAGAGGGAGGGGACAAGGACACTCTGAATGCAGATGTAGCTTCTAATGGCTCCTTTCTCTTTGAATTCCTGCAGCATTTATAAGGAGGGCATGCAGTTGGGTGCCTTATTATTTATGGCTGAATGCTGTTGCCTAGAATCTTGCTTCCAATACTAATTGCCGGCAGCGCGTGTAGACCGGTGCTGCCTAGTGCAGCCACCAACCTCCGCGGTTAATTTGCTACCTGTGGGATGGGCATTTAGTAGTCGATAAAACCTTGGGTTGACCGGTGGGGTGTGTGTGTGTGTGTGTGTGTGTGTGTGTGTGTGTGTCTGAGTGTGCAATTTTTTCCCTTCACAGTCGCATAGCTGATAAGAGCTGAAACTAAAAGGCTGTGTTCATCAGGGTGCAAGTGAATCCTGATTCTTTCGGGCAAAGACTCTGCCTTATTCTTTCTTGTTTTCCCTGTCTGTTATCTTTCCGTCTATCCATTCATTCCTCCATCATGTTCCATAAAGAAATTGAGGGTGGCGGTGGCCCATGTCTGTAATCCCAGCAACTTGGGAGGCTGAGGCAGGAGGGTCATGAGTTCAAGGTCAACCTCAGTAACTTAGTGAGACCTTAAGCAAATCAGGGAGATTCTGTCTCAAAATAAAAAAATAAAAAGAGTTGGGGGATGTGGCTCAGTGGTTAAGTGCCCCTGGGTTCAATCCCTGGTACCAAAAAAAAAAAAAGAGAGAGAGAGAAAGAAAAAGAAATTGAGGGTGCCCCAGGCATGGTGGTGAACACTTTAATCCCAGCTACTCAGAAGGCCGAGGCCGGAGGACTGCAGGTTCAACATCAGCCTCAGCAACTTAGACCCTGTCTCAAAATTTTTAAATTTAAAAAGGACTGGGGGCATTTGCTAGTAAATGGATGAAACTGGAGAATATCATACTAAGAGAAATAAACCAAACCCCAAAACCCAAAGGACAAATGTTTTCTCTGATATGCAGATTCTAATTCACAATAAGTGGTGATGGGGGGTGCTAGGGAAGAATAGAGTTCCTTTACAGTAGGTAGAAGGGAGTGAAGGGAGGGGAAGGGCATGAGGATAGGAAGGAGAGTGGAGAGAAACAGACATTATTACCTCGTGTACATATACGACTGCATGACTGATGTGATCCTGCAACATGTACAATCAGAAAAATAAGAAATTATACTCCATTTATGTATGACTCATCAAAATGCATAAAATGCATTGTACTGTCATGTTTAACTAATTTGAACAAATTAATTAATTAATTAATTTAAAAAAAAAGGGCTGGGGATATAGCTCAGTGTTACAGCATCCCTGAGTTCAACCCCCAGTACTGGAAAAAAAAAGAAAGAAAGAAATTGCCCACAAGAGGATGCCTATGAGAATATATATTTGTCCAGTATCTTGTATGTATCTTGTATAAGGAATATAAGACTGAGAGGTAGCTCAGTAGTAGAGTGCTTGCTTAGCATGTGTGAGGCCCGGGGTGTGATCCCCAGCACTGAAAAAAAAACCCATAAAAATATGGATTTATAATAAAAAGGTAAAGTAGGTGTTCTATACCAGACCTTTGTGTAGCTTTATACATGTATATATATGTGCATATGTGTATCTATACTTATAGGCATGTTTATACTGTATGTATGTATATAAGTATGTATAATTAAACAGAAACCCATAAAAATAAGTTCAGGAAAAATAAAGGTTATCTAGAAGGTTAAATCCAGGAGGGGAGTTAGAATCCATTCTCAGGCCATGGATGCGCACGCAGTTTACTGTATTTGAACTAGACTCTGACCTCTGAGCCGATGAGCAGTCAAGGAAAAAAATATTTGTGTCGTGGTTCCTGTAGTCCGTGAGGAAGGGGGTGCCAGGGGCTGAAGGCGCTTCCAGACCATTAGAGCTGAAGCAGCTTTCTTGCCTGGATAGTCATCTATGGGACCCGAGGCAAGGAAAACGCGAGGCACGTGTGCCGCTGCTGTTCCTGCTCTCCTGCCAGACATCACTAATCATTCGTGGCACTTTCCCACTTAGACCAGGTAGCCTTTCTGCCCTTCTCAGTGTTATGTTCCAGGCAGCCATTCTCAGGGGTTCGGAGTCTGCCCACAAGATGAAACCCATTTGTCCTTCCAGCACAGGTGCTGGTGGCACCATTGGGAGTGATGGGGGATTCTGAGTGGAGAGCCACCTTCAACTGTGGCCAGTGCCTCTGCAGGGTGACGCAGGTGAACATATCCTATCATCTGTTGGGGTGTGTTGGCTGTAAAACTCCCCCAGGTCCAGTGGGAGTGTGGCAAGACACTCCAGAGGAGAGGCCGGGGAGGTGTCCGGAGCAACGCAGTGCACACTGGGGATTCCTGATGGTTATTCCACAAGTCTTTAGCAGGTACCTATTATATGCCTAGAAAGTGTGCCTGACTCTCTACTCACCTCTCTGGCCCCAGTTTAAGGTCACTTCCTCTGTGTCACCTCTCCGACTCTTCCATCTGCACGGGGCATTCATGTTCATATCACCTAGCATCTTTTTGTCATAGCTGTGATCATAGCCTGTCCTGAAATATTTACGTTTATTTGTTTAGTGGTTTTATTTTTTTTTCCCTCTCCTCTTTCAAGATGTGCGTTCCAAGATAGCAGAGGCAGCATCTGTCTTGCTCATCCTTATCTCCTCAGTCCTAGTACAAGGTCTGGCATGTAGTAGGTGCTCAATTAATATATGTGGAATGAATGAATGAAAGAATACAGAGGGTGCAAAGACGGTGCAGATGCAGGGGAAGATAGACATAAATACAGTAAGTTGGCACTTGCTCAGTGCTGGAAGAGAGGGACAGGTGAACAGTTGAGGGAACTTCAGGGAAGGGAGAGGTACCTTTCAGAAGGAAGGGGCAGTCTGGGAAGGCTTCGAGGAGTGGTGCCATTCACTGGCTTGAAGGATGAAATGGGGAGGCACCTCTGGGGTCCTGGTGCAGCAGGAGCAAAGGCAGAGAGGTGGAACTGGAGGAGAGAAGAGTTAGGATTCATGTGGGTTGCTCTTAGGGTGGTCATGGGGAGTGGCCAGTTGCTGGAGACTTGCCACCAGCTTGACTGGGCAGGAGAAAGCAGACTCGGGAGTGGAGCCATGATGGGGTGAGCGTGACTTTAGGAAGGCAGGGTCAGGGTGGCCAAGAGCTGGGGAAAGCAAGTAGGGTTGAGCTTGGCCTGGCAGTGGTGGAGGATATTCCCTGGGGAAACACACGGCCTTCATCTCTGGACTCCATCTACATCCTGTCTCTCCCATGCCTGTTACCCTGGGGGACCACCGTTCAGCAGGCTCTGGCCCTGGGACCCCAGACCAGTCCCTGTCATGCTGGCTACCCTCCTGCTGGCCTGGTCCAGCCCTCCAGAGGGGCTTCATGCAGCTAGTTCACTAACATCCTTGCCAACACGTTGCTGAAGTTTAAAATAAATATGTGTTTATCACACTTACAGCATTTGATCTTGAGCAGGGTTTCTGTTAATGCTTTTATTTTGCAGTTATAGGTTTATTCTCCTCATTTCCCTCCTCTTGAGCTTTTTTTTTTTTTTTTTTTTTTTTTTTTTTGCAGGGGAGGTACCAGGAATTGAACCCAGGGGTGCTCAACCACTGAACCACATCCCCTTTTTTTAAAAAATTTTGAGACAGGATCTTGCTGAGTTGCCAAGGGCCTTGCTAAGTTTCTGAGGCTGGCTTTGAACTTGAGATCTTCCTGCCTCAGCCTCCCAAGCTACTGGGATTACAGGTGTACACCACTGTGCCTGGCTCCTCTTGAACTTTCTAAAGTGTCTCCATCACTAAGCTAAGGACTTTTAATTTCATATATATATATATATATATAATACACACACACACACACACACACACATATATACATATACATCTATATACACACGTATAATTTTTTTAGTTGTAGATGGACACAATGCCTTTATTTTATTTATTTTTATGTGATGCCGATGATTGAACCCAGTGCTTCACACATGCGAGGCAAGTGCTCCACCACTGAGCCATAACCCCAGACTTACTATTTATATCACTTATCAATTTACTAACTTATTGTATAATCAATGTCTGATTGAGTTTATCTGGTTTTGCCTCCTCCTTGCAAATGTTACTGTGAAGATTATGAAGGATTTGGCATCTGCTCTCCTGTCCAGACCCATTTGACCGGACAGTGAGAAGCTGGGGCGTCTGTTACTTGCAAGGCCAGCATCCCCACTTGAAGCTGGCTTGACAGACGCTAACGGCTGTGCGCTTCCCACGTGTGAGTGCTGAAGATTCTCATGTCTGCATCAGGCCTCCTTCCCACCTTGAGTCTGGTCGCACTAGCCTGGCAGACCAGAGGTGGTTGGAGGTGGTTGGCAGAGCTTCAGCATGGAGCCTGGGAGATGGACTAAGGCCTGGGATGACTGGGACAGCTTCAGGTGTCCCTGGGGGCATGGGCAAGTGGGTAGATGCTGGGAGAGCAGGTCATATTGGTGACAGAGGAGGCTGTCATATCAGCTGGTGGAAGTAGCTCACAGGAAAGGGGCTCCCCTTGGGCCATGAGACTGCTGCAGAGGAGCCAAATTCTAGGAGTGGACATTGGTGTTTGGAAGGAAAGCAGCCACTGCTCTGGCATCTTGTTGCTGGCCCAGACCTCCAAAGGATAGCTGGGAACAGGAGCAGAAAGCTCACTTCCAGGGCTCACGTTGTATCCATGAAGATGTCTGTAACCTCCCTAGGGGTCTTGATTGTAAATGACAAGAACCCAGCTCATAGTAGTTTAAGCAAAAAGGGGGATCTGTGGTCCTGGCAACTTGGAAACCTAAATAGTGGTTCAGGCATGGCTGGATCCAGCTGTGGATAATGCCATTGGGATTATTTACTTCCATCTCACAACTCCCCTGAGCTTCATTTGTGGACAGGCTGTTTCTTGGCCATCCCAAGCCAATACTATTCTCACAGCTGTCACAGACAAAGGGAAGACTCTGTCTGTCTGGGCCTTTGTCACATCCCAACCCATGAGCCAATCACTGCCCAGGGAGTGGGGCTATGTTCATGGGTGGGCCCCAGTCACATTCACCCCTGAAGAATTGGCAGCCAGGACCAGTTTCTCTTACCCAGAAGGACCAGACGTGATACATTTGGCCTGGAGAAAGAATCTTCCTCAAAGAAAGGAATGCTGGGCAGGCAAAATGTTTGTGCACTGCACAGAGCCAGCAGAGGCCCCTGGTCTTTCCTCTGCTAAAGATAGAATTGACCCCCCAGCACACCAGTGCACAGCCACCTGGACCCTGGAGGCACAGTGCCAAGGCTGCCATTGACACTGCAGTTCTCAGGTGTGCAGAGTACAAACACTCAGGTTTCTTCCCACGTTCATGTCTGGTCCATCTTGACCTTCACATTGGAACTAGGCTTTCTATACCCAAGCTGCTGTGGTCATGGGAAGCCAGCTTTCACTCCCACTCTTGTCACAGGATTGTCCAAGATTGCCTCTGGTCACTGGCACCACTTGGCCTCTGGATCCAGGACCTGGCTCTGATGTCTACATTGGGCTGCCCTCCCAGCTGGGATTTGAGTCACCTCCTAATGCTTGACTTGGCTCAAGGCTTGACTTGATTTTAGTGTCACCTGTAGTTTCTGAACTGGTCCATCCAACCCGGGGTACTGCCAGGGGAAGGACAAAGTGGCCAAGCTGGATCCTGGAAAATGAGGCCCCTCTCTTGCATTGCTTTTGAACTCAGAGCACTGCAGCTCAAAGGTGGTTCCTAGCACACCTGGCAGCTGCATCCTGAAAACTCAGAGACGATGCCTGTCACTTCTCCTCTTCTATATGACTGGCAGCTCTTAGCAATTTTTTTTCCCTAATTCTTTCCCCACTGTAGTGCTGTGGTTGGAACCCAGGGCCTCCCACATAATAGGCCGGCCCAACCCCCTGCCCACTTCTCAACATTTTTAACTATAGAATCTTTTCTTCAAATGAAGTCTTATCTGGAAACCTGATATATAAAGCAGACCAAAGCCCAATTGTTCTGGGTTGAGTTGGAATACTGCCCCTCCTTATTCCCACCTCTTTACTTCAGCTGCAGTAGCTTCAAAGAGGTATCGGATACCCTCTAGGGCTCCTCGGAACCCAGTTTGAGAACCCCTGGGCGAATATGTCATCAGTTTCTCAGTAACACCTGTTTTCATCCCCCGTAGGGACAAGGTTGCCAATGTTGTGTTTTTCTTATCACCAAAACATTTTCTTCCTTCTCTGGCTTGTTTGTACTATGAAAAGGTCAACAGGGAGGTCCTTGTCATCTTCCTTCTCACTGCAGGCAGATGTCAGGGGGTAGGCGCTCCCCAGCCATGCGAGCCCGCATTTCATTACCTCTGTGAGGTGTTTTGGGGAGGCTGTTCCTCTTACAATATTGGTCAAATTACCTGTGCCTCGGTTTACCCTCTTCCATGAGAGGAGCCATGACCAGGTGGGGCCCTACCCTTGCAGTGGTGGCTTTAGGAAGTTTTGAGATGCTGACTTGCTGTGCAGCACTACTGCCTATAATGAGTGTTTTAGAGAACTTTCCAGAAAATGTGCCCTTCCTAACCAAGAAAAATCTTGAATTTCATAAAATAGTGTCTAGAGTGATAAAACAAAAGAAACAACCCCACACACCAAAAAGGATGCAAAAATCCCCCAAGAGGACTGTCCTCTGATTGGAAATGTCCTGCATCTTTTCAGTTTTAAAGACTTCGTTGCCAGGGGAACAGCTCTGGGGTAATCTTGGCCAGGCTTCCATCCACCAAAGAGAATCCAGGCCTTGGTTTGGCTCCAGCTGGGCCTTCCTGGTGGCTGCCACTTATTGACTTAGTCTGAGTGATTCAGATCTGCATCTGGAGCACCTGGGTCGCCCCTGACAACGTGTGGGAGGGAGTGCGCCCTTGTCCTGTCTGGGGCTCAGCAGGGGCCTTCCCCAGCGACTGTGGCTTCCTGGTAGGTCTTTCTGGGTCTCATGGCTCTGAGGACCCAGCAAGATGGCTTTCTGTTTTCTGGAGCTTGGGGCCCAGTTCATGCAGAGGTTTTTCCAGAACTTTTCTCCTCCCAAAGGGAGAGGGTATGTGTCTGTGTTGGGGAGTGTTTGGTTAATGGTTGACTAGAAACTTGCTTTTCTAGGCTTCCCCGGGCCCTGCTGTGAGAGGAAGTTGGAGGAGAGCCAGGAGCCTCCTGGCGCCTCCTGAGACCTGTTGCTATGCTCCGCACCATCCTTCAGAATACCCAGTAGACAGGGCTGGATTTGAATGTGGGCTGCCAGGTGCCAGGCTTGTGTGTTTTGGTCAAAGGTTAGCAGCAGGTGGGCCTGGGCTCAGGTTGGAAATGGGACCCTACCACTGAGCAAATTGGAACGTTCTGACAAATACTTTGCTGCATGCCGTGCCTCATGTAGGACTGTAATAGGGGCAGCAGGATGTGTGTTTCTGAGTACTTGAGACTGTGACAAATCCTCCCTCCCCACAAGGCCCCCAAGTCCAAGGGCCACAGAGGAAGCAAAAATAGACAAGGCAGAATGTGTGAGGATTTGAAGTGGTATACAGACAGGCGTTTAAATATTTTAATGAGTATGTTCACAGGTATTAAAGCATAACTTGTTTTTTTATTTGCTTCTTATGGTAAATGATACTGTTGTATGTTTATAGTGGAGCTATAAAATTTCCTTTGAAAATAAATTTAAGTAAATGTCGAATTGATTTAAAGAAAAATGTTGAGCGAAAAATGGTACAGGAGCCACATGACGGTGGCAGGTGGCATGTAAATGCCTGAGGTTTGGGAACAACATACTGGAAGATTCAGAGATGAGAACAGAAGCGGTCTCTTGGAAGGATCTGTTGAGGTGGGGAGCGACAGAACCCAGCGAGGCAGAGAGAAGAGGATGTCTGGATGTCTGGTCCAGAAATATGGGCGTGAATTTTGGTGTAATCCATTTTGGTTGTGACAGATAAGTTCTGTCAGGACTGTAGGGTGGATTGGGATTATAGTGTTGAGAACCATCTGCCTCAGGGCACGGGCTCTGATCTTGAGTGTCCTGATGGAGGCACCCCGGCTGTGATGGGTACCAGTGTTGCCAGCTCTCGTGCTCTCCATCAGAAGAATCAGATAAAGGCACAACTATGACAGGAACAAGACCCTTTATTGGGACCTCTTGCTTGAGCAGAAGGAACACACAGCATTGACTGAGGAGGTGTCAAGCGGGTGTCTGGCCCACGGAGAGAGCTGCTTTTATTTATGCAAAAGGGCAGCTTGCAGGGGTGGGCCAGGGTCTGGGAATTTTAATGGGCTCTGGGCGCATTTTCTAAGGTGTTTTCTCAGCGAGTCCTGTGCAAGCACCTCAGCCTCGAAGGAAGGCTAGTCACTCTGGACCCAGATGTCACATCTCTCCCTGTGTAATCATCTTTGCCTTGGGATAAGGATGAGTCGATGCAGCTGTTGAGAACACATAGGTGGGGAGTGGAAGAAAACACAAATCATGTGAGTAACAGGTTAAGGGTGCAGGGAATTTGCTGTTTAGGTGCCTCCTGAACAGTTTTATCTTTCCTTTGTTTATCTTTGGAGAGTCATGACCAGGACATCTTGGCTTTAATGATGCTCCTGGTATTTGAGGCCACCAAGGCTGTTAGAGTACGAGTGAGCTAGAGGGTCGGGAAAGGCACACACCACACTCTTAATAGCTAACAAGTTGTGAGTGAAGATCCTGGGGGGCATTTACCCTTTTTAGAGGGGGCCTGACTGTCTCATTAGGACTGGAGGCCGAATGACCTCTTGGGGACCTAAGTAAAAAAGAGTATTAAGAGGTCAAACTAGGACCATACCCACCTGGCCTGTCTCCTTCCTGCTGGCTCTGGCCTGCAGCCCAGACACATTGGAGAGAGGCAGGTCTGAGGTAGATGAGCCAAGCCTTGGTCTGTCTGGAAGATACTGGAAGCTGGGCTATAGGTCAGAAGTTGTGGATGGAGGCCTGGGAAAGGGGGAGGAGGGCACCTCTCCTGGATGGGCTGGAAGGAGGTGGGAGGAGCAGCCCAGTGACCTGTTCCTGCTCTCTCCTGGCATAGCACGGAATGTTCTGGAATGTTCTGGGGGAAGTAGGTGGGGTCAGCTAGAGGAAACTCCTCTCTGAGCCAGAATTCTTGTAGGAGCAGGAAGTGTGCAGTTTCCTGCCTTGGCTGATAGCCCCGGGCCAGGTTTCATTCATCAGCAGGGCCTGGAGTCATCTAGGTCTCTCTTCTTCTTTTTTTTTTTTTAACTCTCCCATTTCTTGTAGGGTAGAGAAACCCATCAGTCATTCAGACACCAACTTGGCTTAAAATACTTTTTTTTCTCCTTCGAGAGCCTACTATGTGCTGGATACTGTGTTTGGAGCTTTATTCTCTTCTCCCGGTTCACCCTGGACAAACCTGGACAAGGTGGGAACACTTCACTAGTCCTGGATGATACCGTTGGTTAGTCGCAGCCTCTGACTCCAGACTCATCCCCGCCTGTTGGCCGTGGTAGCCAGACTGTGGACAGGATCTCTACCTTGGACAGAATACATTCCTGTCCACGCTCCTCTGTGTGGGTAGGGGCTGCCCTGCAAAACGGGGTGCTGGTGGCACCGCTCAGCATTCTGGTGGGATGTCCTGAGTCATGCTGTAGGTAAGGTTAGCTGCTGCTACCAGTGTTACATAAGACAGGAGTCTGTACTGTCCAGAAAATCAGTTTTACCTGAAGACATTTCTGGGAAAATATCACTGAGGGCGTGAGAGAAGCATTCCTTGAATTTTACAATAATAACTCTTATTGGGTTAGAATGTGAAAACTTGACCTTGGAGACATTTCCTGTTTGGACTGGCTGTTTCTGGCCACACCCCTGGGTCTGCACGTTGGGGGATGTTGTGTGCTGTGGGGAGGGGGAGTGTGTTGGCGCTCACTGTCCCTCTCATCGGCCTTACTTTGGGGAAGACTTGAGAATCGGGGTGCACTGCTTCCTGAGCATCCTCGCTCAGTCCAAAGTTGGTGCCAGAGGCTGTGACCTCCCTGCAGTGATTAACCTGCCCCAGCAGTTTCCTTCCTGATGAGTTCTCTGAGTCAACTTCCTGTTCTAAAATTTGGGGAAGAGAGGGAGCCTGGGAGGCCCCTTCCTTTGGCACTTCCTTTGACATTCCTGTCCCTGGATTGCCTGACCTCTGCCTGCCAGGATCCTGCCTCTCCCTGGAAGCCCTGGAGAACAGACTCCTCCTTTATGAAGTCCCCGGGGGACTGAGGCAGGGGAAGCTCCTCACTGCACCTTTTCTGGGCCTCATTGTTCTTTTGCAACTCTGACTTTTATTAGCACGGTCGGATTCATTTGGGATTCATCCTGTGCACCCTGCAGCACGTACTGGGTGTTCAGAGCAAGCAAAAATAGAGGTGACCCTGCTCCCCATGGGCCTCAGAGATTAACAGGTAAACAAAGAGATAAATGCACAGATTCAAATTATGATACATGCGATGTAAAGAAAGAATTGGGAATTTATACTGGTGACCTTTCTACTGCATTAGGCTGGGTCCCCAGGGAGGGCCACGTGGTGGGACCAAGTGAATGTTAGAGAAATAAAGACCCAACATGCGCATGCTGCGTCTAGCATGATACAGGTAGTTCACGGATAGAGCCTTCTGCAGGGAGTAACCCAGTGTGCAGATGTACTGTTAGCAGGGGGTGAGGGCCTTTCCCACCCATGAAGGTTGAATGGGGTTTTTATTTCTCTGTGGAGAAGAAAATTTAAAAATTAGAAAAAAATTTCCACAGGATATGGTGTCACACACCTGCAGCCCTAGGTACTTGGGAGACTGAGGCTTGAGGATCCTAAGGACAAGGCCAGCCTAGGCAACTTAGCAAGACCCTGTCTCAAAATAATGGAATGAGAGTAGAAATCAATGACAAAATAAAAAAACAGAAATTACTCAAAATAAAATAATTAAAATAAAGGGCTGGGTTGTGGCGTAGTGGTAGAGCACCTGCCTAGCATGCACAGGGTCCTGGGTTTAATTCCCAGTACCACACACACACACAACTCCACACTGGAGTACAGAGTTCCTCCTAAATACCCGCTGGATCCCCCAATTACCCATTATTAATATTTTGCATGATACTTTTATTACAATTGATGAGCCAATATTGATACATTATTATTAATTCAAATTCATAGTTTTCCTTAGGTTCCGCCCTCAGCTGTACATGCTGTGGGTTTCAGCAGGTGTGCCGGGACAGGTATCTGCCATTGTGGTATTGCAGAGAGACGTGGCTTCCCTGCCCTGGAGGCCTGTGCTCCGTGTACTCCTTCCCTCTCCGTCTCCAGATCTCTGAACTTCTTGGTTTCCGTACTTTTGCCTTTTTCAGAATGTCACACAGTTGGGATCATAGTTATGAAGTTCTTTCGGACAATTCTTTCACTTAACAGTATGTGTTCAAGGTTCCTTTTTTTTCCCAGGTAACAATGGCACATATACAACTTTATATAATAATTTGTAAAAAGTTGTACTCTGGCAACGTGATGCATTCCTTATCTTAGCAGAAAGCAAACCGTGTGTCTGAAAAGTCTCTTCTCAAGATTCGGAGCTGTGTGACCTTGAGCTTGCGTCTCGTGCCCTGAGAGCCCGTCTCCTGTGTAGGGCAAGGAGTATCTCACCCTCCTCCGGTGCCGACCCCCTTGCTGACAGCAGCCGGGCTACAGTTTTACCTGGATGTGGCTGCCCTTACAGACTGGCCCCTTTCCTTCTACAAAAAGGGAGTTCATAGGACTGAGAACCTTTCTCAGAAGTGGGTCTATATCCATTTGGTTTGGCTTCCATGAGTTTGCTGAAATCAAGGCTGCAGTTACTCAACATGAAATTGTGTTCATGGCTGTTGCTCTTCCTCTTTTGTGTCCTCACCATTGATATAATTTTAAGGCCATTCCTTTCTCTTTTTTGGGATTGAGGAATGGAGACCCACTCTCCACCACAGACTTGGCAGGCACTTCTTGTCGGTGGGTAGATGTCTGATAAGTGGTGGCAGATCCTCAGCGACAGCAGTTTTGCTCTGCAGAGCGGAGGCCTGGCATTTTGTTTTCTACCTTTCTGTGCTAAGTAATTAAGTCACTCCTTTGGAGTAAACTCCCCGCCGTATCAGAATTAAGGTTTCTTTCTTTCTTTTTTTTTTTTTTTTTTTTGGTGGCTTGCTCCATTTAGTTTACTTTCTTTTGTTTCTTGACTTATAATTTATACATGTATTATATCACCAAAATTTCACAGGCAGGTATTATGCATTGGTTCTAAGCTCCTAATTGCTGAAAGACAAAAGACATGTATGGATTTTGTGAATTAAGGCTTAAGTGTAATTGGGTCATTACTGTGCACATACCAAAACGGGCTTATCCAGTGGAATTGCTAGGCTTGCTAGGCGTGGTGCATGCCTGCGATCCTAGCGACTTGGGAGGCTGAGACAGGATTGCAAGTGTGAGGTCAGCCTGAGCAACTTAGTGAGACCCAGTCTCAAAAAGAAAATAAAAGAGGGTGGACTGGAGATACAACTCAGGGAGAAAAAACCTGTAGGACTTGCTCCACCGTGCTGCTTGTGGGATAAACTTCCTAGGAAAGGCCTTATACTAAAGCAAGCTTACACATATAGTCTGATCCAGTGACAAAACCTTAGTCCTCATAGAAAATATGAGTGTTCATATAAATTTTTACCTATGACTCAGAAATACTCCTAGTCTAACTCCATTAACAAAGGAGCCAATCCTAGAGAAAAAAACATAAATTAAATGAGGAGAAACTATTTCATTACTGTTCTGTAAGATGCCAGAAGGATGAGGTCTTGTTTTGGTATTTCTCCAACTAAAGAATAAAAGTCTAAAAAGTAGCTGGGCATGGTGTTGCACGCCTATAATCCCACTGGCTTGGGAGGCTGAGACAGGAGGATTGAGAGTTTAAAGCCAGCCTCAGCAAAAGTGAGGTGCTAAGCAACTTGGTGAGACCCTGTCTCTAAATAAAATAGAAAATAGGACTGGGGATGTGGCTCAGTGGTCAAGTGCCTCTGAGTTCAATCCCCAGTAAAAAAAAAAAAGAAAAAGTAAAAAGTCAGGAAAAACATATTCTCTTTGGGCTTCAAGATTTTAGTTCATGAAGTCAGGCAGAGTGGCACATGCCTGTAATTTTAGGAGGCTAAGGCAGGAGGATTGCAAGTTCAAGACCAGCCTCCGCAATTCAATCTCAAAATGAAATGAAAGTGGGTGGGATCATAGCTCAGTGGTAGAGCTTGCTTAGCATGCACAAGACCCTGGGTTCAATCCCCAGTACTGAACAAAGAAAAGATTTGAGTTCCCTGCAGGTGGTATTCAGAAGGGATGAAGGGAAGCAGTAACTTAGCGTGTCCAGGGAAGACGGACTGAATGGCAGTGGCAACAGGAGACCTGATCAGGTAGCTGGTAATCAGTGTTTTGGGTATTATTCTATGAAGCATACCCTGGGAACATCTGAAAATATTTGGAGGGGATTTGAAAGGACAAGAGGCCCATTTATCAGATGACTTCTTCTCTTAGTATATCGTATTGTGTTTCTTCAAGATGATGAGGAAAATAAAAATTGGTGTTACACACAGAGAAACATAGGGTGATTGTATTTTGGGTGTTTTAAAATTGCTGATTGCTTTTTTTGTTTGTTTTATTGTTGTTGTGAATTTTTGCAGTGCTAAGGACTCAACCCAGGGTCTCACACAGGTTAGTTAAGTGCTTTGCCACTGACCTACAACCCCAGCCCTGCTTGACTGTATTTTGAACCACGAAAAAAATTTTTTTGAAAAAACTTTATCCTTTATTATATAACATAACTGATCATATAGGCCTTTACATAAAAGAGATAATTTGTGATTAAACAGGTGTCTTGGTTTTTACCACTATGACTTCTCAAATGACAGAAGGAAACAGGGTTCTGTAATTCTCAAGACAACTGTATACATATAATCCTAGCAAGTCTGGAGGCTGAGGCAGGAGGATCACAAGTTGGAGGTCAGCCTCCACAACTTAGGCCCTGTACCTGTTTCAAAATGAAAAATAAAAAGGGCTGGAGTGTAGCTTGATGGTAGAGCACCCCTCTATACGTTCAAACCTTTATACGGGGGTGGGGGGACAAAATAAAAAAAAGCAAAAAACCCCCAGACACTGTATGTTTTCCATGGTAGTTTCATTTGTTTTGCTACTTCTTTTATGCACAGTGTGTTAAACGTCAGTTACTTTATTGTCAGTTCAGTGAAATAAAGATGCAATCAGCAGCAGAGTCTAATGTTCCAAGTTGTCCCATGGCAACTTTACTTCAAAGTGGACTAATAGGATAAAATAGATTCCACTTTCTCTTTCTCGTTTAGCAAAGACGAATCACTTCCCAGCCAGAGCAGAGGAGATGAAACCATTAAAGGAATCTCAGCTCAAACAACAGTGTCACTAGCTCATTTTTCAGTGCCGATTATATTTCGGTGTAGAGATAAACCACATTTTGTTTATTCTCCTGTTGAAGGAAATCTTGTTGCTTCCAAGTTTCCACAGTTATGAATAAAACTGCTAAAGACGTTAGTGTGCTAGTTCTCCTATAGACATAGCTTTCGTTTCCGTACCATTTGTGGATCATATTGTAAAAATACAATAGTTCCCCTTATTCATGGTTTTTCTTTTCTATTTCCAGTTACCCCTGGTCAACCATGGTCCAAAAATATTACTGTAGTGCAATGAAGAATTAAGATATTTGGGCTGGGTGTGGTAGAGTACACCTGTAATCCCAGCAATTTGGGAGGCTGAGGCAGGAGGATCACAAATTCAAGGCCAGCCTCAGCAACTTAGACCTTAGACTCTGTCTCAAAATAAAAAATAAAAAGGGCTGGGGATGTAGCTTAGTGGTAGAGCACCCCTGGGTTTAATCCCCAGCACCAAAAAAAAAAAAATTTGAAAAGAGGGAGAGAGACAGATATACCACACTCACACACCTTTTATTGCAGTATATTGTTTAAAATTGTTCTATTTTATTTAGTAATTATTGTCATTTACCTCTTACTGTGTCTAATTTGTAAATTAAACTTTATTAAAGGTTTACGCATTTCTAGAACACAGCATAGTATATGTCGGGTTTGATAGTATATGTGGGGTTTCAGGAATCCACTGCAGGTTTTAGACTGTATCTTCCTCAGATAAGGGGGACCGCTCTTATGTTTAGTTTTGTAAGAAACTGGTTTCCATAGTGGCTGCACCACTTTGCAGTGATTGAGGGTTCCTGTGGCTCCTCATCCTCACCAGCATTCGATGTTGTCATGGTCATGTTTTAGATGTTGGCAACACTAATAGTTGGGTAGAAGAATCTCATTTTTGTTGTAATCTGTAATTCTCTAATCACTCATGATGTTGAACACCTGTTCTATGCTTGTTTGCCATTTGTTTGCCATCTTTGGTGAGCTGTCTGCCCAGGTGTTTTCTTTTTGTGTGTGGTGTTGGGAATGAACTCGGAGCTACGTGCATGCTAAGCCAGAGCTCTGCCCCTGAGCTGTATCCCCAGCCCCTTTTCAAATCTTTTGCCGACTTTTAGCTGAGTGGTATGTTTTCTTACTTTTGAAAAAATATGACTTCCTCATTTAGGATCTAATTCAACGGTACCAATTTATTTGATAGGACAGAAAAAAAAAAAAAAAGATCATCATGTGTATGTGGGATGACTTTGATGGGGAAAAGCCTCCGAGCACACGTTGTTCTGTTTAGTAAGGAAGTGTCCTGAAAATGCTGAGGAGGTCAGGTGCCCCGTGGTTAAGACCTTGAACTCGGAGTTTAAATCCCGGGGCTTTGCCACTTAACAGACTAAGCTATTCACCTCTTGGAGCCTCAGTTTGCTGTCAAATAAGGATGTTAAAAATGTATCTCAGGGGCTGGGGTTGTGACTCAGTGGTGAGGCACTAGGTTTGATTCACAGCACCACATATAAAGAAATGAATAAAATAAAGGTTCATCAACAAATTAAAAAAATTTTTTAAATGTATCTCAGGTCAGGTGTGGTGGTGCATGCCTATAATCCTAGTGGCTCGGGAGACTGAGGCAGGAGGATCAAAGCCAGCCTCAGCAAAAGGCAGAAGCTAAGTAACTCATTGAGATCCTGTCTCTAAATAAAATACAAAATAGGGCTGGGGATGTGGCTCAGTGGTCAAGTGGTCAAGTGCCCCTGAGTTTAATCCCTAGTACCAAAAAAAAATTTATCTCAGCCTGGTGTAGTGACACACAACTGTAAGCCCAGGTCCTCCAGAGGCTGAGGCAGGAGGATCACAAGTTCAAGACCAGACTGGGCAACTAAGTGAAGCCCTGTCTCAAAAACTTAAAAGGACTGGGAATATAGCTTAGTGGTAGAACGCTTCTGGGTTCTATCCCCAGCACTGCTAAATAAATATATAAATAAATAAAATATATTTTAAGACAAAGCAAAAGGGACAGGGGAAAACCCCCTGTCTCATAGGGTTGCTTTGGAAGATAAAGGAGATGATTCTGGAAAGCAGTTGGCACCAAGCTTTGTAGATGGTAAGTGCTCCGTCAGTGGTAATTAACAGGCAAAACTTCAGTTCCCCTGGGACATTCTGTGTCTCCCTCTTGTCCTGGTCTTTGAGAGCCAGAGTCCACTAGAATTCTGTCTGTCCTTACAGGACAGAGTTGGTGTGTGTGTGCCAGGGGGAGTATGTCACGCTCCAAGAGGCATCCCTTCTCAGTCTCAGGGACCCTGCTGCTGGCTGCCTGTCACTTCATAAGTGTTCATGTTGTCACAAGCCCTGGGACTCATCCATTCATAACTCTCTGGCCACTTCTCCTGCCCACCATGTCTCCTGGGCTGCTGCTTCTCTTCCTCGCAGCCTGGCTACAAGTGTGGGCACCCCCACTGCAGCTTCTGTGTGGATGAGCTCCAGGGGGTTCGTTCCTGTTTTGAGGGAGTCCTGGTAAGAAGTCACAAAGGCCAGAAAGTGATCAGGTGGACAGAGTTCTCTCCACGGTGTCTCTAGACATTTTGGGCTCCTTGCATTTTTGGTGATGGTTTTGGGGGTTGGTTTTTTGGTGTGGCCCTGTTACCAGACCCTCCTGTCCCTCTCAGGGAGACCACGTGGCCTTTTCCTGAAACTGGCTTCTCTGCCAGTGTAGGCACCTTCGGTTCACCAGCCCTCTGCACTGCCCAGAAAGGAGCCCCTCTGGCATTTCCCACAGTACAGCAAGGGAAGGTCAGGAAAAGGCCCCCATTAGAGCGTGGACACAGAACTGTGCCTTTTTTTTTTTTTTTTTTTTTTGGTACTGGGAATTGAACCCAGGGGCACTTAACCACTGAACCCTGTCCCCAGCCCTTTTTAAATTAGAGACAGGGTCTCACTGAGTTGCTTAGGGCCTCGCTAAGTTGCTGAGGCTGGCTGTGAACTCTCAATCCTCCTGCCTCAGCCTCCTGACTGCTGGAATTGCAGGCGTGTGCCACCACGCCCGGCCAGAACTGTGCCTTCTTGTACAGCGGTCAGAGCAGGGGCAGGGCTGGCCAGAGGTCAGGGGTAAATTCTGTGAAGCCACTGCTCCCTCCTGCCAGGGAAGCAGAAGTTGAGTGTTTAGGGGAAGGGAGATATGTTACTCTATTTGCACTGACCTGCCAGGTTGTTGAGAGTCAGATAAATTCACTCATATGAGATGCTAGGACTCAGTGTGGAGGGAGGCTGTTGGCTGGTATCATCGTCATTGGCTTAGACCCTCTCCCAGTGCCCCAGGGTACTCCACTCCCACTCCCCCTACTGCCTCCCACCTCCCCACCTCCAGCTGCTTTGGCTCCCTCAGAGAAGTGCACATTTTGGAAGAGGGTAATCCTTAACCCAGAGAAATGACCTGGTAGTTCAGTCAGCACAGCAACCTTAGTTTATGCCTTCTGTCTGTGCTCTTCTGAGTATTGGGCCTTCCAAGGATGCTGACAATGGTGCTACTTACGATGACATTGATGGTGGTGATGACGGTGATAGTGATGATGGTGCTGGTGACGATGATGATGATGGCGACTTTGATGACCGTCCTGCCCTGAGTGCACACCAATATGGGTCCTGAACTGCTCGTGTTGCCTGTACCAGCTAGAGTTTCTCAACCTCAGTGCATTCACATTTAGGTTGGGTGATTCCCTGTTACAGGGGCTGTTCTGTGCGTTGTAGGAGGAGCAGCATCCCTGGTCTCGCCCCACTGGGTAGCAATCCGGAGCACCTCTCCCAATGTCTGTGGATATTGCTAGATGTCTCTTTGGGGATAAAATCCCCCTGACTCTGTACCCGATCTAATTTGTTCTTTCCAACAGCCCCAGCAGGCAGTTACTCATTGTACAGATGAGGCAAAGTAAGGCTCAGAGATGTGAATGAAGTTTCCCAGGGTCGCTCAGCAAATAATTCACAGAGCCAGAATGCAAAACTTGGACTTATAACCAGGGCCATTTATTTCCTCAGCCCCTTGGCAGAGCCACCTAGAGAACGTCCAGGTTGGGGTCTGCTTGGTCAACCTAGGCATCCAATGTCAAATTCCTTGGGAGCTAAGAAATACAGCGTCTGCTGCCTGTTTTCTGATTTGATTTGAACCTGAAGAGCTGACTGTATTTCTATGGAGACTCCACAGGTCCAGACCTGTGCCGTGCCAGAAGGCCCTCCACTTCCTTTAGACATCCTGTCACCCGTAGACCCCTGGGAGGAGGAGGAACAGGCACTAGTATGTTTTTCTGCAAATGAGGCCACCTAAGTTCACCGTCTGTTTTCTCCCACTGAGGTTGTGTCTAAGGTTATGGGTTGAATGTCGCAAATGAATAATTTATTATGATTAATTAGAACAAATAAAAAGTATTTTTCACTTAAAAATAATTCATTATGAAAAATTAAACACATACACCCAAGTCGAAAGAATTTGACTGGGAATACCTGCCTGCCCACTTAGACTCAGTCATGAACACTGTACTACGGTCCCTTCATCACTCAGTGTGTCCCTTTCCAGCTCAGCCTCAGCTCTGCCTTGTGGGTCACAGAGAGCACCATAAATTGTCTAGGAGGAGAATAAATTGGTAACATGGAGTAGTCATGAGACAAAGTTGATCTTCATTAATTGCATTGACGGAAGAGATAAAAAAAAAAAAAATCACAAAAAAAAGTTACCGAGTTTTTAGTCAACAGGCTACTGCGTAGATTGAAAGTAGTTTAAAATGTCACCCAGGGCTGGGGATGTAGCTCAGTGGTACAGCACGTGCTTAGCATGTATGAGGCCCTGGGTTCAGTCCCCAGCAACCCCCCCCGCCCCCCCCTGCAACAAATGTCCAGGATTTAATTGATGCTATCTTGAAATAAAGAAATAATACAGGGCTGGGCTGGGGATATGGTTCAGTTGGTAGAGTGCTTGCATTGCAAGCACAAGGCCCTGAGTTCAATCCCAGCACCGCAAAAAAAAAAAAAAAAAAAAGAAATAATACAAAGAGGGGCTGGGGTTGTGGCTCAGTGGTAGAGTGCTCGCCCAGCACGTGTGAGGCACTGGGTTGGATCCTCAGCATCACATAAATAAATAAATAAAATAAAGGTCCATCAATAACAAAAGAAAAAATTAAAAAAAAAAGAAATAATACAAATACATACTTTCAACCAATACAAGTACAAATTGCTTGATAAAACCAAGGCTACATTTTGGCCATGAAATTCTAGATTACTGTACTTGGTTTTCCTTTTGTGAAACCCTCTTATTTATTTATTTGTTTGTTTGTTTTTTCAGAAATAAGCAAAGACCTTGATAGACAGTTCCCACTCTTATTCCTTCCTCAGAGATTCCTTCTCCCTCCAGCCCAGATCTGTGGAGTGGGGGAGACCCACAGTCATGTCTTGGCTTACCCCCCCACACTCTTCCCCACCCTCTTTCTCAAGGGCTTCATGTGGGGGAAGGGGTATTCTGCAGGCACCTCCTTGGGGACAGATCGCTTGGCCTCTTGGTATAGGCAATTCCGAACAACACACACCTTTATAATATAAAGTTTTTTTAATCATGAAAAATTGGGGGGATTTTTAAAGCTTCTCATTTTGAAATAATTTCGGACTTGCAGAAAATTTCAAAAATGCTCCAGGGAATTACTGTACACCCTTTACTGAGCTTCTCCTGTTATATTTAGAACCTTAGCTCCTCATTTATTTTTCATGACCTTGATGTTTTTGAAGAGGACTGGTCGGTTATTTCGTAGCATGTCCCTTCATTCGAGTTTGTCTGATATTTTCTCATGATTCGGTTGAGGTTTGCATTTGGGGAGAATTCCTCAGAAGGACACTGGGTCCTCAGTGCATCAGATCAGGGGCCTCATGATGTCCATGTTTTATCCCTGGGGGTCTTGATCTCCATCACTGGGGCCACATGGTGTCTGCCAGTTTCCTTCACTATAAAGGTACTAGTTTTTCCTTTGTAATTAATACAAAGGTAGGAGAGACACCCTGCAACATCCTGCTTCTCCAAGTGTGCCTACTAATTTCACTTCCATCAGTGGATCTTGCCCATAACAATCAGTACTATAGTGTTTTGTTTGTTTTGGTACCAGGGGTTGAACCCAGGAGCATTTAACCACTGAGCCACATCCCAAAAGCTCTTTTGTATTTTATTCAGAGACAGGGTCTCACTGAGTTGCTTAGTGCCTTGCATTGCTGAGACTGGCTTTGAACTCTTGATCCTCCAGCCTGATTACAGGGGTGCACCACCCTGCCCAGCCCTAACTACTATAGAGTTCTAACGGTGATTTGTCTATTTCCTTCATTCCTTCTACATTTACTAATTGGAACTTTCCCGTAAGAGAGGACTGTCTCCTCACCTGTATTTTTTCACATATCATAGACTAGATATTTGGTTTTATGGGTTATAATTCAATAGTATTCTTCTATTTTGTTCAGATTATTCAAACTTTAGCCACCGACAGCACATTATGCAAGTTTTTTTTTAAATGAAAGCTTTCAGCCATTGTGGAAAAATCTGAAGAGCAACACAAAGAACCCCTGTCGCCTTCCTCCTGGATTCTAGTGGTTCTTTGAACTTGACTGCAGTTGCTTTCTTGCTTCTCCCTCCGCTCCTCCCCTTTCTCCTCCCCTCTCCTTCCTCCTCACGCAGTGTTTTCACAAATGCACCATCTGTTTGGTTTTTTGTTTGTTTGTTTTTTTTATTTTTAATCAGGGTTAATTTGCAGTTAATCTGTCCCCAGACTATTGGGACAGACTATTGTGAATTGACAGTAAAATGTCAGTGGCCAGCTCCTCCTGCCCTGGATACAGCCTGTGTGGCTGCTGTTTAGGTCTCAGATTCCTTCTTTGTTTTGCCACTTTTTTTTTTTTTTTTTTTTTTTTTTAACAGCTTTGAGATACAATTCACACGCTATACACTTTACTCGTATTTAAAGTGTTCAATTCATTGTTTTTTGTTTTGGGGAGACGGGGTCTTGCCCAGGCTGGCCTTGAACTCTCCTCAGCCTCCCAAATAGCTGGGATCATAGGTGAGCAACACTACACCCAGCTCTTTGTTTTTGTTTTTGGTACCAGGGATTGAACCCAGGGACACTTAACCACTGAGCCACACCCCCAGCCCTATTTTGTATTTTATTTAGAGACAGCGTCTCACTGAGTTGCTTAGCACCTCGCTGTTGCTGAGGCTGGCTTTGAACTCTTGATCTCCTGCCTCAGCCTCCCGAGCCATTACAGGTGGGGGCCATGCACCCTGCTCTCATTGGTTTTTAATATGTTCATAGTATGTGTGAACATCACAGTCAGTTTTAGAATATTTTCATCCCCATAAAGAGAACCCTGTATTTCCAGCCGTTGTTTTCAGCTCACCCCAATAAGCCTTGGGCAACTGTTAGTCTACATTCTGTCTATAAATTTGCCTATTCTGATCATTTCATTTAAGTGAAATCATATAATACGGTCTTTTGTGACTGGATTCTTATAACGTCTTCTGGAGGTTCATTGTGCTGTAGCATGAATGAATATTTCCTTTCATTGCCAAATAATATTCCTTGCATGGTGATCCCACATTTTGTTAATCCCTTCACCTGTTGATGGATATTTGGGTTGTTTCCACCTTTTGGCTATTAAACATAATGCTGCTGCAAACATCTGCACAGAAGTTTTTGTTCAAACACCTGTTTTCAATTCTTTGGATTTTTTTATTTTCAGTCCTGGGGATTGAACCCAGGGTTGCTCTATCACTGAGCTACAACCCTTAATTATTATTATCATTATTATTGTTATTTTGAGACAATTCTCAGTGAGTTGCTGAGGCTGGCCTCAAACTTGCAATCCTCCTGCCTCAGCCTCCTAAGTCGCTGGGATTATAGGCTTGTGCCTCTGTGCTCAGTTCTGTTTTCAGTTCTTTTGGATATATATGTAGGGGTGGAATTGTTGGATCATAATTCTAAGTTCAACTTTTTGAGAAGCTCCCAAACCATTTCCCACAGTGGTTGCACCATTTTGCATTCCCATCCACAATGCACAAAGGTTCATTCTCTGCACGTCCTGGCCAACGCTTTAGCCTTCCTTTCTTTGATTAAATCCACCCTTGCAGATATGAAATAGTATCTCCTTGTGGTTCTGATTTGTATTTCCCTGACAGCTAACAATGTTGATTTCAGGGTCCTTATGTGTCTCCTCTGTTGACATCCCTTGCCCATTTTTAAATTGTCATTATGTTGTTGTGAGAGTTATTTATATGTTTTAGACACCAAACCCTATCATATATATGACTTGCAAATATTTTCTCCCATTCTGTGGGTCATCTTTTCACCCTCTCAATATTATCATTTGATCCCCAAAAGTTAATTTTGATTAAGTCTAGTTTTTTCTTTTTTTTCTTTTTTACTTATATTCTTGGTGTTATCTAAGAAATCACTGCCAAATCTGAAGTTGTGAAGATTTACCCCTGTGTTTTTTTTTCTAGGAGTTTACAGTTTTAGTTCTTCCATTAAGGCCTTTGAACTCTTTTAAGTTAATTTTTGTAACCAGGGTGATGTAAATAAGGGTCCAACTTCCTTCTTCCATCTGTGGCTCTCCAGCTTTCCCAGCAGCATTTGTTGGAAGACTAATCTTCCTGCATTGAATAGTCTTGACATCCTTATTGAAAACCAGTTGGCCTTACATGTTCAGGTTTTGTTCTGGATCTCCTCCTCTCCCCACGTCCCGTGTTTCTAGTCCTATCTGGGCATGGGGTATGTCCTACTCTCAGGGACAACAGGAGAGGTCAGACACAGTCACAAACCACTGAACTGGGAGATACTGGGAAGAAGTAAAAATAACCTTAATGCCAAGGAGGGGGCAGTTGCTTGAGGCGGAGGCAGTGGGTGGGGAGTGGGCGGAGACACAGGCTTGGGGGATGATGCCAAGTGTTCCTGTTCGGAGACCAATTTGGCATGGAAGGTAGAGCTTGTGGATGGCTGTGAACTTCCAGGTGAGGACCATGGGCTTGATTTGAAATCGCCTAAGCAGAGTGGAGCCTTTGGAGGCAGAGTAGGCTGGGTCTGAGCAGGGGAGGCGGAGGCGGAGGCAGAGGAACCCTTAGGATCATAAGGTGCCTCAGATCTGGTGAGTACCTGGCTCAGATGGTGGGCAGCGTGTGGAGCAGGGGTTGTCTTTAAAAGATCTCAGACCTTCTCAGAGACGCCTCCCTTTAGTCTCTCTGCTTTGTGGGCCGCGGGGGTGGGGGGACAGTGTCAGCAGCACTGCAGGCCAGTCTCACAGTCTGTGCACCTCAATCCCAGCTGTTGCCTGCCCTGGGCAGCCACACCAGCGTCCCCCCTTCCAGGTTGCTCTGGCCCAAGTAACCCCGAGCCTTCTCAGAATTCCTCTTTGGCCAGTTCCTGCCCAACTCAGTTTCTGTGAACTCCTGGCACACTCCTGAGTGCTGGGCGCGTGGTAAATGCTGGGGAAAATCCCCTGGTTCGTTGCTTCGATTAGGCAGTACTTGCTGCAGAAGTACTGGAGGCAGGAAAAGGTGAGAGAAAGCACCTGGGCTCAGACCAGTAAGTTAAGTCAAGTGAGGCCCTAGGTGCCAGCCCTGTGGCATTGAGCAAGGGATTATGCCTCTCAAGGGTTGGTTTCTTCAGTGACCATCATGTCACCCTTGGGCTTATGATGGTTCCAGTTGGTCAGCTCATGGCAGGTGCCAGCACCTGGTGCTGCTGGCTGCTCTCTTCCTGATTTGGTAGTTCGGGGGCAGGCCAAGCAGTGCACACAGGCAGGGGTGGTTTTTATTTGACGGCTCCTCTTAAGCCTTGAAAACTCCTGGCGAGATGCCATGGGTTCTGTTTGACCCTTCCCCGTGTTCACCTGCTATGTACCAAGCCCTGGTCTGGGGTGATCCCCTTTCTGACTCTCAGGTGGCCCCCACTGCCACCTGAGTCCTTGGCAATGGTTGTTCATGATGGCATCCCCACTTATTTGGCGTCTGAACCTCTGCCAGGGGCACAGGGAGTGTGTAGCAAATGGACAGCTGGTTCCCAGGCAGTGCGGTGCTTGACCTTGGAGTTGGAACAGAAAACCGTCTGTTTGTGTTTCCATGAATGAGAGGGGACAGCTGGCCCGCAGATAGCAGGCTAAGTCAGTTGGGGGTTGCCTTGGCTGCTGACTTTAAGCAAACAGCCAGGACCAGGGGCTTGGGCAGGAGAAGGATGGAGAAGAACCTGGCAGTGTCCCAGGAGAGCCACCTGAGAGCTGGTGGCTGGGTGGACTGTGCAGAGGCCACTGTGGGAGGTGGCAGTGAGGGAAGCTGCTCCCCAGACCTAGAGTCTGCCCTGTCAGCAAACCTGAGGATTGGGTCTACTGGCAGGTAAGGAGGTGTGGGTCAGGTTTCTTTCTAGAGGTGTCTCTGCTTCATGGAGAGGTTTCTCCTGGGCTCCTTAAATAACAACACCTAGGTGTGAGCTAGAATCAGATTTCCTTTGCAAAAATTTAGTTTGCCTGGGACTTTCCAGACCCACATAAATCACACAAATGAAAGCAGGTTGTGTTTTTGCATTAAGAGACAAACAGAATTAATGACCCTCACTGTGTGTCCCCAGCCAGGTGCTAGGCAACCCCTGGAAGAATTTGGGCATTTTCTGAGTGAAGACTTGCTTACCCCGGTGACTTGATATTATTTCCATAACTGTTTAGCTAAGTTCTAATTCCATTTCCTGTTCTTTCTTTTTTTCTTTTTTTTTTTTTTTTTTGGTGCCATGGATCCTTTTTTGACATTATGGTGAAATAGTAGCTTAAAATTCACAAATAAGATTCAGAGGAAACCAATTATATTGACTTATTAGAATAATTAAGAAAGCTTGTGATATTGTAATCCATGTGCTACTTTGTTGATGTTAAGCAAACAACCTTATAGTAGGTCCACTATTTTAATTTTTAAATATTTATAGCAACGAGTGTAAATATTTTAAGGTATCCGCTACTCTTCAGTGTTTATAGGAAAGAATCTGTTATCCTTTTGATGACCAGGGCACAGGGACAGACAATATTTCTCATAACTAAAAGAAATAGAAAATTTCAGTTGCAGGCTAGTGAAAATAAAGGTATATATTTTTCCCCATCTAAATTCATGGATCCTTTGTTAAGAACCCCCATGACAAGCAATAATCAAAGGAGGTTATTTTCTTGAATCTTCTCTTTGTATCAACTATAATATCTCCTGTCCCCAAATTTAGACACCTCTCCAGATCCATGGCATCTCCAGGCGGGGGCATTTTAGACCAATATAATCATCTGTGTGTGCACTGCACCTGTGTCCACCTACACCCTAGATGGAGTTCATGTTATGGGTTGAAATGTGCCCCCCAAGCTGGACATGGTGACTCATGCCCTGTACCAGCTACTCTGAAGACTGAGACAGGAGGACCCCAAGTGCACAACCAACCTGGGTAACTTTGTGAGACCCTGTCTCAAAACAGAAAGGGCTGGGAATGTAGCTCAGCGGGTGAATCCCCACTACCACACACACACACACACACACACACACACAAAAAAAAAAAAATTAGAAAAGAAAAAAGGAAAGTGTCTCCCCCAAAGAATCTGCTGAAGTTCTAACTCCCAGTACTTTCAAAGAATATGACCTTTGGAAATAGGATCACTGCAGATGTAATCAGTTAAGACGAGATCATTCTGGAGTAGGATGGGCCCTTAATCCAATATGACAAGTGTCTGTTAAAGAAGAGAGACACAGAAAGGAGAGCCCACCTGAAGAGAGACGCAGGGACAAGAACACCTTGCGAAGCTGAAGACAGGCTCTGGGAATGCAGCTGCAGACCAGGGGTTGCCAAGGTTTGCCTGCAAGCAACAGATACTGACACACAGGCTCGGCACACATCCTTCCCTGATTCGTCAGAGAGAGCTTGGCCCTGCTGATACCTGGACTAAGACTTCTAGGTTCTAAGTCCCGCACGGTGGCATGCGCCTGTAATCCCAGGGAATTGGAGGCTGAGGCAGGTGCCAGCCTCAGCGATTTAGTGACACCCTATCTCAAAATAAAAATAAAGGGCTAGGGATGTAGCTTAATGGTAAAGTGCCCCTGGATTCAATCCCCAGTATTTTTTTTTTTTATAAGGACAACTAGGTTCTAGAACTGCGTAAGCCACAAAGTGCATCGTACTTTAAGAGACAGCATGGAGTGGGGGACACACTGCATGGTGCCAGGGGGAATGGAGGCTGCTCTGGGGCGGGAAACCAGCCCGTGAGGCTTCCGTCCTCCCTGGGCCTTCACAGAGTGACCAGCGGCAGGAGTCTGGTTACTCTGGAGTCCCTGCCTTGATTACCTGCCCTGTGTCAGACCTTTCAGAAATAACAAAAGTAAGCTACGCCTCTGGGAATGTGTGGGCAGAGCATGCAGCTCCAGGGAGAGGGGGAAGAAGAAGGATATTTTGCATCTCATTTCTGGTGGAGGCTTTGCATAGCATGTCGGCCTGGGAAGAAGAAAATGGTTTCCAGTTAAAGAGACAGGAAGGGATTTGGGGCCTACTGGAATGGGTGCCTCAAGCTATTAAAGTTTCCTGAAATTTTACTTTCCTGGGTTTAAAACAAAAACAAAATGCCCCCACAGCATTAAGTGAGATCTCCTGTATGTGTACCATGTGAGTCTTAAGGGGTACAAAAAAAAAAAGAAACCAACCTGGGCTTTGCCTCACAAGAAATGGCACTGAGGTGGCTGGGGCCCAGGCCTGGTGCTCAGCAGCGCCTGGTGAGTGTTGATTGAATGTTGCAGTGAACCCAAATTTTGCTCTTTCTTGTCCTGCTGAGGACAATAATAAACTCTTAGGTCTGTGACTGAGTCAGGATGCACCAGTGGCATGGGTCATGGGGTGTCCAGGATTGACTGATCCTCCAAGGACGCAGCAAAGGAGGGTCCAGCAGTCTGAGCGGTGGCTTGGGGACTTCGAGGGCCCACCTAAGAGGAGGAATCTTAGTGGGAGCTGCAAAGATGGGTAGGGCACCCTTGTTTATCTATTACTAAATCATTCTTTGAGGATGATTCAAGAAATAAGCCCTCTCACAATCCCTCCTCCTACTCTGACCTGTGAACGCTGCGTTTTCCATGGTTGGAATGTGGCTGTGATTCTGTGTCAGCTGTTCAATTCCACTTCTGGCACCTGATCATGCTGTGTACCCTTTCCCAGGTCATTTGCTGTTTTGGACATTGCCCATGACATTGTGTCTGGATATATGGCATGGCTGACCATTCCTCAAGAGTTGGAGTCCTTTCTGGAAATCCTGTGGTTTTGGCGGGGTGGGCCAGAAGCAGAAAAGCAAGAGCCATTCAGGGGGTGGGCCCGTGTGTGGCTGAGATGGTGAAGGAGGTTGGGTCTGAAATTCCAGGTGGAGGAGGCTGGGCTTATTCCATGGGCCACAGTGAACTCTTCAGGGTTCGTGTCAGTTCCGTAAAGATGTACTAGACACTTGCCATGCTCCAGGCACTGTGCCAGCCTAGGGACATCTAGACACATCCCCAGAACCATGGTCTTTATAGAGATAGCAGAGCGAAGACCCACAAGGATACAAGCAGGAGCACTGAGGAGAGGGAAGTGGGGGTCAATTCGGATAGGGCTCAAGTAAGGAGGAGCTGGAGAATGTTCACAGCAGGTGGGCTGGGCATCTGCAGCGAGACGGGAGGAAGAAAAGGAGTTCAACATGAATGATGCGGGGACAGGGCTGAGCACCTAGAACACGTCCAGGTCCCAGTGACTGGAGCCTGAGTTTTGTGCAGGGAAGTGGTGGCAGGTGAGAGGGGAAGGATATTTGGGCCAAGTCATGGACAGCCTCAAGTACAGCTTGGGTTTTTTCCCTGTGGTAGCAGGGAGCCATTGAAGTTTTTGAGAAGGGGAATCACACAGTCTAACCCAGATTGTAAGGAGAATTTCTCTGGCTGCACATGAAGAGGGGCAGGGTAAGCCCCAGGAAGTTCAAAGACCTGTTAGGAAACTTTCCCCACCATCTGGGCAAGAGAAGAGGAGAAGTGGATGTGAGAAGAGGATGGGAGAGCCACCCGGAGGAGGCAGATCTGGCAGGATGTATGATGACAGGGCAGAGTTTTAGGGACATTTGTCAGGCACTGGCTTCCCCGGGGCTCTTGTCTCATCTTCGGAATTTACTCAGGTTCTGCCTTATGCATAATGAGCCCAAGACGCTTCCAAGTGAGTGGTCCCGTCAGGTTTCAGACAGGCCTTGGAGGCTGCCTGTCTGAATCTTTCATCCTCCCAGCAGGGCTGACAGATGGGGAAAATGTTGATGTCTGGGCTCACCTTATCTCATGGCTATCACCCTGTTTCCCGTATCATAGTAACAGAGCAGATGTCAAGGCCTGTTGCTAAGGGTTCCCTGGAATATTAATAACTGGGTGTAGAACGGAGGGCTTTCACACAGTGCCTTTGAGGCCCTCGGAAGCACCAGCTTGGTGGCAAGTATACTTTCATATTTATCCTGGCTTTTTCTCCTTCCTTTCCACCCTCCTCTTCTCCCCTGTCACCCCTGTCTATGCACAGCTAGCTGTCTTGGGGTGGCAAACTTGGCAATAGCAAATATACAACCTCTCTCCCTCCCACACCAGGGCAGACATGACTAATGGATCACCGCATTCTTTCCCATGGAGGCTGAGACGTCTTTGTCATGCGCTCTCCAAGCGGGGGCTCAGATGAAGCCTGTTTCCCAGCCTCACAGATGCGACCTGCTCATGCCCAGCTCCTCCCCAGTGCCCTGTCCTCTTCCCCAGGCATGTGGTGGGGAGGGGAGTGGGTTTTGCCGTCCTCCTCTGTTTGCCCCATAGCCAGGCTTTTGGTCTTTTCACTGCAAGTGGAAAATTAACTCAGGATAGTTCAGGAAGGGCTTTTAGCTGGATATTGAGGCCAGAGTAGGGGTTTTATTTGCCAAATGTCATTTGTTAGATATTGCCATGATAATGCTGCAGTGGCTGTAAGTGCTTGAGCTCTCTCTCTGTGGCTGTTAGGAACCAGGGTTGTGTACTTGCTGGTGGCCTGTGTTCACCCTTGCATGTTGGTGTCCCCTCCTAGGCACACGGCTTCCTTCCAGCCTTCCCCTGCCTGCCTCTGTCTTGCTCTTCTCTTACTGGAGATGGTCTGTCCTGTCCATACCCTCATGCCTGGGCTTGCGGATTTGTTTCTGTGAGGGTCTTTCATGGGGTCCCACTTGCGACTTCATCAAGGCAGACCCCTGGCCAAGCAAATGCCTGCTGTCACGGCTGCTTGCACCCCACGGCTCCATGCAAGTTGGTTCATTTGGGACACACCCTGGAGAGTTCATTGGCTCAGTTGTATCCACAAAAGCATCTCTGAAACGAAGTCAAGGAGGTGAGAACACCTGGGTCCGAAGGAGGAGAGAGAGCAGCACCAGAGAAAAGATGGGAGTAGTAGGAGCTGTCTCAGGAGGTGGGTTGCCTTTGTCTCTGACCCAGTCCCCTTTGCGGACAGAGGTGCCACCAGTGTGTGTCATGCTTCTCTAAGGGCAGGTGGTTTTGCCCTCTGCGCGTCTGCTTCCAAGTCTGGTGCACGCTAGAAGCAGCTGCAGATGGGTCATATTTTCATATTCTGTTATAGCTATTTCAAGTTTGGAAGGTTGGGGGTTGAACAGCAGTTTTCCTGAGATAATGACTATTCGTGCTGCTCTGAGCATCACAGAAATATGCTTTCAGTGTCCTCACCAGGACCCCATGGGGAGGTCTTCACCCCATTTTTTTTTTTTTTTTGGTGCTAGGGATTGAACTCAGGGGTGCTCTACCACTGAGTGACATCCCTGGCCCTTTTATTTTTTATTTTGAGACAGGGTCTTGCCAAGTTGGCCAGGCTGGCCTTGAACTTGTGATCTTCCTGCCTCAGCCGGCCCATGTCCCTGTTTAGTGGGGAATATTCTGCTGGCCAGCAGCTACATGACCTGCCTGGACCTCTTGGTCACCACTCAGAGTGCTAAAACCAGTACTGGCTTTATTGACTCTTAGTCCACGAAATCTGTTCAGGAGGTAGAGACCTTCTTTCAAGTGGATACGAGTGTTTGCAAAGAGGCCTTTCCCCCCACCCCCAAGGTAAGCAATTAGTGCACTGTACGTGTTATTAAAACCAACTAATAGGAGATCTAGAGATAGCTTCTTGCATCTCTTAGTTCTGAGGTCAGAAATACAAAATCCACATCAGGCCAACAGGGCACAGCTGCCTCCAGCCAATTTCTCATGATGGACAATTCTAGATGCACTTTGGAAAGAACGGGCAGGAGGCCTGCCTGCAGCTGACAGCTTTGAGTGGCTGTGAACATTACCGTAGAAAAGCTGACTCAAAAGTACGTTTCCAAAAAATGCACATTTCCTTTCCCTTTTGGGAATGTATCCTAAGGAAGTCATCAGAGATGGGCACTAGGATTTATCTCCCAGGATATCCATTTTAGTGTTGAATATATAGAGCAAAATTGGAAATCATCTATGTGTCCCCAAACTGGCCTCTGTTTCCCTCTAAGCCAATTCCCTCCCCGCCTTTCCCCCTCTCCCTGGTTGGTGGTTTCACATCCCCACTTTTTCAACCACCTTCTTTAAGCCCCTGTTTTGTTGCCTCAGAAATTAATTTTTGTCCAGTTAATTATTGCCATGAAGAACAACGTACAGCACATATTTAATACATGTAATATTGCTCTTTAGAAATCTGGAGGAAAATGGTAGAATATATCCATAATACTAAATTATAGTTAAAATCATACTTTTGAAGAATTTTAATAATGTGGGAGAGTATCAAATAGTAGAAAATAGTAAATGATGTAAGTAGTAAGCACCCAATTTTATTAAAAATCTGCATTTACATACCAAGGAAATATTGGAAGATGTACCCTTAAGATGTTAAGAGTCATCATGGGGGGTGGGTGATGAGTGAATTTGGAGGCATTTTCTTTATACCATCCTGTAGTGCCCAGGAAATGGCCAAGTGAGGTTGTATAATGACGGTTGCTGGGTGGGGGGGCAGTCCCCCCTGATTGCAGCATTTGCCTAGGTGACTAATGCCCAGGCAATAAGCTTTTGACTTTAGGGACAGAATTGATCTCCCTTTAAGAATGTGTTTATTTTTTACAAACCTGGTTCCAAAAGTTGCCCAAGGCATATGAGCCTCTATCCTGGAAGAATTTTCTCAGGAAATTATCACAGACCCCTCCTGTTCCTGTCCCTCTGCTAGAGCCCCTTTAGTCTCTGCATTACAGACTGTCTGAGTGTCTGTCTGTCTGCCAGCCTGGCCAGCTGGGTGCAGCTCCATTCAGCTTGTCTCACCCAGCAGAGGTCAACATGGCACCAGGAGGCTGCAGCTTCCTGGCACAGGAAGGGCTGGTGGGTGCAGCAGCCCCTGGGCGGGTAATCAGCTCAGCTGTCAGACGGAGCCGCCGCCACCACTGCCGTGCGACTGACTACCCCGTAGGGAATCCCCAGGAACAAACTGCCTGTGAGTCAACAAGTCACAGAGCGTGCTAGAGTCCCCTTCTGTTCTTCGCACGTCTGGTCTGTTTCCTGAATCCCTGCTTGTCTGCTCAGGGCCTGTACTGGGCCCCTGGGATGGTGAGAGGGGGATGCAGGGCTTCCAGGGAGCCCATGGCTCTTCCGGGGAGGAGATGGAAACAGTGTGTCAGTCGGACCAGGACCTCTGGGCTGGTTGTGACAGGTGTGCCCTGCCCAGCAGCAGCCTTAGCTGTGTTCATCAAACACACTCGGGTGCACATGCCCCATTCCTGTTACAGCTGAGAGGACCTCAGAGACCCTCTGTGCCATCTCTCCCTGGTTTACAGAGGAGGTGACCAGAGCTCCACCCAACCAGCCCTGGTCCACAAACCTTCCCTCTGTTCCCCTCCAAGCCAGTTCCTTCCCTCTCTCCCCAGTGAGTGGGTTCACCTCCTTGCCCGTTTTTTTGTTGTTGTTGTTGTTGTTGTCATTGTTTTTAGTTACACATGACAGTAGACTGTATTTTGACATACATACATGGAGTATAACTTCCCATTCTTTCAGTTGTATGTGATGTGGAGTTACACTGTCCTGTGTGCATACATGAACATAGGAAAGTTATGTCTGATTCATTCTACTGTCTTTCCCATTCCTACCCCTCCTCTCTTCCCTCCATTTCCCCCTGTCCAATCCAGTAAACCTCCCCACCCACTGCCATCTCCCTACTTATTGTGAGTCAGCATCCCCATTTCAGAGAACGTTCAGATTTGGTTTTTGGGGATTGACTTATTTTACTTAGCATGATGGCCTCTAGCTTCATCCATTTACTGACAAATGCCATAATTTCCTCCTCCTTTATGGGCTGGGTAATATTCCATTGTGTGTATATACCACCTTTTCTTTATCCATCCATCCATTGAAGGGCACCTAGGTCAGTTCCATAGCTTAGCTATTGTGAATTGCACCTCCCTGCTTTTTCAACCACCTTCTATAAGGTCATTTGGTTCCCTGATAAGTTAACGTTGGTCTAGTTGATTGCCATTATTACAAGGGTACAGTGCGTATTTAATACATGTAATACTGCTCTGTGCAAGTTTGGAGGACCTCTTAGGATGTGGGTTGTACTGACTGTCTCGCTTGTTTGAGACGCCCCTTGAGGAGGAACAGAGCTCAGGAGTGTCAGGGTGGTGATGAGCACACCATTCGGCCAGGGAGGCCCCTGGTAAAGGGGTCAGGAACCAGGAACAGGGTCTGTGGTGAGGTCCTCCTCTGCTGCCGAATCGGGGGGCTGGCAGCTCAGGCTGAAGAGGTTTGGAGAACTATGCTGGCTGTTGGCAGATTCCAAAAATGTTCCTCTTGGAATTATTCTTCCTCTCCCCATCTGTCCTGAGGCTGCTCTGTGTGGGTAAAGGACAGTCGTGTCTTCCCAGATGCCAGCCAGTCTGGGGTGAGTGTTGTGGTCCCAGCGCTGGGACCTGAACGCTCCTATGTTCTCTTTTCTGACCTTTGCTCAGAGCCACCCCTGGGGACATGCTCAGCCACAGACTTGCATCTGAGATGAACCTTCCTAGCCAGTGCCATGAAACTGAGCCCCTGGGTGACATCTTTCCACTTCCCTTGACCTCTCTATGGCATGTGACTCTGGACTTGTCTCTCCTGAAGCTCCAGCAGTGACAGAGGTGGCAGGCGGGAGGACCTTATTGTTTTGTGGACTAGGTTGGGGCAGGGGCTCAGTTCTTCCTAAATCTCATCATTCTTCTTAAGCCTTCCTTAAGCAGCTCAGCAGGATGGGGATCAGGTGTCATAATTGTGCTAGCTCCCTTCCAGCCTGTCCCCCTCAGCTCTCTTGAGTACTGAGGGGGAAACAGAGGCCCCAGGAAGCTAATTGACTTGTCCCTGGGTTTCTAGTAAGTTTGCACAAAAGCCAGACGTGCGCAGGTCCTCTTCTTTCCACCTCTCACTGCCACGAAGCCCTCCTCCACCCCTGGGTTTACTGCAGAAGGTGCCGTGTTGCAGAGAAAGCAGTTCTAGTCTGAGGGCCGAGGACTCACGCAGCTCGCTGCGCCTTTTCTCAGCCTCTTAACCTCACTCTTCTCATCTGTCAAACAAAGAAGAATGATGAGATTTAGGAAGAACTGAGCAGAGTAGCCTGTGAGTGGCCATAGATTGATGGCTTGTTTTGGCTCAAGTTATTGTTATTATTTTTTAAAGGAATAGACCCCCAGGGAATCAAAGCACAGCCAAAGGTCAGCTTGAGGTGTCCCTTGCCAGTGATCCCAAAACTCTGGTCTCACTAGGAAGTAACCCCAAAGGGGACAAGAAGTTCATTCCCTAGAGATTTGTGTGGGGGTGATTGGTTTGGGCTGTGAAGAGCATCTCCCATCTGTTTTGGGGGGCCACCATCTTCTGGGTGCTCCCAGTTCCTCTCAAGGTGATGAAGGTTTCAGCATCAGAGATCGGGGCTCCTCTCTTTCCATTTCCCCTCCCTGCAGTTCCATATCCTTTTAGTTAAAAAGCTTCTGCAGAGATGGGGTCTTCTGTAGGGCAACCCCGAGGTTTTCTGGATTGTCATTGCCCCATTACTCCCGGGTGTCTGCCGGGTGCCTGGCAGAGCAGAGTGGTCACCCCACCCTCACTGTGTCCAACCCCAGCAGGTATGAGCAGGAAGGCTGAGAATTTGCTGTTCTGAGTGCAGTGGCCCAGGCAGTAGCGCCCCCTGCAGGTCAGAGCAGGAATTGTTCTGCCCCCTCCGTTTCTTGAAGCTCCCAGAATATTAAAAAAAGAAACAGGGGTATGGAGTTGTAGTACGTTTTAAATGTTTGCTTTGAACAGAGTAATGCATTTCACACCCACATAGCAGTGTGACTCTGCTATTCACAAGATAACAAATTTAAAACAAAAACAAAATCCTCTGAAATCCACAGTGCGTCAAAGGCTGGAGCTGGGGCACAGGTTTAAAGAGGTTTGAGGAATCCTGTTTTTTGAGCCTGTAATTTCCTGGCTTGTATGTTACCATCTCTTGGGAGAAGACCCAGGGGTGATATCTGGGGAGGCCCTTGGTATCTGGCCAGCCCCTGGGTCTGCCGGTGGGGGCCTGCCTGTGGGGTCTCCACACCTGGCTCTTTGGGATCTGGGTTGCCCTGGTCTCTTTCCTGAGGTGGCTCACAGTGGAATGTCAGATCCAACCTGCAAGAGCAGGTATCTGGATGTGCCTGTAGGACAGAGAGGCCAGTGTGGGTAAGGTCCTGGACTTGGCTGCTGCTTAGGCCAGTTAGCTGTGTTCTGCACACTGCCCCCTGCTGGTCTTCACAGCAACGGGGTGATGTTGGCCTGGAAGCAGTTCTCTAAGCGTGGTCCAGCACCTTTCCCGGATCCAGGAGATGAATACTACTTTTCTTATCATAATAAGACTCTTGATCGTTCTCTCGCAGTTTTTCAGAAAATGAAAAGTTCATTCATTTGGCTTTAGATACCACACTGGAATCTTTAAGAAACCGATATCTGTTGAGTGTTGATGCTATATCAAAGGAAAAATAGCCACAATTATCTGGAAAAACTATCAAAATCCTCCTCCCTTTTCTAACTGTCTTGCATACCTGTGACACTCTGAATGGACTTTAACAAAACAACATATCACAAAAGGTTGAATGAAAAATCAAACAGGAACATCCAGTTGTCTTTTGTTAAGCCATAAATAGATTCAAAAAATGTAAAACAGTGCCATTCATCTCACTAATTGTTTGTTTTGGAAACAGATATTTTCATAAAATAAATACCTAATAGGTTTATTAGTTTTTTTTTTTTTTTTTTTTTTTTTTTTTTTTTTTTTTTGGTGCTGGGGATCGAACCCAGGGCCTTGTGCTTACAAGGCAAGCACTCTACCGACTGAGCTATCTCCCCAGCCCTGGGTTTATTAGTTTTAATGAATTAACAAAAGTTTTTAAATTTGTTTTCAGTTTTATGTTTATACCAATTTTATATATTTTATATTTTATACCAATAAATATAATCCGGATATGTTGGAGTCCTCAAAAAAATTTTCTAACATTTAGCTGGGCCTACGGTATACACCTGTAATCCCAGCTACTTGGGAGGCTGAGGCAGAAGGATCAAAAGTTCAAGGTCAGCCTGGGCAACTTAGCAAGACCCTGTCTCAAAATAAAAAATATCTTAAAACAGGGCTAAGAATGTAGCTCACTGGTGGAGTGAGGTCCTGAATTCAATCAGTACCACAAACAACAACAACGAAACATCAAATGAGTTGTAATTCATATGCCAAAAAGTTCATGCTTTTTTGAGGGGCAGGGAGAGGGGGATGGGAACTCCCCGTTGCCCTCTTCCTTCAGCCCCTGTCAGCCACTAACCCTACAGATTGACTTAATCTGGATATTTCCTATAAATGGGATCATACAATATGTGGTCTTTTTATACTTAACATCATGTTTTCAAGGTTCAGTCGTATTGTAGCAGGTATTAGAATGTTATTCCTTATTATGGCCAAAGAATATTTATTGTATACATTTGGCACATTTTATTTATTCATCAGTTGTTGAGAGTTTGAATTGTTTTTACTTTTTTTGACTATTATGAATATGTAGCTATGAATATTCCTGTACTGGTTTTTGTGGGAAAATAGGTTTTCATACTCTCAGTCATAAGTCTGTGTTTAACATTTTGAGAAAATAGCAAACAAATGTCCAGCCTCACTCTTTTCTTGGTACTGGGGATTGAACCAAGGGGCACTCTACCACTGAGCTACATTTTTGCATCCCCAGCCTTTTCACCTTTTCTCTTTTCTCTTTTTGGCTAAGTTATTGGGGGCCTTGCTAAGTTGCCCAGGCTAGCTTAGAACTTGCAATCTTCCTACCTCAGCCTCCCAAGTTGCTGGGAGATAGGTGTGCGCTGCCACACCTGGCCACCTCAGGATTTTGAACATGCTGAGTTTTGGAATCACTCACTGGTCTAGATTAGATCAGAACAGGCCAGTGAGGGTGACTCTCCTTGCTCACCCTAGCCCAAGCTCAGCTCTTTCCTCCCAACACACACACACCCTCCCTTCAGAATGCACAAGCAGCCTTCTCATAATAGACCCTTAAAGAGGTGGCCCTGTCCTTGGTGGCTAAGCTAGACCATGCTCGTGTTAAACCATCAGGTTTTTCTGGAGCAGGATTCCTGGGGTGGTCCCTGGTACAGTGCCCCTTGGAGCTGTGCCTGGTGGAGGTCTTTGCTGCCGCTGCCACCTCCCTGTCCCCTTCCCTGCTCCACAGAGTGCTGTGGTCTCTGGTGTGATCCCTTGGGGAGCATGCAGCTTGGATGTCAGGGGTTGCCATTCTGGATCCCTGAGGTTTGGGAACGGGTAGGGCTTTCCCCAGCTGTCTAGCTCCCTGTCCCCCGGTTGGACCCCTCTTGGCAGGAGCTGTGCTGGAAGGTCAGGGATGGAAAGCCCTCTAGACCTTGCCAAGCGAGTTGAAAATCACTGGGGCTAGACGTCTTCTCTTTCTGAACTTCCCTTTGATGTCTTGCCAGCCATGTCCGCTCTGGTCATCTAGCCACATGATCCACCCAGTCACCCCACCCAGAATTCTGGAGCTTGGAGGGAGCTTGTTTTGCTGGAGGAACGAGAGGCCATCAGTGGGAACGCAAGTGTCTGGTGCCTGAGTGCAGAGGGATTCTGTCTGCCATCTGCCTCCCAGCCAATGACATGCTCCCTTGTCTTCTCCCTTTTTTCATCTAGATGTGACTCCCTGCCCCTGTCTGGGTGCTCCAAGCCATGGCTGACACCATCTTTGGCAGTGGGAACGATCAGTGGGTTTGCCCTAATGACCGGCAGCTTGCCCTGCGAGCCAAGTGAGTACTTCCAAGGCCACACCAGGATGTCCCTTCCCCTTCCCTCCCTGCTTCCTTCCTTTCTTTGGAAAGATTCATTCCCCAGAGTTGAAGCAAAGTTTGGAGAAGTGTCCATTAAATGCATGCCACACTCTACCTGAGCTGGGCACTTCACTCCTTTAGTCATTTACCCACCATGTGGAATTTATTCCCATTCCTCAGATGAGGGAAGTGAGGCTGAGCTCCTTGCCCGTCATTTAACATGTGGGTGGTCCGGGTTGGGGCCCACACCTGGGTCCAGCTTACTCTCAGGTCTCTGTGTGATCACCACAGGCCGTAGGGGACCAGACCACCTCATTTTCCCTTTCTCCTGTCACTGAGCCTTGAGTGCAAACGTCCCTTGAGGCAGAGCGGTCTCATCCAGAGTGGTCTCTGGATGCCCACTGCAGAGCTAGTGCCTGGCATGGTCACACAGTACAGGACCAAGGCTTGTTCTAGGAATGAAGAGCTGTCCCTCAGGCCACAACACAGCTGGACTCTTTCTCAGGTCTCTCCTGTGCTCTTAGCAGGGTTCTCTACTTCCCTGGCTCTGGTCTGTGCACTGGGGAGTCCTCGTTTTCCCGTTGACCCTGAGCCAGGTGTCCCCTCAGCTCTGGTTAAACCCTGCTACCTCCTTCCATGTCCCTCTGGACTTTCCTGGGCTGGGAATGTGGCTCTCAGACACATCTCCTCCCTTCCCATCCCTCTTTACCCTCTGAGGGGTGGGGGTTCCTGGCATCTGGTAAGTTCTAGAGTGTCCTTGCCTCTGTCAAACTATGCCAATTATGGGAACCAGCATTTCCCAAAAGGGACCAAGTGTAAGAAATTTGCAATTAGATGTTATGAGCCTTCAGGGGGACAGAGCCAAAACTTCAAAGGGGAATAGAAAAATTAATCTGAAACGCCCAGGAAGAGTGGTGTCACGCGTGATTTGCAGGAATCGTTGCCCCACAGTTAATTTGTCCTGTTCGCCGGGATGGCTCAGCTCCCTTTAGCTGCCTCCACTCTCTCCTGCAGGGAGAATGACCAGGGACACAAGGCGGGCCCCCTCCCTCTCTCCAACCCAGCAGACAGTGAGTCCTGCCTGGAAGGGCAAAGTGTCTGGGGAGAGCTCAGCTGCTTGAGCTCTGATAGGGCCTGGTGTGCCCTGCTCACCGCTCCTGCGTCCCCGCCTTCTCCCTGACTGTGTCTCTCGCTCAGTGGCAGCTGAAAGCTGTCAGGGAATCTTCCAGAAAAGCAAATGCTCTTGCCTCCTCCCCAGGGTGTGCTGCCAGTAGAGCCTGGCAGTCTCCAGGACAGTAGTACAAATCCTGGGCTGCAGAGCTGGGAACTGGGCCCTGTGGGACCCAAGGGAAGTCCCCTCCCTGCTCCAGTGCAGGCCTTCCCACCAGTCCTCTGGCCCTATGCAGGACTGGTTGTATAGCAGTGAACAAGACCAATACGGTCCCACGTCTCAAAGCAAAGACAGAGAGGAGAACTTTGTACAAATACTCTTGTGGCTCAGCTATTTTCACAGTGATCATTGGCAGTGGGGGCCTGTGTTGTGGGTGCTAACTTAGTCTGGGGATCAGAAGAGACTTCCTTCCAGTGTCGAGACTCAAGGGAGGAGTAAATGTTAGCTAGAGATACAGGGGGAAGTTTTAGGCTGAAGGAATAGCATGTGCAAAGGCCCTGAGGTGAAGAGAACATGGCATGAAGGTGTGCTGACAGGAGGCTGCTCTGTGGATGTAGGGAATGAGGGATGAACAGCGTACAAGGAGGATGGGGGGTGGGCCAGGACCAGATGGGGCAGGGTCTGACTTTCTAGAAACTCCCATTCTGGAGGGAGAGATAGCAGGTGTCACATAACGCAGCCTAGCGACGGGCACACACCCATGCCTTATAGGAGCTCTCACATGGCACCTGACTCTGAACATGTGGCACCTGGACTGTCCCCAGGCCATTCTCGGGGAGCTCTGTGGATGTGGTGAGGGTGCTGGGGTTTGCAGGCCTCACTGTCAGTAGTGGTGTTCTCTCCCAAGGCTGCAGACAGGCTGGTCTGTGCACACCTACCAGACGGAGAAGCAGAGGAGGAGCCAGAGCCTCAGCCCAGCCGAGGTGGACGCCATTCTGCAGGTCATCCAGAGAGCCGAGCGGCTAGATGTCATGGAGCAGCAGAGAATTGGGTAAGGACTAGACCGGCCTGGCAGCGGTGAACCTGGTGGGAGAAAGACAAGGCCGCTTGGTGTGAGCCCAGCGGGTTGTGGGGCTGGGCTCGCCCCGTCTAGGAGCCGGTCGGGAGGCCCCTAGCTCCGCTGCAGACACCCCTGGAGAACAGGCGAGAACCTAACCCCTCAAAGCCCCAGTACACCCCTCTGTAAGCTGGGGGGAGCAGCTGACGTACAGGCCCAGGTCACGGCGCATGAAGGAGCCTGGTGAGCCACGTCAAGGGCTGTTGGGCTCCACACGCTTGCCTGTCGGCCACAGCTCAGCCAAGGGACAGGTTCACATCATGGCTGAACCCGAACAACTCCACCCAAGGCCTGCAGCTTGTTCTAAGCGCCTGTGATATCCAGAGTAGACTACAATTCATTTGTCCAACTTTTTTTGTGGTGTCTTTCTGTAATTATAAAAATAATTCATATTTCCTATAAAAGTCTCAAAAATAAGAAAAGTCCAAGCAGAAAAACACAGTGGCACTGCATTACATTAGGCAGGAATTCATTTCATTCGGATCTCTCTTTTTTTTTTTTCTGTTTATATTTTTCAATTAGTTATGGGGTCCCTCTTAAAAATCAGACATTATAGAAATGCACAGTTTGGGAGAGAAAGGCACTTTTATAAAGATGACTGCTGTATGCAGTTTCTTGGACGTGCCTTAGTAATAGGGACATACCATTTTAACACAAAAAGAGCTTATATAAGGCTGGTTGGATTTTGCTTTCTGTTTATTCATTTTTTTCATCTAACCTGGCTGGAACCCCAACCTCAGGTACTGGTGATTGACCTCTGGGCTCCTGATTCCCCCAGGAAGCCTTCATGGTGGAAGAGAGCGTTCATGGGTCCCCTCAGCCACAAGGGTGCTGCCTTTGCCTTTCTGAGCAGCTTTAAGGAGTCCCTCCTGTTGCCTGGTTCTACTGCAAGTGCTGGGTTGGCAGGGACGTGGAGTGACGCAGAAGGCCACCACACAGACTTATGGTTCATATGGAAGAGGTGCATCCTGTGTGTTTGTGTGACACACAGAAACTTGGGGTGCAGTGACAGAAGGTCCCCAAGAACAAGTGGGTCTTGCCAGGGCTGGAGCTAGGTTTGCCCCAGGCCCTGCAGGTCCCCGAGTGAGGAACCTGAACCCCTGTGGAAGCCACGAGTGCTTGCTGGAGGGTGTGTGCAGAGGCAGCCGTACGGCCCAGTCTGCTGTCCCTCAGCTCCTGTGGCAGCAGCTCATCTTAGGGGAAGGGTGGGGCTGTGACGAGGGCTGCAACTCTTGGGAGCTTTGTGACCCCAGCAAGCAGTCACATTGTGGAGCTTCAGTCTCTTCATCTCTGAAATAGGAAATACAGCATGGCCTCCACTGGGGCTGTAACGATTAGAGACCTAATATGCCTACATGTTGTCCTTCCCTCAAGAATTTCCCCAAGTGGCCTCTGGCTATTGGCAATACAGTGGCTAAGAACATCCGTTCTATGGAGCCTGTAGGGTTTGCACGGTTGGGAGCGGCAGGGTCTATGGTGTGACCTGAGGCTGTAGGAGAGGCACCTGCCCAAGCTTGACAGGGTTCAGGGAAGCCCCCGAGATGCTCACCATCTCAGGGTTTCAAAGAGGTGCCATTTTTTTCTATCCTGTAACAACTTCTCATCTGCTCCAGTGCTAAGATCCAAAGCCTCCATGTCATCCTGGATCTTGCTCCCCTCCCCCACCACCAAGCCAGGCATGGTGCTTCAGAAATGCAGCCCACCCAGTCTCTGTCCTCCCTCCTGGGGCCACAGCCGCAGCTCCTCCTGGCTTCCTCCCTTCCACTCTCCCTGTTATCCCAGCTTTGCACAGAAGCCAGAGTGAGCTTTTTAAAATGTCACTTAGATCAAATCACTCCACTCTTTAAAACTCTTCAGTGACTTCAGATTGAACTTAGAAAAAAATCTAGACTCCATTTTGTGACCTGAAACCCCCGTGATCTGACCCCTGCTCGCCCCTGCAGCCTCACTGGATCACTGCCTGCTCCTGAGGAAGTAGCCCTGGTGGCCTTCTTACTGGTGGCCGTTTCTCAGCCCTAAACTTAGTACTTGCTGTTCCCTCTGCAGGTGGCTGGGTCCTGGCCATCCTTCAGCTCTCACTCAGGTCACATGTTCTCAGAGCCTTCTCTGGTCACCGGTGCCTCTGGCCCCCTCAATCTCCCTCCCCACACCCCACTCTTAGCATTCCATAGTGCTTCTCCCTATCTGAACCCAGTTTGCTTGTTTATGGATTTTCTCTTATTGAGTGTAAGTTCCATGAAAGCTGAGGCCGTGTCTTTCTCTGGCTAGTTTGCTACAATATCCCCAGGGACTGGGACATTGTAGGTGCTTGGTTGATAGCTGGTGAATAAATGAATGGTCAGGAGTTAGCCAGGGGAAGGAGCCGGGGAGGGGACATCTACCTAAGTGAGGGAACAGTGTGTGTGGCCTGGTCCAGTGTCGGGGCCCTGCCCAGGCAGTGGTTGTTTGGGGACAGGAAGCACATTCCTTCTGACTACATGTCCTGTGCCGCAGGCGCCTGGTGGAGCGACTGGAGACCATGAGACGGAATGTGATGGGGAATGGCCTCTCCCAGTGTCTGCTCTGTGGGGAGGTGCTCGGCTTCCTGGGCAGCTCATCAGTATTCTGCAAAGACTGCAGGAAGGTAAGGCCTTGCTCTGACCCTTCTATTCTAGCTCTCCTGCCTTGACCAGCTCTGCTGCTCTGTGGCTTTGCATCCTGGTTCCCAGGAGTGAGAGAGAGTGTGTATGTGCACGCATACGTTTATGCATGCATGTCAGATTCTCTGCTTCTTGGCCAGCAGGACTAGAGCCTGAAGATGAGATGACCTGCTTTGAGGGTCAGTTCTAAGAAGTGGACTTTTGGGTATGACTCTGGCTCTTACACTAGCCATATGACCTCAGAAAACTTGTCTACTATTTCAAGCCTCAATTTCCTCATCTGTAAGTAGGGGTAATGATAACACGTACCTTGGAGAACTGTGAAGATTAGATATATTAAATTCAAGATTCTTGAAATTTTCCCGGTACAGAGGCACCCAAAAAAATGTTATTAGGTAAGTACTATTTTCCTCAGGGCCAAGTGATATGCTAGGAATATGGTTTCTATTCTATTGGTCTACTCCCTTGGTCTCTAGTCACACTATGGAGAATGATCTTTGCAGCAAGAGCAAATAGATTTTCTCCTTATTGTAAATTGTGTCACATATTAAATTGTTTCATATTGAGTCCAAGACATATATATATATATATATACACACACACATATATATACATATGTGTATATATATATGTATATATATATATATATATATATATAGTGTGTGAGAGAGGAGAGAGAGAAAGAGATTGATTTTAGTTTTCTCTGAAGTTTCTAATTGCCTTTCTTTTTCTTATTGCGCAAAGAAATATGTACCTTCTGATCTTCAATATATATTCAGTATCTCAGTTTTACTCTCTATCACATGGAACCTACTTCCTATTTTTCTCCTGACAGAACTCTTTTTAGATTCTTATGCCTGCTCCAGTCTAGAATAGTCATGACACAGCAATTGTGGAACTTCCCTTTGCTGTCCTCCCAGGTTAGAGGACTCCCAAGATACCATGTCTTCCTCTTTTTTGTTTTCATCCTACTTTTGCTGGAACCCATCCTCAAGTAACTTCCATGTGTCTGTCACTGTTTTGAATCTGGAGTTGTTACAGTGAACCAGACAGAAAAAAAGAACCTTATCTCTTGAGATGACATTGGGTGAGGAAACTAAAAACAAGTAACAATCAAATAAATGATTTCAAGAAGTAATAAATCCTGGGAAGGAATAACAGGAGATCTAAGACTAGGGGTAGAGTGGAATCTGGGCGATAAAGGTTGAGAGAACTGTAAGAGATAGAACAGTCAAGGAAATATGAACTTGGAACATGGAGGCCATTGGCAACTTTGATGGGCATTTTCAGTGTCATTTAGGCTGAATGAGAAGGAGGTTAATATAACCAATTAATAAGAGGAAAGGTGAGAATTTCAGGTATGGTCATTTTTCCCCTGACTTTGTCACATGTGGTGAATTCGACTGACGAACATGGATTAATTGGCCCAAGTATGGTGGAGGTATGACAGGGCCCCGGGTGTCATGGTGTGCCAGCCTCTCTACAGACCCTGGACTGGAGACCAGTGTAAACTGCGGGCAGGGGGACTCAGGACTGGAGCAGGTGGAGTTGTTTTGTGATTTCTTCCTGGGAGAATAGGCCGGGCAGCCTGTTTCCTCCTCCTGCCTCTCAGCCCTACACTGCTCCAGATGTTGCAGGTCCGTGGCACCATGAGCAAGGGCAGAACCTTCTCTTCTTCCCTGGAAACCTCCAGAGCCTCCGAGAGGCCAGCTACTGCCCCTGGCTGTGAAGAGTTAACGCTAGCTGCTCCTTGGAGAGCCATTTCCTAGGCAACAGTGGCAATGCCAGGGGAGGACCTCAGCTGGATGTGGGGCTATGGGGAAATGTTCTGCCAGTCTCTCTCACCACCCCACAGCCTGGTGCCCTGGAGCACTGGGCTAGTCAGGAGGACTTTTCTATTTGAAGTGGTGTTCATTTGTTCTCTCTTCTCTCTCTCACTCTGTTTCTTTTCAGTGCATGTGTTAGGCAAGCACTGTGCCACTGAGCTACACCCTACCCTTTCTTCTTTATTGAGACAGGGTCTCTCTAAGTTGCTGAGGTTGGCCTGGAACTTCTGATCCACTTTCCTCAACCTCCTGAAGAGCTGGGATGATAGGCATGTGCCACTTCGCCTTGCCAAAGGGGTTCTTACTCTGCAACTTGCTGAGGACTAGGTCCTGGACTGGGCAGGAGGCAGAGGAGCTCTTTGAGCTTCTGAGAGGACTTGCACCCAAGCAGAGGCGGGAAGAGAGGCTACTGGATGAGCCCCTGCTGATGAGGGGCATCCGGCAGTTTTCTTCATCTGTCTTTGAGAAGATTGCATCATTCATTCATCATCACTCATTCTTTAAGTAATACGGGGCCCATTGTGGGCAGGACCCATGTTAGGCCCTGGGCCATACCTGGACCAAGTTAGACGAAGTCTTTGCTCTCTTGGAGTTTATTTCTCAGGGGTAGGAGAGGAGAAATAAATGAATGGATAAACCTAAAATAATGTCAAGTAGACTGACGACTCTATATGGAATTCAAGCAAAGTGATGTAATTGCATATAACTGGGTGCTCTGGGAGGCTTCTCTGAGCTCAGACACGAAGCAGGAGTCAGCCCTGGGAAGATCTGGGTGGAAAAGTATCCTAGGCAGAGGGACCGGTAAGCACAAAAGCCCTGAGACAGAACCAGCTGGGCTTGTTCAAGGAACTAATGAAGGTATCCGGGACAGTAGGAGCAAGGGGTTAGCATGACTGTAATTCAAGGTCAGGAGCTGGAATGGTATTGGAAGTTAAATGCGATGTCAGCGGAGTGTGTGAGCAGGGGTGTGATGTGATCTGATTTGTCTTTTAAGGGTAGATCCTAGCTGCTGTATGTTGAGTGGACTGCAGGGGACACAGGACAAGTAGGAGACAGGTTGGTGGTGATGGAGGCAGGTTTGGTGTGATGGCTGTCACTGAGAGATGGTGCGCTTGGGGACAAGGCATCATAGAGACAGAGGCCCTGTGCTGAGACGGTCAGTTTCTTCAGTATATTCAAAGCAGATGGGAAAGAATGAGGACCCCGGCCTGCAAAGAGTCGTAGGCTGCTGGAGACAGGACAAGGGGCTGTTAGTCCACTCTGTCTCAGGAGCTGCAGGTCTCCCCAGGCGTGCCAGTAACCACTGTTCCCACACAGACTCTGCAGCGTGTGGGCTCCCAGCTGCGGCCAAGGGCCTCATTCTGCACTTGAGGAGTGTCTCCATGTTCCTGCATGGACAGGGAAGGGCCAACTTCTTTCTTCCCCAACAGCAGGATCCCGAGGTGCTTGTGTCCAGAACTATAGGTCCAGACAGACTTGGAATGAGATCCCAGCTTGGCACCGAGGAGTGGTCCAGGACATGTCACTTAACCACTCTGAACCTCCACATCTCCATCGGTAAAATAGGGTCACAAACCTTCCATCAGCTCCAGGTGGATATGAAGAGTGGATGAAGTAGAAAATGGATGCCCCCAGCAGCACGTGGTCCCTTGCAAGCCTGGTGAAGGGTCCTGGCTATGCTGTTCCCATCATTGTTCTGACTAGACCACCCCAGGGTCCCACCTTCTCGGACTGCATAGGTGCTATAGAGCACAGACCTGCTCTCCTGTGGGCTTTGTGAGAGATGGAGTGACATGCCATGGACTGGTCGGCTCTGGCTGCCGTGACGAAACACCACAGACTGGGTGCCTTAAACAGCAGACATTGACTTCCTGGTGGTTGGAGGCTGGGAAGTCTGAGCTGGTTCAGTGTCTGCTGAGGGCTCTCTTCCTGGCCTACAAATGCTGAGTCAGCTCTGGTCTCTCTTCCTCTTCCTGTGAAGACACAGATCCCCTTGGATTAGGGCCCCACCCTTATGACCTCATTTGACGTTAATGACTGCCTAAGGATACTTTCTCCAGATATGTCACCTTTGGGGTTATGGCTTCAATATGTGAATTTTGAGGGGACACAATTCAGTCCATAGCAGCCCATGTGTTCTTTAATAGAATTCATGTTTTCAACTTGAACTTAAAATTGAAGCTTCCACAGTGAGTTCCCTATTTTCCAAAATTTATGTAAAACCCTCTGGACACCTTTGTCGCTCTCCAGCATCAGAGATCCGGAGCTGGCAGGAAGCCCCTCTGTTTTCGTGCTGGTGTCTTATACCTGCTATCACTCAATCACTAGTTCAGCCTATCCTGTGACTCCTGGCCAAGGGGAATTCAAAAAGGAAGGTGTCTCTTACCCTAGATCCTGCAGTCAAGGTGGACAGGATTCTCTGGAGTAACACTCCCTGTTGTTGGGACCTGAGTTCCCAGGACCAAGAGCAGCTGGGAGAGCCACCTGGGGGAACTGGCCCCTTGCAGATCGAGAGAAAGGTCATCAATCAGGGAGGGAGGACAGCACAGCTGAGGCATGAGGGTGGAGAGGAGCAGGACAACTGGATGGCAGCGAGGACATGGATGTGGCAAGGGTGTTTGACTTAGGAACGGGGGGCTTGGAGGAGGGAGGAAGCATGCTCTAGTGACCTCCAGGGGTGAGGTCCTAGGGTCCAGGAGATGTAACCTGAGCTGAGACCTTTGAGAAGCTAAGGCATAAGGCCATTTTGGGGACAAGTTTGAGCAGAGACAGGTCTGTAGGGCCCTGCCATCTCCAGAAGATGGTCACAGAAGCACAGATGTCTAGGCAGTGATCGCTTAGGATCTGAATCCCCTGATAATTAGAGGGGCCACGATGTAGTCCTGCAAACTTTAGCCCTTGCAGGCTTTCTGAAGTCTGAGAGGGCAGGGATGACGTCATCCATTCACTCATCCAACAAATGCTTCTCATATGCCTGCTGGTGTTAGCAAGGGGATGCAGTTAAAGGATCCTCACCTCCCAAGGAAGGGAAGTTAATTGATTATGCATATTTAATTACAGTGAGGCCTGGGGTTAAGGACGCAGCCCTGGAGGGCTGGCAGGGCTCTAACAGACTGCTGGGCCTCGCCGGCATCAGGAGCCCTCCACTCTGGGCTCGCTCCTTTTGGGGGAGGCTCTCTGTTATTTCCGTCTCTGCTTTCCCCCTCCTCACCTTTGCTGAGGGCCACACCCCTGGGACGGGAAGGTGTGGGTTGGGCAAGCTGTGGAGAAAGAATGCTGTGGAGATCCCTGATACAGGAATTGTCCAGCACGAGGCCCAATGGGGAAGGACAGACCCTCAGGTGGTCCTGGGGACACAGAGGCATCCCAGCAAGAGCCCTGGCAGCATTCAGTAACCACAAGCTAATGAGCATGAGTGGAAGGCGATGCCGTCCTCCGAGCTGTGTCCCCTCTGTAATTGGGTCTGCACGCCCAGGCTGCCCACCCTCATTATCTGAAGGCCGAAGTGGGAAGGGAGAGGGGCTGGCTGGCTAATTAGAGAGGCCTGGCGCTCCTAATTGCTTAGGATCTGAGTCAGGCAGCCTTTGGTTTAATTGAGAGTCCAGCTCCGCCAGCCATGGGGAGGCCATGCAGGGCTGTGGAAGGACCCATCTGAGCCCATGATGTCCTTGTCACCATTTCAGGGAAACAATTGGATTTTTTTTCTGGTCTCAATCAAAGGGATCCTATGATATGGGCACAGGGGAGCCTGTCTGCGAGGTGACCTGGAACCTTGTGTGCTAAGTCCTAGTGAAAGAGGCTCTGAGGTCAGCTTGCATTTTGCTCAAAGGCCTTTAGGGAAGTCCAGATGCATGGGAGCAGATGTGGCCCCAGCCCAGGGAAGCACTGCAGGGAAGGGGCTGGGCTCTGGCCCCTTTGCCCTAAGAGGAGGTGTGTCCTGCTGATGATAGGTCCAGACCTCCATCAAGAAAGCTGGCAGTAACCCTGGAGGCTGTGCTGTTTTCCCCTAAAATCTCCCCTCTCTGTTCAGTGTTGGGGACTATGGCTGCTGAGCCGAGGCAGGAGCAAATGGAAGTTCTTCGTTACTCTCCCGCCTGCTCACTGGACTGAATAATCAAAGGAGGCAGAGCCCTGCCCTCTCCATCACTTTTATTCCCAGCACTTAGCCTTCCACTCAGAGATGGCAGTTTCTAAAGAGCCTGCTGACCTCTGAGAAGGATATCGCTTCCAGGCTATGAAGCTTGGGAGTCTCAACCCCACCCGACCCCTGCCCCAGTTTCCCCAGCTCCTCCCAAAATTGGAGGCATTGGGGCAGTTGTAGAGAATTCAGGTGCCGTTAGGGTCTTTGCTACTCAAAGTGTGGGCCAGGACCAGCAGTGTGAACATCGCTTGTTGCTCATTAAAGATGCAGATTCTCAGGTCCCCTCAGACCTTATGCATTCGAATCTGCTTTTTAATTAGACCCCCCCCAGCATAATGTCTGCAATGTAGTGTGTGTCAGAATTTCCTTCTTTTTAAAGGGCAAATAATATTCCGTTGTGTGTATGCACCACATTTTGCTTATCCATTCATCTGTGATGGTTGCGTTCATATTTTAGGCTGTTGTAATATTTTAGCTATGTATATGGTTGTGCAAATATCTCTTTGAGATCCTGCTTCCAGTTTTTTGGGGATATATACACAGCAGTGGAATTTCTGGATCTTATGGAAATTCTATGTTGTTTTGAGGAGTTGCTGTACTGTTTTCCACATGGCTGCACCATTTCACTTTCTGACCAGCAGTGTATAAGGGTTAGGAGATCAGTTTTGTGCAGGGCTTCCCTCTCAACTACTCCCTTTCCCTTAACTAATCTTGAGCACCTCAGTCCCTCAGGTTGAGCCACGGAAACAGCAGCTTCCTTGAGCAAAAGCCGTTTCATCTGTGTTGCCTTCAAATTGGCCTCACGATGTCCTTTTTCCTCCTCAACCTAATTCAATGCAGAAGACATGTGTTTGTGTCTCATTACAAAGATGGATTTTTTCATTCAGCTACTGATGTTTCCTAAATTCCCGGAAAAAGTCACTTAATTCATCTGCCCTGAGGGGCCTCTCTGCTGCTTGCACGTTTGCCAAGGCTGTTTGGCAGGAATTGACTTGGCTCCTGTTGCTGGGGTCAGAGGACCAGATACCGCACAGCATCTTGGGACATCTGTCTTGCTAGGGCTCTGAGAGCAGAACATCTCCATTAAGTTGCACTTTTTTCTTGCCATTTAGGTACCCAGAGGGTGGCTTTTCTTCCCCCAAAGGAAGAAATAAAGAACTGTCACTTGGTGCAATTCAGAGTCCATTCTGTTCACCCCAGCAGGCCACCAGCATGCCACTGATCCTCAGGATCATCAGGACAAAGGAAGATGGGCTTAGGGACCACATGCGCCCCCCACCCCCGCAACAAGGCCCACAGTTTTCTATACTGAGACCTTCCTTACTGTCCTGTGGGTCAGTTTTGCAATTCGCTGGAGACTGTGCCCACTTAGCCAGGCACATGAAGCATCTTCCCAGGCCCCCAGGGGGAGGAGCTGGAGATGCCAGACCCTGCCCTTCAAGAGTTGGTGACAGATGATGCAGCACAGAGTGAGAAGCACTGTAGAAGTGGAAGACAGGGAGCAACTGGAAGCAGACCCTGGAGAGAGACCAGGCAGGGCTCCATTGCAGAGTGGAGCTAGCCCTTGAGCTGTCCTGGGAGGGCGTGATGAGGGCCAGGGAGGCCCAGCTCTGTGGAGGAGATGCAGGGCTGGGGGCACATGGCCTCACTGCTCCTTTGGGTATGTGGGAGAGTGAGATGGGGAGGGAGGAAGAAGGCAGACTGAGGGAAGAAAAGGGAGGAAGGGAAAGGGGAGAAAGCACACGAGGGCTGTGAGGGACCAGAGGCAGACTGAGGGAGGGAATGGCAGGCACATCACAAAGGGCACCACCTGCCAGGCTGAGGAGTTTGGGTTTTCTCCTGTTGGCAGCAGAGCCCTCCAGGAACGCTGAGCAGGGAGATGAGTTCCAGGGGTCTTCGGGGGAGGTTAAGTTCACACGCAGATTTGAAAGGACTGTGTAATAGGTGGGAGCGAGCATGCAGAGACTGAATTGTCCAGTTCACAGTGGCCAGGGCCTGGCACACCTGGTGTGGAGACTCAAAGACAGGTAAGAGTTAGAAATAACAAAAGCTGCAGTGATTGACAGCTCTCTCCATGCCAGGCCCCTGCCCACTTAATCATCCAAACCACTCTGGGAGGTCACCATCTGCCATCTGCTCTTTGCAGATGAAGAAAGCGATGCTAAGTGGAAGAGACATCCCTTGCCAGGTCACATGATGGGCGGGTCTGATGGCCTCACCCACCAGGTTGCACACATGGCCAGGGCTTGCCACGGGGCAGTGCCAGGACAGGAGCAGGTGTGGGGAAGGGGCTTGTGGCCTGTCTGGAGATACTTCTGTGATCTCATATCCTGAGGCATCCTGCTGTTGAAGTGTCAGAGCCCCTCTTTATAATAAGTGAACCAAGACCAGTCAGGGGACACCTACATGTGTTGGGACCAGGTGTGTTAGGAGTCAAAATCAAGAAGGACCAACCTTGTAGCCCCATGAAACTGCCCAGAGGGGCCTAGGAGTCAGACCAGGTGGGTGCGAGCTAGGCCACCAGGAAGGGGTGTTTCTTCCCTCCCAGCCCCTCACCTGTGAGGCCACCCCAGTGGGGCCATCTGCAGCACAGCAGGGCACAGTTTGTCCCAAGTTCAGCCACCAAAAGATTATAGCTTTCATGCTCCATTTTGGCCTTGCCCAACTCTGCCAGTGCCAGGACGCCAGGCTCTGATTCTGTGGTTTTTAGATTAGATGGCTCTTGCCACCTCCCTGTCCTTGTGCCGGAGGATGCCTTGGAGCCCATTGCCAGCAAGTAAAAACGGGTGGTGCCTGCACCACCCCTCCGATCACAGGCCCTTCCCATTCTGTTTCTCACTAAGACTGAACCTCTCCCAGGGGGCACAGCCCTCTGCAACTTGGCTTCTGCTGCCCTCCTCTGCCTCCCCCTCCCCCACCCCCACCGGCATACCCACCCATCCGAAATCCAGTTCTCAAAAGCCTCCTGGGTCCTCTTGCAGATCAGAAGACAGAGAGCAGGTAGGGCAGGGTGGGACCATGTGGCCCAAATTCACAGGTAACATGTTATACAGCTGAGCACAGCTGGCCTGATAGTGACTGCTCTGAACTTTCCATGTGACCTTGGATAAGGTCCCCTCTCTGGACCTTCCTGTAAAAGGAAAGGGTTGGCCTAGAGTCTCTTGGGCCCTTTCTGCAGATTCTTCCCATAGCCCCCGGACTCAGTCCAGCCCTTGCAGTGTGACCAGCTGCAGATCCCGAGCCACAGCTGGGGGCTGAGGTTATTTCCCTCCCCCCTGCAGCTCGCTCGCTTCGACGTTGCTGTGAGGCATCGGTGGGCTGGCTTCCCAGCTCGCTTGGGCTCAGCCTGGGATTGAGCCCATATCCTCCAAGCAGAAGGAAGCAAAGGGTTGGCTTGTGCCTCTGACGCTACTATGAAAGCCTGTGTCCCTTATGCCCCCCACTCCTGAGGACATATAGGTGAAAGGCAGAGTTTTTAACCTTTCTCCAGATGGAGAAACAGATTCAGAGAGAAGACTCATTCCTCCAGTTCCTCCTGCAGCTCAGTTCAGAACATTGCCTACATACTTCCTAGGATTCAAGAGAGCTGAAGGCAGGCAGGCGATCCCCAAAGGATGGTGACATTTGGTGCTAAGGCTGATGACTTTGTGCCCTGAATGCTGGGGAGGGACACACAGCCACTAGGGCAGACTATACAGTAAGGAGGGGTGCCAGCCCGGGCTCCCCCAAGGCCTGAGACCTTTTCCTGGTTACACGTGGAGGTTTTCAGGGGGTTTTGGTTGTTGCCTCGTGGACACGGGTTGGCCCCCTCATTGAATGGTTAAAGCTCCTATAACCTTTGGCTGGGGTGTTGGTGACACCAGCCGGCTCTGTGGGCTCATCCAGTCTGTCCCATTGTGACTTCTCCCTGAGGACACCTGCCTGGTGCCCCCTCGGGCCCTTGCCACAGCACTCAGTGGCAGTTTTCCCCAGGTCTGGTCGTTATAGCTGTGAGAGGCCCTGGCAGCAGGAAGCGCTGTTGGCAAATCTGTTTGGCAGCTGATACCGGGGACGGTGATTTTGTGCAGCCTCTTGTCCTCTGTTGTGGTAAATAGCAGATAATGACATTTCCAGGCTGTGGCGTGGCTTGGCGCCACACACCTCTCTGCTGCCTGCCAGCTGCCACACTTCAGAGGCCTGGGATTCTTCTTTGCTTTCAAATCGCCCCTTTGTTTCCGGCCACGATGTTTCCCTACAGCTGTTGGATTTATTCACTGACTGTAGCCCGAGCTGTATTTAGCCTGTCCTTCTGTGCCCCAAAGGCAGGCCCAAGGGACTGCACACCAGGGAGGATGTGAAGCTGGTTCCTCTCCCCAATGGTGCCTTTAACCTCAAAACCAAGACCCAAGGGCTGGGGATGTGGCTCAGTGGCAGAGCACTTGCCTAGCATGGGTGAGGCCCAGGTTCCATCCCCAGCACCACAGAAAGAAAAAGAGAAGATGATAACCCTTTAAAAAGCTTAGCCCTCTCCCTCCCACACTCTTTCCTTACCCTTATCATCCCACCTTCTGTGGGAGAGACAATCCTCCCAGCATTATTAATGTGGAAACTGGGGCTGAGGGGGATGATGATCTGCCAACCCTTCTGGGGACCCTTCTGCACAGAAACCACATCCAAGCACAGACAGGACTGTAGTTGGACCCTCCAGGGAGTGAGGCCTGAGCACCTGGGTTGCTAGCCCAGAGGAGGGGCTGCTGTGCGGATGCCATCATCGGACCCCCTACCAGGTCTCTGACTGTGGTTCGCTTTCCAGCTCATTCTCTGGTCTGCTTATTCATCTTGCTCGAGTGCAGCTCTGATTATGTCACTCTCCTGCTCTCCCTGAAGTATTCAGTGGCTCCCCATAATGCCTGCAAAATAAAGTCTAGATGCTGCCACGCAGTGCCCACAGCCCTCAGTCCCTTTCCCGCTGTGATCTGCTGACTTTAGCAGCATAAATGGAACTCGTGGCTGTGAGTGCTGGCTCCACCCGGGCCTGGCCTGTCAGGGCTTTCCTTGGAGCTCTGTCCTGCCCATCATCAGGGTCTCTAATTGACCATTAGCGCTGTTGCTCTTAGAATGTAAAGAAGCACCAGGGTGTTTATCTAGTCTGCTGTGTTTTTCAAATTAAAAACAAAGCAAAACAGTTCTAACAGGCTTTGGTTGGCTCGGAAGATATTTACTGCATCTCTAGTGCTGGAAAGAGGACAGAGAAGAGAGTGTTTTCTCATGGGCCAGCCTTTTGAGGGTTACAGGAATCCCAGAAAGGCAGACAGGCCAGTGTGCTACCTCTGGGACAGGTGGAGCTTCTGAAGGGCACAAAAGTCCCACACTGAGTTGGCAGGGGCAGTCTCCTGAGTGTGGCGGGGCTCTGGGCTGACTTGGTTTCTGGACGGGCCGTTTTTATCTGCACTCAGAGACCTCCCTGACTCCTCACTGTGTTCTCTGGGGTCCAGCAATTCAAGTTAGTCAGGTGGCAGTCTGGTGTTCAGCTTCAGGCTACATGGCTATGTTCTGGGCCCCTTCTGCCTCCTTCCTCTAGGGCCTGATCCCACTTGGGCCCTACATTTTGTAACATTCTCCATCCTGCCAGCTCCAGCTTCAGATTCATCTCTCAAGCCCCAATCTCTCTGTCTGCTCCCCACGGGCCTTCTAGAGAGCAGGCAGGGATGTGGCCTCTTCCTCTCACCTCAACCCCATTGGCACCTGGCTCCCAGCCCCAAACACCTTCCCTGCCACCTCTGTCCCCAGTAAGGGTGCTGCTTCTCCAGGGTCTGCCCTTAGCCACTTCTTAATGCTTTCTTCCCTCACTTAAATGTTTATGGAGCATCTGGAGTGTGCTGGGGACTGGTCCAGTTCTGGTGCTACATCTGAGAACCAGGCAGGCAAAACCTGGGCCTCCAGAAACACCTGTTGGGAGGTGGTGAGATGGACAGCAGGTGGCGCACATGGTACTGGAGTGCGCAGATCCCCAAGGCCTCTCCACTCCCCACCGCGTACTGCCCTTCCCTCTCCTGTATCTGTCACCCCAACCTTTCTCCCAAGTCCTGGTCCTGTCTATCACCCGCTGCTATACGGCTCTTCCAACAGTGTCCAGGGACAAACTTCACAAATATCAGTGCCCCCATGTTGTCTTCTTGTTCACACAACTTCCGCCCATCCTGATGGCCAGCCCGGTGGTCTTGGAACAACCCCGCAGTCCTTCCTTTCTTTCCCTTCCCTCCCATGGGGCTCTAGGAATTCCATAGGTATCTTGGAATGTTCCAGAAAACAAGCCTCTACTAAGAATGTGGAGGACAGATCTACTGGGAGAAGGACTGGGTTCATATTCTCAGCAAAGGCCCTCTCCCTGAAACCCAGGTCAGATTGTGGTGCTCCCCTACTTAAATGCTGCCAGAGGGCCCATGAATCTCAGGAATTCCAACCCTCGCAGTAACTTGGACTCATCACTGAGCCCTGTCCTTCCTTCCCACCTGACTGCATCAGGTGTCTGCCAGACTCTGGGGATTAAATGTGAACTGTGTTGAGGGCTGGGACTGTGGCTTAGTGGAAGAGCATTTACCCAGTGTGCCCAAGGCCCCCGGTTCAATCCCTAGTGAACCACCTTTACCAGTGGCAAGTTCTGCTTCCTCAGGTGTTGTATGACATCAGAGAAGCGCGCCAAGGCAAGCATATTAAGCAGATTTTATTTAAAAGTAGTAGTAATACAGACCTCTCCTGGGAGGGAGAAGGGGGCCACGGCTGATGTTCTAGAATACCCCAGAAGTGAGCATGCCCTACAACTCTTACAGATTAGGATCTCCTTTGTTCTGTTCTCTCCCCCCTTATCTCTCTTTCCTTTTTGAAGTAAATTTGGAATCAATGGGCTCCAGAGATCTTTGACATTCCATTCTCCCAGGGACAGTCTCCAACTTCCAGAGGCAGATGGCTTTCATGGCCTCCATTTCCTCTATTTGACCTGATCCCCTATTTCTACACTAACTGCCTGTTCCCAATTCTGACTTCACTAGCACTAAAACAAAACAAAACAAAAGTCCTCTCTCTCAAAGGTCTCACAGCCAGAGACAATTCCAGTGTGATGCACTCAGTGGCGCTCTGGGAATGGCAGCCCACTGTGGGGACACAGGAGGTAGAAACTAGTACTTCCTGGGGGAAACCCGAGGAAGGGTCACAGAGGAGGAGGAGGCATCCAAGTTGGCCCTGAAGGATACAAAGATGTTCACCAAGCATGAGGCACAACTTGGGAAAAAGCCCAGAGGCAGAAAAGTAACAAGAATGTGGGTGTGGTGGCCTTGGTGACATGAGGGGGAGATGAGACCAGAGAGCTAGGTGGGGGCCAAGCAAGAAGATGCAATCGTGTGTGCACGTGTGTGACGTGCACATACTTATACATAAAGTACATCATTTTCTTGTCTGTCCCCAGCAGCCTGTGAGCTTCACTGTTCCTTCAGGGGACAGTCCAGGGCCTAGTAGTAGCAGGAACTTAAGAAGTGTTTGCTGATGTCCTTGACATCTTTGGCCCTGATCTTAGCTAACGGTGCTGTCCAGGTTCTAGGGATAGGACAGTGGAGGGTTAACTAGAGACTCTGGCCTTCCCCTCCCATGGAGATTTTAAAACTTCCCAAAGCACGGTTATGACTTCACATCTTTGAGGTCAGGCCATGACAATATGGGGAAAAAACAATTACAGGGCTTTTTCTTATTTTTACACAGTTACTCAATACAGCACACTTCTGTAATCCCTGGTCACCCAAAAGTGTGGGAACCTCTTCCTACCAACTACCAATAAATTCACCAGATTCTCCAGCCAGGTGTCCCCCAATTCAACCCCGATACTTGCTATGTGGAGCTAGGGTCAGCCCATAGGTAGGACTGTACCCCACTTAAGATGCCAGTTGCAATAATGTAGAGGACCAGCTGGCTATAAATTAGGGTTTCCAGAACCCATTATTAGATTCAATTAGTTTGCTAGGTCAGCTTGCAGAACTCAGATTTACTGGTTTATTGTAAAGGGTATTATAAAGCACACAGACAGACACGTGTGGAGCAAGGTCTGGGGGAGGGTGCAGAGCTTCCATGCCCCGCTGGGTGCACTGCCCTCCGGGAGCCTTCCTCCATGTGCTCTGCTACCCAGAAGCCCCCAGAACCCTGTCCTCTTGAGTTTTTACGGAGGTTTCTTTACACAGGCATGACTGATGACATCCTGGGCCACAAGTGATCAGTTTCATCCCTTCTCCCCTTCTCTGAGGTTGTGGGTGAAGCTGAAAATCCCAACCCTCTAATCATGCCTTGGTCTTTCTGGTGACCAGCCTCCATCCTAAAGCTATCTTGAGGATCACCAGCCACTTTGTTAGCAAACAAGTCACTCTTACCACTCTGGAGATTTCCAGAGTTTTAGAGCTCTATGTCAAGAAACAGGAATATAGACCAGATATATATGTGTGTGTGTGCGTGTGTGCGTGTGTGTACTGGGGATTGAACCCAATCCACTTTCCCAATGAGATACATACCCAGCCCTTTTTATTTTTTATCTTGAGAAAGACTGGCCTCAAACTTGCTGTCCTCCTGCTTTGGACCCCCAAGTCACTGGGTTTAGAGGTACATATCACCTTGCCCACCTAAATATTTATTTCATAGTATCACAGGTCCACAGACTGATTAGATGTTCTGGAACTTTGGCTCTAGGATCTTCTCTGCCTGCCCCAGGTCCTTGCATGGTCAAGGCTGACCACAGGGAGTCCCATCTGAGATGAGGCTTCAAGGCAGTCCTCATGAATATCAGGCTTACTTGCAGCCATGAGCTCAGGCAGCTGAAGGGACAGGACACTTTCAGAATACAGAATGGAGACATGGAAAACAAACAACCTGGCCTCTTGTTTCTTGGTATCTGAGAACCAGACTCCCTTAATAGAGCCTGGACTGAGTGGTTCCCAGGATGCAGGTGCTTCTGGTCAGACAGTGTCTGTGGGAGGCCCAACCCAGGTTGCTGAAAGCAGAGGTTTGTTATGCAACTAGGACTGGGCTGGGGGAGGCAGAGCTGGCTATGGGGCTTTGTGTTCCTGGCCTGGCCAGTATCTGGAAAGCTTTTGCCATTTGTCTCCAGGGGATAGCTCCATCCTCCTGCTTTCTCCCTGGCTCACTCAGAACAAGTGAGGCCCATTAGCATCCTTCTCAACAAGTGTGTAGGTCCTATAGCATAAGTGAGAAGTGAAACTGGGGGTGAGGCACAACTTCGCCCTCCACGTATAACCTGTGTGGCCCCTGACAAATGCCCTGAGCAGCCTGTGCTTCAGTTCCATTCTTGCCAAAAGCATGATCCCTGTAAAGCACTCACACTGAGTCCAACACAAAACATCCCTTATATAAGCTCTTGCCCTTTTTTATTTTTAACTTTTTTTTTTTGTGCAGTGCTGGGGATTGAACTCAGGACCTCATACATGCTAAGCGGGCACTCTACCACTGACCTGCACCCCCAGCCCGAACTCTCGTGTTTATTATTATGTTTCAGGGTCCCCATCCTGGCTCTGCCACCTCCTCCTCACTGAACTTGGCCAAGCACCCCAGCATCTCTGGGTCTTTGATTCCTCATCTGTGACATTCAGATCATCAAGCCTCCCTTAAGGGGCTGTTGTGAAAGTCAACGAGATTAAATGTGGTAATGATAATGTGTGTTGAACGCTGAGCGTGGTGCCAGGCGTGGAATAAGTGCTCAATAAATGGCGGCCATTATCGTTATTAGGAGTTGTGAGTCTAAGTTACACGGTGGAGAACAAGATTGATGTGAAGCCAGTTTCCCTCGCCACCTGGGCCTTCCCCTGCCTGGACTGCCTCCCAGCCCTGAAGCAATTTGACTTGGAAAGACAAGGGCGGCTGCGGTGGGAGAGCTGCCAGCCACTGTGGGATGGTGGTGGTCCTGAGAGACAGTGGGGCTGAGTGTTAGGCCCCCAGTGATATGGGCGGATGCACACGGGTCTACAGCCTGGAGGGCATGCTGACAGCTCTGGCTTAGCCATCACTTCAGGAGGCCAGGCTGGAGGAGGCGGGAAGGGTGCAAAAGCCAGAGACAGCTTCTTTTAGGGCTAGAAGAAGCCGAGGAGGGCTCCAGGACTGTAGCCTCCAAAGGATTCATTGTAGGTTGGCTCAGTGACAGGGCAAGAGAGTTATGTTTGAGAACCCAGATAGAACGGACCTCAGTGGAGTTCTCAGTGCTTATGCACATTGATTTTCAGTCTTCTGTCACCCCTGTGGAGAATCAGTGTCATTACTTGTCCCCATACAAAGTCCCACGAGATCCTTTGATGGGTAAAGGAGATGATTCTGGAGTCTACCCTATGGGCCAGGAGTTGCTAGGCTCCTCTTCCTTCTGCTGGGGGACTTTACAGCTGCATCTATAACTTTCCAAAACCCAGGCAGGCTCCCTTCAGATAAATACAAAAACTTTCCACCTTCTTTTTTCATGCTATTGAAATTTCAAAATAGTGATCATGATGTTGACTCTGCTTTTCCTGCTGCATGTGTCCCATGCTTTGAACCCAGAGGTTCTGGCACCCCTTATAGGAGAGGGAACCTGGATGGAGTCACAGAGTGGTGGCCACAGTGGGACCTTAGTGGAAATGAGCCTGTGAGGGACTCACCAGCCTTTGGGATCAACATCAGGCCCTTACCCAAGATGGCCAGCACTAGGAAGCTGTTGTGGGCTGTCTCTTCTGGCCCTCTAGGGACATCTCCTTCATCCCTTCCATGTTTATGTGCATAATTCTTTCTGTGCACGTGTTTCTGTGAGTGCACTCTCCAGTCTTGGTCAGACCTTCTGCTCTTTCCATTCAGACTAGTGTTTATATGTCTCTTCCTCAGTACTCAGTACTCCCGTGGTACTTCTTTTTTTTTATTTAGTTGTAGATGGACACAATGTCTTTATTTTATTTATTTATGTGGTGCTGAGGATCGAATCCATAACCCAGCACATGTGAAGCAAGCGCTCTACCCCTGAGATGCAACCCAGCACCATGGGTACTTCTTAATACCTCATATGGGGTCACATCTAGCACCACTGTGTCCCCCACCAATACCTGTTGAATGAATCAATTCCTTCAGGCCACATGCCACATTTTGTTTCTCCCTTCGACTGCACTTTATTATATTCTCTATTGTCTTCAAACCCTCCTCTCACCTTCTGATTGGACAGCCCCTTCCCTTTGCCCAAGCTTTTGTTGAAAGCATCTCAGCCTCCACTGTGGTTCCTGCCACCCAATGTGCACACCTCACCAACCAGTTCCAGATGGCCCACTGGAAACGAGGCAGAAACCCAAAAAAGTCCCCCTGTCTGCCAGGGAATGTGGAGATGAGCCAGGATCAGGAAGGGTTAACAGAGGCAACATGCTGGGACCCTGTCCTCCCTGCCCACCTGCCTCCAGCCAGCCCCACGGCTCAACTTGTCTCAGTCCCCTGATTTCCCTGTCAGACAGTGAGACAGTCACAGAAATGATCCGAAGCCACATGGAGTCGTGATAGCTTATTATGTGCTCCGTGAATGTTAATAATCAAGAGCTGAAGCTATTGACTTCTTTAACCCTCCCCTCTACTCAGAGGTGGTGATGACTGAGTGGCAGGCGGAGGGAGGCGTGTCTTGAAATCAGCAGAAAATGAAGGTGCTTTCATTCAACTAGGAGAGGTGGTTGGGGGACTGGCAGGAGCTTGGGGCTTGCAGGCAGTGCCTGCCACATCAGCAGCTGCTCTGACCAAGGGTGCTCAGGAAGCCTGGGTGAGGAGGACTGGCCCTGCCCGGCTGATTCACCTGGCCACTGGCACCCTGGGAGGAAAAGACTGGAGTCCCTGGCAGGGGATGCAGGTGAGAAGTGTAGAGAGAAATGCCCCTTTCTTCCAAAATCTCTCTCTAATCACTTTCTGCTTCTAGCTCAGACCACACAGCAGGTAACTGATGTGCTTAAGGATGTATTTCTTTGGGTCCTGTCTGTGACGGTATTTGTGGATGATCAGGGTAAGGTCAGGGACTCCACATACCTTCAGCCCTGCTGGCTGCCTGGGCTATGTCCTAATTAATGGGAAGAGGGGCCAGGCTGAGGTTCAATGTCAGTTGTACTTCTAGAGGGGGGTGTGGGGACCAGGAACAAGCTCTGCCTTAGCTCAGAGGGGGAGGATGAAATCAGGGCCAGGCAGCAGGATAAGGGCTTGGAAAAGCATCCTGCCCTGGCAACCAGACCTGGTTGGGACAGCTGGAGCCTACATCTGAGGCTCAGAGGGAACAGGGGTCACATCCCAGCTCCCCATGGTCAAGTTACTTAACCTCAAGCCTCAGATCCCTTGTTTATAAAACAGAGACAGTAATACCCACTTTATAAGGTTGTGAAAATTAAATGAGATTCTTCAGAAAACAGCCATCATGGTGCCTAGCATAGCATAAGCACCTAATAAAGTGTATAAATATTTATAATGTGTACATCAATATCTGAACTATATGTACTTAAAGTTGTTTGGCAGCAGGACCCGGTCTCCCCATACTGAGTCTATAGCAACAAGACTATTTCCAGCCTCTCCACCCAACAGGGCTGCTGAGCATCTGCAAGCCTGGCTGACCGTGTTTCTGGGGTTGAGCATGACTGAACTTATGATTGTGGGGGGTGGGGTCAGTGACCCAGTGACAGTGTCTGGGAAGTAGGGGGTTGCTGTGCATGAGGCTAACTGCCTTCATTTGAGCTTCAGTCATCAGCCAAGCTCTGTCTCCTGGATGTGTGTGTGTGCTGCTAGCTTAAGTCTGTCCTGGCCTGCAGAAGTCCAGAGCTGATCAGAAAATGGATTTGGGAGACTGGGGGTGGAAGAGCACCTACCTAACATTTGTGAGGCTCTGGATTCAATCCCCAGCACTGAAAAAAAGGAGATGGAGAGGAAGAAGGGATTGGGGCAAGTAATTTCCCAAAACATTTAGCATAGGCTTCCTTTAAATAGGAATGCTATATATCTATTTAAAATAGATTCTGAGGCTGGTGCGGTGGCGCACCTGTAATCCCAGCATCTCAGGAGGCTGAGGCAGGAGGATTGAGAGTTCAAAGCCAGCCTCAGCAACAGCAAGGCACCTAAGCAAGTCAGTGAGACCCTGTCTCTAAATAGAATACAAAATAGGACTGGAGATGTGGCTCAGTGGTTAAGGCCCCACTACCAAAAAACCGATTTGACTTTGCACAATTTGATTCATGTTTCAGCCAATATCCTCCCAGATAGTTGTCTGTGTGTGAACTTTTAATTTGACCACGTATATGCATGTATTTCTATGGTGGAGTATCATACTATGCAGACTGTTTATGAGCTTTTTTTTTTTTTTTTTACTTTATTGCACACATCACTCCATTTCATTATATATACAGCTTTGTCATTATTTTTGTCACGTTTCTATTTCCATCGTCATCATTTTTATTGCTGGTATAGTTTTCCACAAAACACGAGAAGATTTTTCATCTTGCAGATTTGATTCTAGCATCAGGAACACAGCATGTGGCAGGGAACACAAACCTGGAGCCCTGTTCTTCACGTTGCTTTGTGCGCACAGAAGGCATTGGAACATACCTATTTTCCTCCCACTTAATTGGCATATGTGGATGGGTCCTCTGCCATCATCATTTGCAGTATAGTTCCTGATGAGAAACTTCAATTTGTTACAATTCTATGGAAAGTCATTTCCTTTTTTTTTTTTTTTTTTAATTTGATACCCAGGGGCATTTTACCACTGAGCTACATCCCTGGCCCACCCTTTTTTTTTTTTTTTTTTTTTTTTTTTTGGTACTGGGGATTGAACCCAGGGCCTTGTGCTTACAAGGCAAGCACTCTACCAGCTGAGCTATCTCCCCAGCCCCCCCACCCTTTTATTTTATGAGACAGGGTCTCACCAAGTTGCCCAGGCTGGCCTCAAACTTGTGATCCTCCTGCCTTAGCCTCCCAAGTCACTGGGATTACAGGTGTGCACCATCACAACCAGTCAGGAAAGTTATTTTCCAGATGTTTTGCTAGTTTATAAACTCTTTCCAATATGATACTCATTTAGGACAAAGGGTTATATCTTGTTCATCCTTAAAATTCCCAGAACAATTCCTTACATGCAGTATTGAATAAATGTTGAATTGAAGCACCTAATGTTTTTTAATTAAGCATCTCAGGCAGCAGCACTGCCTGTAGTCGCAGCTACTAGAGAACCTGAGTCTGGAGAGTCACTTGAGGCTAGGAGTTTGAGGCCATCCTGAGCAATCATAGCAAGACCCTGTAAAAATTAACTATCTTCAATATTAATTTATGCAGTGCAGTGTACATTTTCTGGGCCTCTTTGTATAGAAGGTTTGAACGCAGTTTCATCCTTTTTGGTTGACACAGCCTCATGAACATCATTTTGTGTGTGGTTCGTGATATCATGAAGTCCTCAGGGCCCATGGAGGTATGTGGGGCCACTTGCCCAGTGAGTAAATTGTCCCACACAACTGTTCCATGAGGTGGTGGTGCCTGCTCTCAGAACAATTTCCTTCCCTCCTCTCCTTCTGTGTCCTTGGTGGCAGAAGCAACTTGGGAAGCTGTCCATGGACCTTGGTGGGACCTGGGTGGAATGGCCGGGATGTCCAGTGAGGCCCTTCAGGCTGACCTTGGTGCAGAGTGTCTGTGCTTTGGTGCTTTCTGATTCTTAGCTGGAGTCTGTGATGGGGAAGGCATGAGATGGGGGTTCCATCTTATGGAAGTTGTGACATAACTTAAATGCCTCAGATTAGGACATTGAGGAGGGCACCTGATCAGGCCTTGGAACAGGCCTGCACACATAGGTGGCCTACAGGGTACACCCCGGAGTGATGGGTAGACATCCCTTTCCCCACTCTTAGCCAATAGCCCTCAGTGTCATTTCCTCTGGGCCTGGCCAGTTGGATTCATGCTAATGGAGCCCATGTGGCCAGCAGACCCACCTTCTCCAGACCTCCATCACCCACTGGTCGGCACCACTTGGTGTGGATTTGAGCTTCCCTGCCCAGCGCTGCAGAAGGAGTGTTTCGTGTCTCCATGTGTCCTATCTCCCCAGCAGATTGGCCTGTTCCAGGAGAGACCACATCTCACCTTCTCAGTTGTGATACTCTAAGTAGTTCCTGCCTGCTTGGGCCTTTATTCTGCAAATAGTCCTTGTGCTAGTCATTAGGAACAAGACAGTGAAGAGAAATAGACACGGCCTCTGCTCCTGGGGAGCTGACAGATTTCGAAGTCAGGTGTGGTGGCACATACCTATAATCCCAGCAACTTGGAAAACTGAGGCAGAAGGATAGCAAGTTCAAGGTCAACCTCAGCAACTTAGTGAGATCCTATCTCAAAATAAAAACACATAAATAAAAAGGACTGGAGATGTAGCTAAGTGGTAAAATGCCTCAGCAAAAAACAAGCTGGTGTTTCTGCTGAGGTCTGCAGGATGCGTAGGCTGATGAGGAGACAGTGGTCAGATGCATTCCAGACAGAGGCTGCGGCACATGTGAAGGTCCTGTGGCATTGGCAGAGCAAGGACCAGGGACTGAAGGAAGGCCAACCTGAAGAGGATAAAGAGCAGGGTGGAACAGGAGACAGGTGTGAGAGAGGCTGGCGAGGAGGAAGGGTCCAGCCTGAACAGGCATCCTCACCGTGCAGAAGGTGTGGGGGGTCTTCAAAGACAATCAGGAAGCCTCTGAAGGCTGCTGAGCTGGCAGGGATGGGAGAAATGATATGATTTGATTTGTATCTTGAAAAGATCAGTTGGGCTGTATGTCAAGAGCCACTTGGAAGCAGGCCAAGGTGAGGGTGGGGACTCCTGCCAAGGGGTTTGTGGCATAGGCCATGCATGGGGTGGTGGCTGTGTGGATCGGGGAGGGGTGCTGCAGGTTGGAGGGACATCTGGAGTTCTTGGAGATGGACCGTTTGGGCAGGGTGAAGGAGAGTGAACACCCAGGGTGCTGGCTGGGTGTTTGGCTCTACATCCGATGGAAAGAGCTGTGGTTGTTGCCTGCTCGGCACCTCGCAGTGAGCTAAGCCCATTCACAAACTGTCTCCCTAGCCTTCCCAACTGGGGCCCTGCCTGTCACCACTGATTTACAGATGAGGAGATGAGGCCGAGGTAAGTGCCCAGGTCAGGATTGCCTCCAAAGGGCTCTGTCCTGTGTCCCAGGGCTAAACCCCAAGGCACCCCTTTCCCTGTGCGCTCAGGGCTGGGACACACACCTGCAAACGGGTGAATGGAGGGGTTGAGACAGGGTGATGAGAGAGGACACACAGTCTGTAGGCCTTGATTTTTGTCCCTTCTGCTTTGAGTCGGGCCCAGCAGCGAGCCAGACACAGATCCAGGCTGCAAGATGCAGGAGGCGGTCGAGCCCCAGAAACCAGTGCTCACGTGCCCAGAGCAATTCCACTCCAGGGAAACGCAGCCCCTGCAGGAAGCAGGTGGCTTTCCCTGGGACCTGGGGCTCTCCTTGACAGTGAGGGGCTTCATTTCTGTGAGTCAGAGGCGGGCCTAGCCTCTCGTGCACATATGCTTTTTAAAATGCCAGCTGTTTAATTTTGGGTATTGGAACCTGGAAACAAAGACAAAACCCATAAGGGGAAAAGGCTCATTAGCCTCTTATTGATCTGAGATTTAATAGAGCAGCAATTATGTATTGTTTGAACTGGAGCCTGTTGTCTTTTTGTGGCCCTGGCCTCTTAGGAGCATCTTATTCCCATACCTGCCACAGACACAATAGGTGCTTAGACATGACGAAGAGATGGCAGGAACTGGCTGCAGGGTCCCCCAGTGATGGCTGGTAGCTGGAACACAGGGTTGTGCACTCAAGGAGGTTGGTATGCTTTGTCATGCCACCTTACCTAGCCTGCATGGGGCTCCCCAAAGCAAGGGGTAGAGGGGACATTCCAGAAACCCCTACCGCCACCCTGCCTGCCTAAGGTGGAACTGGAGGGGCTTTCTCCCTGCCTGGAAACCACAGCCCTTATTGGAACCTGGGGAACAAGCAGCACTGTACCCACACTCTGTTGGGAAAGTGGGGGTTCCTAACCCCAGCAAGAACAAGTCACTCTCCCCTTTCCCCACATCCTACCCCAGACTGGAGCTGATCAACAACCTTTGAGCCTGCTTCTGGAGGGTGACTGATCCATCCTGCTCCTGTCCCCAGGCTGGGCTTCCGTGTTCCTGGGTCTAGGGATGGAGAACAGGACAGTTTTCAGTCCCTCCCTCCTACTTTCGTTCCCTGCCCCCAGCAGCATAGATGTGTGATCAATCAGACAGTATTTACCAAGGTCATGTGCACCTTCATCCTTCAGAACCCTGCTTGCTCCTCACCCCTGTGATACAGCCAAACACCTGTCAGCCTGGGCCGGGTGAACTTTGAGCTGTCAAGCATCACCAGGGGCTCAGTGAGGCCTGGCGCTGCCCTGTTCACCAGTGTCTCTTAACACAGCTGTGCTCCTCAGGTGCCCACAGGTGATGGTCACATGGACTACGAAATCAGAGAACAAGGAAGAGGCAGATGGGTGGGGCGCAGACTCATCCAGCACAGGACACATTTGGCTACTTGGAAGTGGGTCATTTTGGGAACTGCTGTTCTTTGGAGGCAGAACACAAGTCCTGCATGCTAAGGCTGAGTCCTGCAGCCCCCTGCCACCCAGAAGAACTTCCAGCCATGATGTAAATGTCCTGTTTCTGTTCTGTCTCATATCTGGCCACCAGCCAGATGTGACAGTTGAGTACCTAAAAAGAGCTTAGTCCCACTGAGGAACTGTTTTGTTTCGTTGAACTGTTTTTTTGGTCCTGAAGTTCAATCCCAGTGTCTCACACATACTAGGCAAGTGTTCTACACCCTCAGCCCCTAATTTCACTTTAAATATTCACCTGTGGCTGGTGGCTACTACATTAGATAGCAGAAGGCTATCTCCTAATAGGGGGAAACATGCAAAGTTTTAAAACAAGTTCTGACAAGGGGTTTCACTAATCACAACCCTGGTGTTTGAGTGTTTATGATGTGCTGGTTGCTTTTCATGTATATCTAAGTGAATTTTCAAAGCAATCCTGAGAATAAACATTATCCCATTTATGGATGAGAACAACTGAGTCTTGGAGAGGTTTTGAGTAGTTTACCCAAGAGTCCACCCAAAGCCTGTGTAACAGGCACCATGCTACACTGCCTCAGCATGAGCTGAGAACAGCATTTCAGAAACACAACATTGGTGACCAAGTTCAGGGTCACGGGGATTAGAGCACCAAGGAGAACTGGGGACTCTTAAATGACTCCAGGATTGAGAGAGATGATAATGCACCCATTTCTAGAGCTTCCAACATGCAAAAGCAGAGGGAAGAGCCCAGTCCTGGTGGGGGTTGCTAGGGACTGAATGTATTGCCTTAAATCCCTGTGTTAAAGCCTCTCCTCCTATTGGGTAATATTTGGAGGTGAGACTTTTGGGAGATCATTAGGGTTAGATGAGGTCACAAGAGTGGACCCCCCTCCTGGTGCCTTTATAAGAAGAGACCAGAGCCTCTTCTCTCCCTCCACCACGTGAGGACACAGACTGCTGTCTGTAAACCAGGAGGAGGGCCCTCACCAGAACCCACCATGTGGACACTCTGATCTGAGTGAGAAAGAAGTTTCTGTTGTCCAAACCACCCAGTCTAGATTAGTTTTATTATAGCAGACAGAGCTTAAGATAGGGGCAGGACTGCACTGTCCCGCCCCCTTGGCTGTGTGTGTAGGGAAGGTGGCAGTCAGGCTGAGGAGACCCTGTGGGGGGTGTGAGCGGAGCTGCTGGAAACTTCTCCCTTTCCTCCTATGGGATGGATGGATGGATGGATGGATGGATGGATAGATAGATAGATAGATAGCTCACTTGCTCAGGACAAAGCCAACTGTCTGGCCTAGAACCAGCATTGGGGAGTGTATGAGCTTGTGTTGGCTGCACCTGCATGCCCAGGGAAGTCTTTGTCCCAGGGTCATTCTGTGTCCCTTCTCTGCCCAGTCATTTGAGAGCCATCAGCCACATCCTCAGGTACCCGCCTGAGCAGAACCAACCCCCTGATTGCCATGGGCACCTGCTTCTGGGAGGGGAGGGCATGATTGCTCCCCTGAGCTCTGAAAAAATATCCTGCTTTGCCATTAACTAGCTGAGAACTGAAGCAGTCCATGACATTGCTGAGCAGCCTCCGCTGCTTCATCTGTACAATAGGGATCGTAACCCCCACTCCATACTTCATGTCCAGGGTTGCCGTGCCTCTTACACACACATATCTGGTAGCCATTGGTGTTTTATTGCCACCTGATCTAAAAGACCACAGTCTCATTCAACAGCCTGGGGAGGAAGAGCACACTTTGTTTTGGGGTGAGCTGTCAACAAAACCCCTAAGAATGCAGCAGGGAGATCTGGCCTCTCTGAGGGCCGTTTTACACACCTGCCATCTGTATAGGGGCTGGTGGAAATCAGCAAGGACGACAAAGGCAGCCAGCTTTAGCCCCTGCTTCCTCTCCTCAGGGAAGGAGCTGGCTCCAGGCCCACCTTGGCTGATGGGCCGTGCTGCCCTAGAAGTAGCGGGATTGGGGATGAGAGGTGCAGGGGTAAAGAGAGGCAGCCCTGAGGGGAAGGTCGGGATGGCAGCTCGGGTCTAGGGAGACAGGCTGCTGGTCCGTAGAGGGCTCACCTTCAACAGGGCAAAGATCCCACGCCCAGGACTGACAGGGGGCCATCCCCACCCCTTTCAAGAACCATGATCACTCAGAGGGCAAGAAAATAGTCGCGAACAGTGCCCAGGAGACCCTCCCCAGATGAACTGGATCGCCAAAGACCCTAAGCCTAGAACCCTCCCAAGAGCTGGGGAGGGACCCCTGTGACGAGCAGGACCTGAAGGGACTGACTTCTCTGCCAGCACAGAGGGATGGGAGCTTGGAGCACTTTCTGTTTTATTTGGAAAAATAAGAGAAAAAAAGAAATGACGTTTCTCACACCTGAGCTTGGAATGTGGCCAGTCCATGCCCCCGCCAGTGTGTCACAGCCTCTCTTCTGCGTGCAGACTCCCTCCCTCCACCCCTCCCGCAGTGCCCAGGCTCAGCCACCCAATCAGGCTGGTGACACACGCTTTGGGAAGCCAAGTTGGTGACATTTCCCTCTCTGTGGAGAGGTGTGCTCCTTGCTCAGTTGGCAGCCTGCAGAAAAGGCCAAGTAACAGATCCAGCCTTCCCTCGCCTGGGGGTAGGGACTGGAGAAAGCCCCCTCCCCTGCAGGAACTGCAGGCTCTGAGTCCCCTGCAGAGGAGCCACTGTCACCATCGCTGAATCATGCCTGGGGTGGGCCAGGAACCAGTCTCAGCCCCAACAAATCCACCTCTGCCTCCCTGTGTTTGTTCTGGCCTCCTCGGTATTGCTTGTTGCAGTGCCTCTAGGGGAAGCAAAATATGTATTTAGAAATTCCATGCTTAAACAAGAGAAGGAAAAACACTAGAATCTGGGTTCTTGCTATTTATGTATCCTGAGGAAATGATATCATGGCTCCAGAGTCAGTCCCAAGTCAGTCCCAAACCTAGTCCGAACTTGCCACATGATGTTGGGCAAATTCTCAAATTCCATCACAGTCCAGATTCCTCACCTGTAAAATGGGCCTTCAGCTTGTATAAGGGGGTCTTAGGACCATTTAGGAAAGAGGGTTTGGCATAAAGTACATGCTCAAGTCCTCACGGGCACTTCCCGCTATGGGGTCCTCTAACCTGTCAGGCAGGCGTGTGAGCTTTCTGCATGGTTATGTACAAACAGGTGTCTTCTTTGCTGGATGACATTCTTTCCTGCCCACATGTCCGGTAGCAGCACGTGCTGTGTGAAGGCCATACCGCATTCCGTTGTGTTTGCCTGGATCTTCCCCTGCTGTTGGGCGTTTGGGTTATTTCCAGTTCTTTGCTGCTGAAAATGATGGAGCTGTGAATATCAGCAGGCTTTTTTTTTATGAGGCCCTAATAGAACATAATTATGGGGGTGGAATTTATAGCGTGGGCAGCACACATCCACTGGACCCCAGAGCTAGCCAAGGGTTTCCATGCCTCTGGGACGATCTGTCCTTGTAGCCTGAAGCAAAATCCATCATCCCTGGGAAGATGCCGAGGTGACTCTTGTTTACCATTGTCCCAGTCCCTCACCTGAGGGTTAAGCAGCTAACGGATTAATGCCCCTGTGTCCTCTCTCTTGTAGAAAGTCTGCACCAAATGTGGGATCGAGACCTCCCCTGGCCAGAAGCGGCCCCTGTGGCTGTGTAAGATCTGCAGTGAGCAAAGAGAGGTAGGGCAGCGGGGTCTGGGCACACTCCTGTGTGGGGATTACATGGTTGGTTGCTGGCAGCGGCCTCTCTGGAGGTCAAGGAGGAACCATCCAGGGATGTCCGGGGAAGAAGGGTGGGAAGGGACAACCGGCTTGGTTTGCCCACCACGTCCATATGGGCCCTGCTTCTATGCTTGTGGGGTCCGTGGTTTCAGTGGTATGTGGCAATTGGAGGGGGCCTGTAACTGCAGCGATTGTAGTAGCTGCCCAGGTTGAATGTTTACTAAGCTCTTGACCTTATGCTGATAAGTCCCTTAGGTTTATATGTTCATTTCCTCCTTATTCAGCCCTGTCAGTGGGCACTATTTGTATCCCTTTTTCCTGATTGGGAAATGGAGGCACAGTGGCTCAGTGACTTGTGGACACTGAGCTAGTGGGGGACGGCTGCGGGTAGTGGGAAACCAGGCGTAGCCAGGGCCTGCTGCAGTGTGCCACCCCCAGGTCCTTTCTGGGGCTAGGGTTCTGTCATTTCCTGTTCTGACCCCATTTCAGGGGTGGAAATTGAGGGTGAATGAGGCAGAAGCGGGGGGCAAGGGGAGGCTAGAACTGTGTCTCCCAGCCCCAAGCTAAGGGCTTTCCTCATTACCCCACGATCAGGGAGGATCAGAAACAACAGGACTAGAGAGGTGGCTTCTGGGGAGGGCCATGGGGAGGCAGAATGGGGACAGAAGGAGACTGGTCAAGGGAGCATGTCCCTGACTTTCCAGATATGGGTTTATCTTTCTATTTATTTTTCTTGGCACTTAGTTTGTGCTCATCATCTGAGGATCCATGAAATTTTGCAGTCCTGGAAAATGCTCACTCATAGCACCTTTGAACGTTGCTGTTGTGCCATTTCATCTTTCCCCTTCTGAAGATCATACGCTTGGCAACTTCTTCGTCCATCCTGTCCAGCTCCCTCGGCTCTGCTGCCCACTGATGGTGCTCCCTCACCCCCAGCCCTCTTCCAGCTGTGAAACCTCCTCACCAGCCCCATTTTTAGTGTCTTGACCCTGGCCCTCCACCTCTCATGGGGCACTTTAAGTACCTGAATCCTGGAGGGACCATCTCCCAGGTGCCTCCACCTGCTTCTGGGTCTGGCCCTCTGCCAGCAGGGCCTTCACGTCACAAGATATATTGAGAGATACATCTTGGTTTTGAACACATGTAATTTTCCTTTTGTTGTTTTAAAAATATTTCCATCTGTCATTGCTGTGTGTTTGGAAGAGAGAATGCAACAAGCAGAGCCTGGGAGAGTGAACTAGTCTTTGGTCTTGCCTGGTGGTCCCTGTGCCTTGTCCCCAAATGGTGATGACAATGCCTGCTTCATGGAGATGCTGCAAGAATTCAGCAAGATCTTTAAAGGGTGCCAAAATGTCTGGCACTCCTTCAATATTAGAAACTTCTCTTCCCCCGTTCAGAAAGTCCCTCTTTGAACAGGAAGCCTTTGGGTCTTCAGTGAAGCCCTTTCAAGGTTCTGATGTTTAATATCTTCCAGAGAGGAAATTCCTTCACGCGTGATCTTGTGGGGAGACACTTTTGCAGGATGAAATGATGGTTACAAGTGAACTGTGGGAGGTCAGAGGTCAAGGAGCTGTCAAGGAAAAGAAAGTGGGGAAGGAAAGACAAATTTTGCAGACTTAATCAGCTAGCGGAGGGCCGCTGAGGCCACTGCTCTGCCCAGCCACATCACGAGTTACCTCCATGCTCCTTAATAGTCCTGACCTACCACATGCAGGGAAGGCCCCCTCCAGCCTTTCCTAATCTCCAGAGCACTCCAGGGCCCAGAAAAGTCCAAAATAGCTTAGGATGAATTTTCTTATCTTTCCCAAGGCAAAGAATATGAGGTTATGCATTAGGCTATCAGTTTGTCCTTGAATTTTTAGAATCCAATAAAACTTAGCAAGATCAAGAATGTTCCTTGTCCTCAGCGTCAGGCATTCTTTGGACACATAGTAGGTAGGGTTGGGGCTGTAAATGTGCTCATGCTATATGAGCCGACGGGTACCACATCCATGTGTTGTGTTTTCTGTCTGCTTTTGGGGTAGGAAGAGGGGCAGGGTGAAAGGTTTCCTAATGCCTTTTTTTCTTAGAAAAATATCTAATCATAAAGAGATAGCATAATAGGGCATTTAAATTGTCAGATTTTAAGCACTGGTTCTGAGACTGTGATAAGAATTTGGCATTCTGTCCCACGGCAAAGGCCAAATCCTAATGGAAGAACTTGGGTTTTCTGATGGAAACTTGTTCCACTCTGCCCAGGTGCTCTGATCTTCCTTTCCTTTTGGTGCTTCACTTCCATCATCTCTTGCTATCTTTTTTTTTTTTTTTTTTTTTTTTTTTCCTGGAGTGAGTCAAATGCGGGTCAAATGTTCCTGGGACTGTCAGTTTGGTATTGCTGCCCATTTTATGCACTTGAACTGTAGAGCAACGTGAGCCTTAGTCCCTCCGCTCTTGAGGGGTTTATAATCTAATACATTTATTCATTCAGGTAGTCAACACATATTTATTGAGCATCTTCTATGTGCCCGGCCAAACTGCTTCTCTAATGGGAGAGAAAGAACACATGCAGAGTCAAGTACATTCTGTAACCTCAGAGATGACGATGAAGTGCTCAAGGCAAAGGGAAAAGAGGTGTTGAGATTAGTAGTAGGGTCACAGAGGGGCTCACTGATAAAAGGACATTTGAGCCGAGATCTGAAGCACACTCTGTGACTGTGGGGAGGGCACTTGGCAAGTAGAGGGTACAGCAAGTGCAAAGGCCCTGGGTGGGTTTGTGCTTGGTGGATTTGAGCAGCAGCAAGGAGTCCAGCTGAACTGGAGCGACATTAGGGTTGGAGAGGTGTTCAGAGATGTAGGAGGAGGTAAGATCATAGTGGTCCTTTCAGACCTCTGTGAGCACTTTGGCTTTTATAGTCAGTGAAATGAGGAGCCCTTGGAGGGTCTCAGGGAGAGGAGGGATGTGATCTATCCCTCCCTGTTCTTAAAGAATGCTGGCCGCTGTGCTGAGAATAAATTGTAGGCTATCATGTCAGAGCAGTATACAGTATTTTATTTTTCCTATTGAATGTTGCTCAGGTATCTGTTTTTTATCAGTTGCTACCCTTAGAAGCTTTCATTTTTACAATGTGTATATATTTTAGTCTTTTCTGGAATTAATATGGATCATCAAGAAACCTTTATAATGTTTAGAGAAGCATTAAAAAAAAAAAAAACACTAAAAAAATCCATAATCTTACTATCCAAAGAAACTGCTGTCAACGTTTTGGCATATTTGCCTCTTTCTGTGCCTTTCTTGTTTAGACTGTTGAACCTGTGTTTTCAATCAACATTGGATCTTAAGTATTTCCCAGTGTAATCAAGAACTCTTTGTAAACATTCTCAACCATAGTCTGTCATATGGCTCTTCTAATTTAGGACATTTGTTTCCATTTCTTTCTCTTATTAGCAACTGTATGTAAAACTTTTTGCATGCATTTTATTTAATTGAATTCCTTCACATATTTATTTTGCAGCGCCAGGGATGGGACCCAGGGCCTGGTGCGTTCCAGGCAAGTGTCCCACCACTGAGCGACAACCCAGCCTTGGCCTACCTTTTAGATTTCAGCCTCAGAATGAATTCCTAGGGTTCACTTTCCCTCTTTCCTGATAGACCCTGGCATTATTGTTTTTATTTAATTCATAAGTACCTGGTGTGCAATTTGATGCAATTTTTCAAAATAAGGGCACGTGGATGGTGTGTTTTCTGAGTCCTTTGCTCTCTGATAACTGTTGCCTTGCTACATAAAGCACAACTTGACTGATAATACAGTTGATCAGAATATTTCCCACTCAATTCTGTACCCTTTACCTCTTTGTCTACCTGAAGAACCATCATCAGGGAGAGTTGGCAATTAGGGGAAGTAATATCCAGGGAAGGGGAGAAACAAAACCTGTAAAAGAGACTATAGATAAGGTTTTTTAAAAATTAATTAATTAACTAAAAGAAGGAATAGAAATCAAATTGAACAGACCCTTTGAGAAAAGTATGGGTAAATTTGAAAAAGAACCATTTTCTTTCTAAAAATGTATCATAAAACTCACTTGAACTATATACTTCAATCATTTCTTAGAGCAACAAACCTTATCATTCTCATTTATGGCCACAGACATTGGCTTATCATTTGCCTTATCAATTTTTTTTTTTTAATTCCTGTTTGGTGCTCCCAACTACCTTGCCTGTGATTTCCTAGAGCCCAGCTCTCAAAAATATGATGCAGTGTTGGGACTGGGGCTCTGTAGCATGCACAAGCCCCTGGGTTCCAGCCCAGCACTGCAAAACAAAAATCAAACAAAAAAGAACACGATTCATCTGTGACTACACCAGACTCTGTTTGCCTAACTAGCTGCTTGGCTTTTGTAAACTAGCCGTCTACACGTGCATTCCATTTCCCACAGAATGTCCCTCTGTGTCCATTCTCATTCCAGGAACTCTGTGGACTGGCACTTTCTTTAGTCACTTGCCTGGTTTCCTTGCTGGCAAATTCATAAACTCTGACACGTGTTCAAGATTGAGAGAAACAAGAAAGGGAACCAAGTGTCCCTCCAGTGGGCTGGTTAGATAGCACATCAGGCTCATGGGGGAAGGACCTCAGGAACCAGAAGGCAGTTCAAGGATGTGGCATGGAAGGACAAACAGAGGACACCCATGAAGTCACAGCTGAGAGTAAGGACAAGACAAGAGCTAGTGGGCAGTGGCACAGTGTAAAGTTTGGTACCAGGTATTGAACCCAGGGGCACTCCACCACTGAGCCACATCCCCAACCCTTTGTTTTTTTTATTTTGAGACAGGGTCTCACTAAGTTGCTTAGGGCCTCACTAAGCGGCCCAGGCTGACCTCAAACCTGCCTTAGCTTCATGATCTGCTGGGATTCCAGGTGTGGGCCACCAGGCCTGGCCTCAATATTGTGATTTTGAAATTCATCACATTGATGCACCTGGCCATATTCATTCCTCTCGTTGCTGTCTGGGTTCCCTGTGATGAATACAGCCCTAGCTGCTTATTCCTTCTGTTGATTTGTCAGTGACTCCACTCCTTTGCTATTAGGAATAATTCTGTCACCCTCCATCTCTCCCAGAACACAGGTATGAGAGTTTCTCCAGCATCTACACCTGAGAGGGCGTCTCTTGGGCCAGGACATGTGCTCACATTCAGCTTCATTAGGTATTCCCAATCATATTCCAAAGCAGTTGGACCAGCAGGTGCTCCTGCGAGCAGGTGACCAGAGTTCTCTCTCCAGCACTTCCTGTTCTCCCTGGTCTTTTCTGCTCTCCTGCCTCGGCTTGGGTCCTCCATCTTCCCCTCCTTTGGCCTGTGTTCTTCTTTTGGCTAGTTCATAGACGGACAGTCTTCAGCTTTCCAAGGTGCCCGTCGTCTACTTCTCTCCGAAACCTGGCGTGCATATTCACAGGTACTGACATTCTCCAGGCTTTTCTCTCTTTCTGAGTCTTCTGAAAGGCACGTGCCCCCCCCACACACACACTGCTCTGGTAGTTTTCCCTGGCCCCAGTTCGTTCTCAGGTGCGTCTCAGGTGTGTTGAACTCAGCCCTCCAGGGTTGACCCAGAGGCTATGGACAGATCTCTCCCAGCACTTCCCTTTGTCTGGGATTTCACCTGTGATGCTCTGCTCCGTGGAGGAGGCCCCTTTGGCTCTCCTGTGCCTGGGCCTTCAAGGGCCTTTGGAACTGGGGAGGACATGAAGGACAGTAGCCCCCGGTCTGTGCCTTCCCCTCAGCTCTTCCTCTCTGCTCTCCCACACTGAGCCTGATGAAATCCACCTTCCCAGATGCAGTGCACATTGCCAGCCTGGCTGTGTCTGGGAGTCAAATCTCCTGGGGACGATGGCAGAGCTGCAGGAGGGAGGACAGCCCCTGTGTGGTTCCAGAAACCTGCACCCTTCTGGGTCAGGAAGGCTGCTCCGAAGGCTTCTGAGCCCTTCCCCTGCCCCCTGACAGACAGGCAAGTCCTCCGTGTGCCACCATACACTCTACCCATCCGTCACCTGTGATTGAGAGGTGCTGTCTGGGGCCCCACTGTCACATCCCTCCAACTCTGGCAACTGTGATCTTTTTTTCACCTCTTTTCATGGGTGTGTTAGTTGGGGTTGGGAGGGACTGTGGGAGGAGGGGTGAACTTCTAAACACACAATGTTGCAAATTGAAAATTCATTTAATTTATCATTTAGCCTTTTGTCTCTACCCATTTTCAAAAAACCAGAGTGACTCAGTGAACATTGTAATGTAATCAGGGGAAGAACTAAATGGATTCCCCCGGATTCTAGAAACCCTTCCTCCAGCCTCTTAACAGGTACCTGTGGCATAAGAAGGTTTTGGCGGACTCAGGTGGGGGTGAGCTAGGAAGGGGTAAAGACCAATTTGTAGGTAATTGAAAGCTGATTAATACAATTAGAGCATTCCCCTTTGTTCAGCCTTGGCTTAGCGTTCAGATCTCATACGCACCCTGATTAGAGGCCAACACTTAGTCTCCTGCAGTGTTTTGCATATAAAGGTGCTCAGGAAATGTTTGCTGGTTGAAAGAGAAATTTGCAAAGAAATGTCCTTGCTCTGATCGCTTTAGAACCTTTTCCCAGCAGGTGCTTTTGATTTCCCTGGAGTTTTATAGCAGGCAACCCCGGCTGGGACCAAAGTGCCCATGAGACAGCGTCTGTGTTCCCTCCGCCTGGCCCCCCTCTCCTGCTTATTGATTGACAGGCAGAGGGAATTGTGAAAAAGGAAAGTGACTCCCCAAGTAATACTGAAACCATCTCCAGCTCACAGAGAGTCAGGTAACTAGCTGTGCCAGCCGAGCCCAGCATCCTTGGCACCTGCCTGCCGGGAGGGTGGCCTGTGCTTGCTGCAAGCTGCCATCTGCTTCTCCACGCTGGTTCTCTCCTGGTCCCGCTGTTACTTGCAGTTTGGATTTTTGCTGCAAACAGCTTTGCTGGAGGGCCCCCTCCGCAGGCCCGTGAGTGCGCTCTGGAGTGGGTGGCTGGCGCTGGGGCGGATGGCTGCCTGAGCACCCTGCCATCTGCGCCTGGCTCACTCTGGGCTGCTGTCGCGGCGTCCCCGGGGGACCCGGATGGTCACACTTCCTCAGTGTGTTGGTTGCCTCCCACGCCGCTGTGGCTCTGCCAAGGAGACCCGCTATCCGTGCTGCCTCCCAGCCTCCCACACACGTACAGGTGGCAGAAGGAGGAGGCTCCTGACGCCCAGCAACCCTCAGAGCACTCTGCCTAGTGTGGACCCTCCGATGCTCCCTCTCCTGGATACTGAACCTCCCACCCCATTCCCCACCCTTTATTTGGGGTGCCTACCCGAGTGTCTGCACTGGAGAAAGAGTTTTTCTCTGTGATGTGCTGGCCAACCCAAGAGGGGCCTGACGCCATCGGCACACTGCTTTAGTCCTCCGAGCTAATTGCCTGTACCATGCGCACCAAAGCAGCCCAATTATTGATAGTGGGCATCAGCTGAGTGCCAGCTAGAGCCCAGCAGTGAACATCTCTCATCCTCACAGGAACACAGTGATATACACAGAAGGAGCTGTTGTTCCCTGTGACAGATGCAGAAACTGAGGCTCAGAGAAGGGAGGCCACTAACCCGAACATCAGAGAGTAATTGATGAAGCCAGAAGTTGAAACCAGATGTACCTTCCTGCAAACACTGGGCAACGACTTATTTTCTGTTCTTCCTTCATTCATCCAATATTCCAGTATCCGTCAGGTATTAGCAATAGGCTAGGCACTGTGTTAGGCCCTTGGAAAACAGCAATAAGCAAAACACCCCAATATTCCTGCCTAGGGCTTATGTTCTGATAAGAGGCCAGGGATAAAGGGTAAGAATCAGACAGTAAAACGTGAGCAAATTATACAGCCTGCTGGATGGAAACAAACAAAAAAAAAAGTAGCACCGGGGTCAGGAGTATTGGGCATGGGAGGGAGGGAGGTGGTCATGTTAAAGTCACACTCATCAGGGTGGCTGTTATAGAAAAGCAGAAACTACCAAGTGTTGGTGAGACTGTGGAGAGGTCAGAACCCTGTGCGCTGAGGGTCAGGGTGTGAAATGGTGCAGCACTGTGGACAGCAGCATGGCGGTGGCTGGTTCCTCAAAAAATTAGGTGGAATTACCCAGTCTCCAGGATCTCTACCTCGGGGCATCTCTGCAAAGGAATTGAAAGCAGGGACTCGAACAGATACTGATACACATGTGTTCATAGCAGCATTATTCACAATAGCCCAAACATGGAAGCAACCCAAGTGTCTATCATCAAATGAATGGATAAACAAAATGTGGTACATACATAATATTATTCATATTATTTGGCCTCAAAAAGAAATGATATTCTGACATATGCTGCTGCCTGGATGAACCTCGAGGACATTGTGCTGAGTGAAATAAGCCATTTATAAAAGGACAAATACCATAGGATGCCACTCAGATGAGATGCCTAGAGCATCAGTCAGATTCATAGGGTCGGGAAGTAGGATGGCGGGTGCCGGGGGCGGGGAGGTAGTGTTCAGTGGTGCAGAGTCGCAGTCTGGGAAGATGAAGAAGTTCAGGAGGTGCCTGAACTGTGTACCAAAAAACGGTTAGACTGGCAGATTCTATGTGCTGTATGTTTTAACCACGGTTAAGAGAAAAATATAAACTACATTAGCCCGGATGGGCCTCTTTGAGAAGGTTCAGTTCCGGCAAAGACTTGAGGCGGGCTGGGCAAGGGGGACGGTCAGCCTGACGTATCCGTAGAGCTCGGGGCTCCCCACCTTCTAGGTGCCGAGCCCTGGGCTTCCCTGAGGCGAGTGCTGGGAGTGGTAGCAGAAGGCTTTTTGGGGTTGACATGGCCCACAGCTCCTAGCGTTTGGCTCTGTCACTCTACCAGCATCCCCCAGATACTCAGTCACATTAGCTATGCTCAGAGGTTGGTGGTGTTGGGAACACTCTAGTCTGCGGGCCAGTCTTGACCACAGCAAGGTGCAGGGTCCCTCTCTGTCTCCATGGGGCAGCTGATGTGATACTGTCCTGATGCAGCCCCCACCGGCCCCTCTGTGCCTGTCTGTGGGGCACGCCACATCCTGCTGCGGTACCCTCCCATGCATGCCCCTGGGGAAGGGAGTATAAAGCAGGGGGAAGCATCTGAATTTGAATAAAAATTGGATCCAACTTTCCTGCCCATTTTTTAGATGCCAAGTGACATTGGCTGGCACAGTTGGGCCCCTCCCCCTAGCCAGCTGTCTCACAGATGGAGACTGGGGAATTGAGGGTGGTTCCATCCTTCAGGAAGTATTTATTAAGCTCCTAGGTGGTGCTGAGCTCTGGAACAACACACCCATCCCCTCTCCTATGCACATCCTACTGAGCTGCCAGAAATTTCATCGGATAAGGAAGGGAAACAGGAAGAACTGGCCTTTGCGTGAGATCCTTCTGCAGGCTGGGCACAAGACTCAGTGAGATGGGCATTAATGTCCTATTTTCTAGCTAAATGGAAACTCCTGGACCTTCAGTGACAAGTCCATGGTGGCACTTCCAGGACATGCAGAGCTGGCATGTGAACCTGGGCTATCCAACAGGCTCTTTCCTCTAGACCAGCTTCCGCCTCATGATTTCTACCACACCAGTGACCCCCACCTCAGCGATAAGTCCACAGACCTCCCGCTCCAGGACTGACCTGCAGGTTGGAGGAAGGACAGATGAACAGAGGTGGTCCTTCAGCCTCATCTTCCCCCAGTGATTCCCAACTCTGGAGATTCCAGGTCCCTGCGGCCTCTTGCCCTGACTTTATAAGTCTTTATGTCACAGAGTTGGTCAATGCACCCACAACTAACACCCAGCCTGGCCCTGACCCTTATCTAACTATTTGCATCTCTGACTCTTGCTTTGGGTCTCAGGACTTGGTTAACCCTCTGACCCTTGAACTTCTGCCTGTGCTCCTGACACTGCATCAGCTTGAGGTCAGTGTCATGGTCATGGTCATGGGCTAGCTCCCAGTACTCCCTGTTTGCAAAAGAAATGACAAAGCCTCTTCTGTAGGAGTCTCAGCTGGTACCTCTTCCTGTTGCAGTTGGCACCACGTGAGCTCCTTCTCAGCTTCATCTCCCGTGCATGCCCTTCAACCCAGCCAGTGGGGCACACTTGCTCTCCAGGAAACATGCCAGAAATACATGTTGCAGCATTTCTTGTAATAGCAAAAAATCTGGAAACAACCGAATGCCCTTTTACAGGAGAATGGATAGATTGATTCTGGTAATGAAAAACTATATAGCAGAGAAAACAGACAGCTAAGCTCACCAAAGGTTGATTCAGAAAGACAATAAGCAAAAAATAGCAAGTTTCCAAAGAATGAACAATGACTCAAAAACATGACATTCAAAAAACAGGTAATAAGGAATAAGGAATGCTTTCTTAATTTAGAAATGCATTCACTGGAGTAACTTTGTTTTGGTTTGGTATTGGGGAGTGAACCCAGGGGCATATTACCACTAAGCCACATCCCTAGCCCTTTTTATATTTTATTTTGAGGCAGGGTTTCACTAAGTTGATTAGGGCCTTGCTAAGTTGCTGAGGCTGGCCTCAAACTTGCAGTCCTCTTGCCTCAGCCTCCCAAGTGACTAGGATTACAGGCCTGTACCACCAAACCTGAATGGAGTTTTTTGTCTTGTCTTGTCTTGTTTTTTTAATTGAAAATGAAAAGCAAGAGATTGCTTACCACAGAATTCCAGATACTGCTTACCTTTGGAAGGGAGGGTGGGCTTGCGGGGTCTTCTCAGATCCTCTAATATTTGGTTTCTTGATGAGTTTACAGGTGTTAACTCGAATATGATTCTTTGCAATGTGCTATGTGTGAAATGTTTTCATACGTATGCTAGATTTCACAGGCACAAACCCAAAAGATACAGGAGATCACAAAAATCAGACAATAATAAGCTCAAATCAGTGATATGGAGGAAATCCTGTAAGGTCTCCCAGATTGCTGGGAGCTGGGGGAATAAAAAAACTGAACTAGATTAGGGAAGGCTGAACGTGGAGAGCAGAGAAGACCATGCAACCTCAGAATTAGAGGTTTTCCCGAGGAGGGACCGAGACTGGATTGGAAATGAAGCAATAATCGAATGCGTGAATGAGGAAAGCGTCCTTGAGCGGAAGCCCCCCTGCTCCCCTGCCCAGGAGGGGTCAGCTCAGAAACGGTCTCACTTTGGCTTTGGAACATATTTCTGAGACTGTGTTTAAACATAGACATATTTGTTGTTCTGGGAATTGAATCAAAATCATGAAGCTCCTCTGTAAAGACCTGGCTGGGTGTAATTGGCCTGTCCAATTTTCTGCTTCCAGCCTCTATTCATTTCCTGTGTGCAGCCCGCTCCATCGGGGGACAGAGCTTGGCTTCCCCACCAAACCTCACCAAAACAGGTTCTCTCAGACCTGTGTGGGAACAGGGAATTCACAAAGATTTCATGCTGCTCAGGAATTAAGGGTTAAGGGGAAGTGTTTGCAAAATGTTGACAGTGCAAATAATTAAGAACAGTGGCTCAGAGTCTTTCGACTCCTTGGATTTGCCAAACTTGCAAGACCATCAGGACAAAGGGAGGAGATGTCACTGGGGGCTGGAGGGAGAAGATAAGCGTCCGTTTTTAGTGATTTGTGGGAACCTTTCCACACCCCAGAGAATGTGGGAGATGCAAGGACTGAGGTTTCCACCACAGGACACAGACCCCAAGGGTGGGCTACGAGGAGCGGGTGAGGCTAGGCTCTGAGCTTAGCAAGCCTGCCCCAGGGCCTCTCCCTAATCCAGGGTGCACAGACCCCTGGCCGTCTTGGGGAGCCAGCGAGGGAGGCTCCTCCCGTGGTGCTTGCAAACGCTCCTCACCAGTAACTGTGGTGATTGTGCAGAAACCTCACCAGAGCAGCCCCTCGCCAGGGGTTAATGGAAGCCAAAGCATTTCCTCTGGTTCTGAAATGATCCAGCCAAGGTGTTTAAATTATCTGTCAAGAAAACAGATAGCACCCTCATCATATTTTCTCTCACTGCATTTTTTCCTTTCCGCTGTGCTGGCGATTGCCTGCCTCCCAGACTGACCTGGTTGCTCAAAAACCTCACTTGAAATGAAGAGGAAACTCGGAAAACCTGCGCTCCACTGGGCTGGGCAGGAAGAAAGGGCGGCTGTGTGAGCGCTGTGCCTTTGCTGGGGCTGGATCTCCAGCCTGCCTTCTGTTCTGGGGAGGTCTGGGACCTTGCACAGAGCCTTGGCGAACCCAGACGGGAGCCAGCCAGCCTCTAGCAAGACCCAGAGGCAGGCGACTCTCCAGGCAGAATGAATTTGTTCACTGCTGTGAGGCGGGTGTGCTCTGGCTCACACACACAAACAAATCTGTGAGTTGGTTTTGGTTTTGGTATGGGGCATTAAACTCAGGGGTGTTCTACCACTGAGCCACATCCTCATCCCTTTTTATTTTTATTTTTGCTAAGGCTGGCCTCGAACTTGCTATCCTCCTGCCTCAGCCTCCCCAGTTGCTAGGATTACAGGTGTGTGCCTCCAAGCCCAGCTCTCCAGGGGATTTGAAAGTGTTATCCTGGGACTTGGAGTATAGCTCAGTGGTAGAGCATGTTTGAGTCCCACTACTGTAATTTTTTAAAAATTCTTTAAAATACAAATATGCTAATGCTTCAGGGGGAGGGATGTCTCAACTTCGATTAGGAGATAACACTTTAGGCAGGATCAGAACCGGATTGTTGTCTGGGCCAGAAGAAGGGAGCAGGAGACCCGGGCCTTGACAGCTTTACCCAGCAAGTCTGACACTTCTCAACCACCTCTTCCGAGGGCTCCAGATGGCTGGCTTTGCTGAACGTGGCCAGCGGAATGTATGCAGTGGCTCTCCCTGGGGTGGGGTGGATGTGAGCTACACCAACCCAGACCACGACCACGCTCCCAGGCAGGAGAGAAAAACAGCCGTTTGTGGACTTAGGCCGGGGGCCACGTGTGGTTTTAGTTTCCTAGTTCAACCTTTTTTTTTTTTTTTTTTTGGGGGGGGGGTGCTGGGGATCGAACCCAGGGCCTTGTGCTTACAAGGCAAGCACTCTACCAACTGAGTTATCTCCCCAGCCCCCACCTAGCTCAATCTTAACACATAGGAGGAGCTTAATAGATGATATTTGAATGAATTAATAAACTCCCCCTTCAGAGTTGTTCATCTTCCAGGGAAGCAAACAAAAAAAAAGATAATTACTCTAAACTTAATCCCTGCCAAAAGAAAAAAGGTAACAAAAATTGCAAACAAAACAGAAGGAAGGAATCAAGGAAAACAGGGAGGGGGAAGGAAAAGAGAAGGCAAGAAAACTGAGAAAATTAAATATGTCCAACGGTCTTTTTCTTTTTTCTTTTGAATTATTTATTTTTTTTATTTTTTACAGACTGCATGTTGACTCTTTGTACACGAATGGGGGACATCATTTCGTTTCTATGGTTGTGCACGATGTAGATTCATACCATTCTTGTAATCAATCATACATGGACATAGAGCAATGAAGTCTGTCTCATTCCTCCATCTTCACACCCCCTCCCTCTCATTTCCCTCTACGTAATCTAAAGTTCCTCCATTCTTCTCTCACCCCCATCCCTCCACCCCCATTTTGTATCATCAGCCACTTTTTCTTAGTTTTAATTTTACTAGTTGTCTTAGATATATACATGCATGTATGTAACTTTTTGAATAGTCAAAGCAATGTTTGTCTAATTACTTCCATTATAATAGAAAAAAATATTAAACTCCCTTACTAGGAGGAATCCAATGCTTTTATTTCCAACCAGTTGATTGTCATTGAGATAATCTGAAATTCTGGATCAGATTACTCACTTTTTTAATTAAATTTTTTTGTAGTTGTAGATGGACAGCATGACTTCACTTATTTATTTTTATGTGATGCTGAGGATCGAACCCAGTGCCTCACACATGCTAGGCAAGGGCTCTACCACTGAGCTACAGCCCCAGTCCCAGATTATTGTTAACTTTAACTCTGTCCTTTTAACATAATTTCACATTTTTATGTTTTGTAGCTATATTTTCATTAGTTATTTGGACTGAATTCTGCCTTCGTCATGAATTTTTCTGCTCCCGTGAGTGCCCCCTGGCTGAGCTGTTTAGTTCTTCTATTGGCCAACTGACCTGTTATACCTTTGAGCAGTGTTTTAGGGGACGTGGATGCCTCTCTGAGTTGTCTTTTTGCCCATGGAGTCACAGTACCCGTTAGAGATCAGTCTCAGCCATTCTCTGGATGACAGAGGCAGGTGGAACTACCACCCTAGGCTCTTGGAAGAGTAGATACCAGTCTCTTTCCTGTGCTGCTGCTGTGGTTATAGACCTGTGACCTGCTTTGTACCCTTTCTCAGAAAAACTGAACAAATGTACTACCCATTGCACAGTAGTCATACCCAGGATGAATTGAGTCTCCATCCAACTTAAATGAGTCTGGAGGCTTGTGGGGCAGCAGGTAATCCAGCAGTTAGTCAGAACTTGGGGGTAAGATGGTTCCAATCTGGTTTGAGTGACAACATTTCTAGCAGAAAACAGTACTAGAGGGCTAGGGTTGTATCTCAGTAGAAGAGTCCTTCCCTAGCATGCATGAGGCACTGTGTTTGATCCTCAGGACCACATAAAAGTAAATAAAGGTCCATCCATAACTAAAAAAAAACAGAACTAGAAACAAAGATGCCTTTCAACAGATGAGTGGATAAAGAAGCTGTGGTGTATATATACAATGGAATATTATTCAGCCATAAAGAAGAAGAATATTATGGTATTTGCAGATAAATGGATGAAATTGAAGAATATCATGCTAAGAAAAATAAGCCAATCCCAAAAAATCAAAAGCCAAATGTTTTCCCTGATAAGCGGATGATGATACATAATGGGGGTGAGGGGTGGTGGGTAAGAGAAGAATGGAGGAATTTTAGATTATGTAGAGGGAAATGAGAGGGAGGAAGGGGTGGGGGTATGAAAGATGGTGGAATGAGACAGACATCATTACCCTATGTCCATGTATGATTACACGAATGGTATGAATCTACATCATGACCAACCATAGAAATGAAAAGTTGTACCCCATTTGTGTACAATGAATCAAAATGCAGTCTGTAAAAATAAAAAAAAAATTTTAAACCTAAGAGATAAGTATTTAGGAAAGAATGGACTACTCAAACATATTTAAAAGATGTCAAAAAGTAATAAATGATCATAGAGATTAAAACATAAAAAACAAACATGTATGTTGCATTAGTACATCTCACATTGACTTGCTTTCAGTATTTCCATGGGCCCAAGGCTCTTACAGAGTCCTATATTAGTTAGTTTTCTGTTACTATAACAAATACCCTAGATACTCAATTTATGAAGAGAAAAGGTTTATTTTGACTAATCATTTTGGAGGTTCCAGTCCAGGATCAGGCAGACCTGTTGCTTTTTGGCTTCTGGTTGAGAAGAGGGTCAGCACATATGGCAGGAGTGTGTGACCAAGAAAAACTGCTCATCTTGAGGCTGGGAAGTGAAAGGGGGAAAGAAAAAAGGATTGGAAGTCCAACTGTCCCCTTCAAGGACACTCCCCCAGGACTTGACAACCTCCCACAAAGCCCCACCTCTTAAAGGTCTCACCACCTCTCAATAGCATCACAGGCAAAGGACCAAGCCTCTGGGGACATTCAGGTCCTACAGCAAGCCCAGTTTCTTGCCTTGGGTATAATCATAGCTCCTCATACTCAGCCTGTCACCTCAGAAACCTGGTCACAGGGCACTGTCCAACAGCCTTGGAGAGCAAGATTGCTTTGACCAACTGCGTGGGGCCCCAGGCCCTTCCTGTTTTCTACCAGATCCAGCTTTGCCCATCTTCATGCAGTAAAGGCTTGGTTCCTGCTGCCAAGATTCTGACTCCTGGAGGGTAGGTGGGTACAGTGACATGCCAGGGGGACTTGACTTTGTTCAGGGACAGAAATGTCAACATTATGAACTCATGCTAATGTTTTCAAACTAACCATAGCTTCACTAAGTCTTTTCCCATCTTACTCCTCTAAAAAAAGAGAAAAAAAAAAAAAAATATATATATATATATATATATATATCTATGCTTTTCTTTCCTCTCCTGAGCTCGCAGCTCTTCTCCCTAAAGCCACATCCAGATTCAATATGCCAGCCAGAGACTGTTCCAACTCCCCACGTGTCGACCTGCCATGTGGCCCAAGGATTGAATAACATCAACATTCAATTACCAATCTGGTATATTTTAATTTTAATCAAAGTAATGCATGTGATTTAAGAAAAAAAAAATCAAATTGTTGGGGAAAGCATCTGCTGGTGAAGGCAGTCGCCCGCAGCTCCTCCCTCGCCGTCCATCACCATCAAACGTGCGTGTTTGTCCCCATGCTGGTTTCTGGTGCCTTTCTTGCTCCTCTTGACCCGTCGGCTCGCGCTGGGAAAGGTGAACAGCCGGCTAGCTAGCTTGGACTACCTGCTCCCTCCCTCCCTCCTAATTTTTGATGACTTTATTATTCTTAGCACTTCGGGTAAATGTATCACTTTACATAACGTTTTCCTCTTTCTTCTCCCAAAGGCCTTAGCATGCACACTCGGCTCCTTCCAGGTGACTTGTGGGTACCAAGGTCCCTCTTCTTCCCTCCCGCACACCCACCTCCTCCTTTTCTAGATTATATCTTTCCTAGGAGATTGCCGGAATTCCGCATTTAGATTCTGATCTTTAGCAGTTAATTAATCCTTCCATGCTTGGTGATGTGTGCCCAGGTCTTCGTTTATAAGGGTGATTGAGCGATGACAATAAAAGGCTAAGGCCATGGAAAGGATTCAGGGCCTACAGCTCCCAGGAGGAGGGGCTCAGCACACCAGGCAGGACCACAGGGAAGCAGAGTGTCGCTCAGGAGGCAAAGGAGCCAGGATGGGGCACAGCATGATCAGGGTTTCTGCAGGAAAGGCTGGGCAGGGGCGGCTGGAGGCCAGCTAGTTTGAATGACTCTGGCAGCCTTTGGGGTGTCAAGTCTGTCCCTGCTTGTGTGGCACCTGGCCCTACGTTGATTGAGGGCAGGGGAAATACTGGCTTTGTGTGAAAGTTAGACAAAGGAAATGGTTGGGGGTGTGGACTCAGGATTAGTTGGATAATCTTATTTTTAGATGCCATTAAATTTTTCCATTAATTTGGTCCTGTGGTTAATGGTTGCCAAGTAGACAAATACAGAATCTAAGAAAACAGAATATTTTATCTCTAGTTAGTCCTAAGAGTTAAAGATCAGTGAGTAGTATTTAATAGAGTAAAACTCTATATGGTTTTATAACAAGGTTAGGTAAGCAGGCTCTGTCTAGCTGGACTGCCTGTGTTCTGATTTTTGTTCCATTCCTTGCTATTTGAGTTACTTGTTCTTTCTACCTGGTTTCATCGTCTGTAAAATAGAGATAATAAAAATATCTACTACTTAGGACTTTTGTGAAAGTTAAATAATTTGTGGATAAAATTCCTAGAATGGTACCTGGCATGTGCAAAGTACTCAATAATTATTAGGGAGTTAAATTTTTTAATTTATTTTATTAAATTTAAGTTAAATATCTCAAGGTCCAATGGTATGTAAGAATTTCATTTTGGTTAACTACCTTAACCTCTGGACCACCCAAAGGAAAATATTCCTACTATCATGATCAAATAGATTCCTTTTTAGCTCTTAATTTCTTAAAATTATGTCACATTTTTATTTACCTGATATTTGGACCATGGTATTCTTGGGTAACTTTTAGTTTTTTCTGGAGTTTTTATTGACATTGTTTTCTTGTTCACAAAAGAATAGAATAATGAAACTTTATATCTTTTGTCATGCAGCTCCTAAATATTACTTTTTTAAAAAATATATTTTTTAGTTGTTGATGGACCTTTTATTTCAGTTATTTACTTACTTATATGCAGAGCTGAGAATCGAACCTAGTGCCTCATGCATGCTAGGCAAGCACTCTACCACTGAGCCACAATCCCAATTTTTTTAAATGTATTTTTATTGTAAACAAATGGGATACAACTTGTTTCTCTGTTTGTACATGAAGTAGAGGCGTACCATTTGTGTAACCTACATTTACATAGGGTAATGATGTTTGATTCATTCTGTTATTTTTTCTTTCCTCCCCACCCCTCCCACCCCTCTTTTCCCTCTGTACAGTCCCTCCTTCCTTCATTCTTACCTCCCTCCCACCCTCCATTATGTGTCATCATCTGCTTATCAACGAGATCATTCATCCTTTGGTTTTTTTAAGATTGGCTTATCTCACTTAGCATGATATTCTCCAATTTCATTCATTTGCCTGCAAATGCCATAATTTTATTATTCTTTATGGCTGAGTAATATTCCATTTTATATATATACCACAGTTTCTTTATCCATTCATCAATTGAAGGACATCTAGGTTGGTTCCACACTCTGGCTATTGTGAATTGAGCAGCTATGAACATCGATGTGGCTGTATCTCTGTAGTATGCTGATTTTAGTCCTTCGGGTATAGGCCAAGGAGTGGGATAGCTGGGTCAAATGGTGTTTCCATTCCAAGCTTTTCTGAGGAATCTCCATACTGCTTTCCAGAGTGGCTGCATTAATTTGCAGCCCCACCAGCAATGTATGAGTGTTCCTTTCTCCCCACATCCTCGCCAACACCTATTGTTGCTTGTGTTCTTGATAATCGCCCAGCCGTCAGTTTTATTCTTGACTGTGTGCAGCCTTCTCTTCTCCTGTGAGAATCCCTCCAGATCCCAGCTCTATCCTGGACCTCTAAGAAAACTGTCTTCATGGAAAGTCCCGCTGAAGGAATATCCCTTTGTCTTCTTAAGTTGGAGACTCTGTTTTCAGGATCCTGTCTTCCTCTTTATTGTTTTCCACCTGTATTGATCTGGAACCCATCCTTAAGTAACTTCTTGAAAAGGGTACAAGGGAGACGTGGCATTCTTGTGAGTTTTAAAATGTCGATTCTGCCTTCACATTGAGTTTGGCAGAATTCTAGATGCAGCATCTTTTAGCATGCAGTATTGCCAATGATTAAGTCTGAGGTCATTCTGATTTTGGTTTCCTTGTAGAAAACCTTTTTTTTTTTCCTTCTTTTTTGGAAGTTTCTAGAATTTTTCACATTTTTGGGGGTGGGAGCGGTGCTGGGGATTGAACCCAGGGCCCTGTGCTTGCAAGGCCAGCACTCTACCCACTGAGCTATATTCCCGGCCCAATTTTTCACATTTTTAACTAAGTGATTTTGTTGTTATGTGTCTATTGCTCTTGGTTGGACATGTGTGTGGCAAGGGCCTCGCACAGAGGTTCGCACATCTCCAGCCTACATGGCTTTCTAAATTTTCATTTTTCTTGCCTTAGAATCAGTAAAACATTTTGTGAAGACTTGTCCTCCTTTCAGCCCCAGGAATTTCTTTTTCCTGTTGCTCTCTCAATTCTTTTTATTAGGAATTGAACCCCTCAAATTGAGCCTCTTTGTCACTTATCATTTCTTTCACATTTTTCTGTTGTTTGGTCTTTGTGCTCTACATTCCCAATTTTCTCATTTTTAATTTCCAGTCTTTATTTTGCATTTACATTTCTGCATTATATTTTTCATTCCTTTCCTTATTCTCCAACTGTTCCTTTTTCATAGCATAAGAACAACTTTCTTATTTGGTGAATAAGCCTTTTTAAATCCCTGAACTTTGACTATCCTACTTCACTCAGCTAATTAGCAACATATCTGATACTTTTTCTAAAAGTGGTAAAACATGATGGATGGTGCAAAAACTTAAATGACTTAGAAGGACCATTCCTTCTTTGATCATGGCTCTGCAGTTTGAGCTGGGCTGAGCAGGGTGGTTCTCTTGCTGACCTCTCCTGGAGTCCTTAGCAGCTGTAGCCCTCAGACAGCTCAACTCAGGAAGGTCCAGGGGGACCTTCTGCAGCTGCTGGTGGCTGGGGTGTCTTAGATCACCTCCATGTGGCTTCTTATTCCTTTGTACACTTGACTAGGCACTGTGACACATTGGTGGCAGTGTTCTAAGACGTTCTGGAGGATGTATCAGAAGTCACATGCTACCTCTACCATATCCTATTGTCAAAGCTAGTCATAAGACTAGACCAGATTACAGGGGTGGGAAATAGACTCCACTTCTTGAAGAGTAGAGAATACAATAATTTGGGGCCATTGTTTCATCTACTATAACCCCCTAGGCACTTCCTCTGTATTAGTTAGCTGGAGTTGCTGTAACAAAATACCACAGGCTGAGTAACTTAGACAATAAGAATTTCTCTTTGTTGTTTTTTGTTAGTTTGTTTTGTGGTGCTAGTGCTCAAATGCAGGGCCTCACTCATGCTAGGTAAATGCTCTACCACTGAGCTACACACCCCCAACCCAGAAACTTCTTTCTCACATTTCTAGAAAGCAAGAAGTCCAAGCTCAAGGCTGAGTTCATCCCACGATGAGGGCCTTCTTTCTGGCTTGCAGATGGCTGCCTTCTTGTTGTGTCCTCACCTGGCAGAGAAAAAGATACAGGTAGCAAGCTCTCCCCAGGTCTCTTCTAAGGACACCACCAATCTCTAATGAAGACCCTATCCTCATCACCTCTTCTAAACCAAATACTCTCCCCAAGGCCCACCTCCACACACCATCACATTGAGGGCTAGGGCCTTAGCATAAAAAGTTAGGAGAGACACCGTATAGTCCCTAACACACTGTAAGAGCCTGTGAATCTCCTAAGTGACCTCAGTTATTTAAAGTCTTGAAATATGAACATCACACCTCTCTGCCATCAGCTGCCATATTTGTTGGTTACCTACTGTGTGCTGGCATGTGCTGGGTGCCCTGGGTGTCTCCTGCCGTTGTGGACCTTTTGATCTAGCAGGAACCAGACACGTCAATAGGCAGTCTTAGCACAGGAAGGTGCACTTGGGGGCACTGCAAGGTTCTGCCTGTGGAAGCTTCTGGATAACAGTGGTTTCCCAATGGCGTAATAGAAGCTTTGGGAAGGGGGATGGAACAGCATCTACAAAGTCCTGAGGGCAGCAGAGAGCTCAGCGTGGTCGAGGGCATGAGAGTAGCTGTGCCTGGATGTTGGGGAGGAGTGGGGACAAGGACCGTGCTGTGCAGTGCAGCTTGCCTGGTAGTCCCGGGAGGCCAGCTCCGTGTGGGTGCGTTTGGGTGATGAGGTCGGGGTTGGGCACCACTGCTTCACCATCGTGGGTTGATCCTTATAGAGACCCTTAAAGTGACCACGGTGTAAAACCCATTTCCCATGCTTTTCAAGGCAGGGTCAACCTGGGACTTGTGAGGCAGACAGAACACGGTCTCCCCGAAGACATGGTCCCACCTTCTGTCCCCTGGAAACCATTCCTTTGCTTGGTCCTCTGTCTGTTCATCTGGAGTGTCAACAACATTGCAGGCTCCTGCTGGCTCCTGGGCATCCAGAGATGATTCAGGCACAACCCTGCCCTTGAAGAGCACACAGCTTCCTAGTCAGGAAGATGGGCGAGCGTGAACTCCAGCCCAGGTGTGACATGCTGTCCCTCTGGCAACACAGCAGAGGGACCCTGATTCTGCACAAGGTGGCTCAGAAGCCTTCCCAGGGGAAGTGTGGCTGCCTATTTGGAGCCCAGATGAAGGGATCACAGGTGATAGGAACAACATGGAAAAGGTCACGGACTGTCGCTGCTCTGACCTGTGCGGCAGAGAGAGTAGTCACCCGAGCCAGTGAAGACGCTTACCTGAGTCATGCCAGGTGTGTGGGAAGCAGCGAGGGGGTCACACACGGAAGTCGTGGAGCAGTGGACAGACAGAGGTCTCGAGGCTCCTCTACCCCACCCTCTCCGTTCCACTAGGCCTCCCCTTCTTCCCAACAGGGCTCTGGCAATTACCACCTTCTCCAGCCACAGCCATTTAGGAAATGCCAGTGATTAGTGATTGTTATCGCGGTAATTAAAATTCCCTGGGAACAGCTTGGCTAATATCCATCAGTATCTGCAGTCAGGTTGGCCGTGAGCTGAAATCGTAATGAAAACCTCGAAGCAGAGCACAAAGCAGTGGTACCAGGGAGCATTAAATGCTGCCAGACACCCCCTGCAAGTGCCATGGTGGCTGTGTGGGTCTTTTCTCATTAAATGGCATTTTCAAGGCTGGCTGCTTTGCTGGCCTTATCACAGCAAACCACGCATGGGGAGCAGAGTAGGGTTTCACTGAAGCGCTGGGCTCCGCCAGAAAGGCAGTGTTTTCCAGTCTGCAGGGCTGGCCCAGGGTGCAGTGGCGAGGGGCTAGTTCCCACGCAGGGTCTTCCTACTCCCTTCTTCTTGGGGAAGGGGCCAGGTGTTGATGCCAGGCAGTGGGTGATGGGGCTGGATGCACCAAGCAGAAGTCACATGATTGACAGTTACTGTTGTGCATTTTGCAGAATGGCAGAGGGCAGCGAGGCAGAAGGTCGGGGTGTGCGTGGCTTGGCATGGGGAGGGTGTCGCTCCGCTGAACTCAGCCCAGCTGGCATCCTCAGTCCTCGCCTCGCCAGGCCTGCTCACCCACGCGGAAGGCGTTTTCCAAATACTGACAGTGTTGTTTTATGCACATCTGCACAGGTGCGTCTCCTGTACTGGGTGATACACCTGTGTGCTCCGAGCCCTCTGACGCAGGGACTTGAGAGCTGCCACTTCTCTCACGAGTCCAGGATGCCAGCCAATCTTGGCAGTCAAGGCCATCAGACCATCCTCCTGGACTTCAGAGAAGAGTCTCAGAGCCCCCACTACAGTGGACTCACAGGAATGAACGATCTGTGGGGACATTGCTCTACTGAGCATAAATAATAAGTGAATTATATTGTATTGATGAAGTTTTTCTAGGTTTGTGGGGTTGAATCCCCCCTCAACAAAGAGCTTGCAATTCAACCTGATACTTTGGGTCCTGTGCTTTTTATCTTGTCTTCCAAAAGCACCTTACTGATCAGTGCTTCTTTTTAGTGGGGGTGGAATGAAGATGGATTGTTATGGCAGAAGTTGAGGCTAAGGCTTGGGGCCTGGAGTCTGCACTATGTCAGGGGAGACAGGAGCAGCTAAGGAGGCTAGGGCAGGAGGGCCTGGGTGCACACAAGTCAGGGAGGGGCCCTGGGACTTGCTCTCCACCAGCACACTCTGCTGGGCCCTTCCTCTGTATCCTTCCTTTAATCTGTAGTCGTCCATTTGGTTCATTCCAAGAACTTGGGTGAAACCCCCAGGCCACTTCCCCAGGATGCCAACAGACTCTGTGCACGTATTCAACAAACTACCCATGGCGCCAGTCATTTAACCAGTTTTTATTGAGTACCTACTATGTGCCAAATATGTGCTAGGAGCTCGAAGATACAGGGAAGAGCAAACAGCCATGACCTTTCCTCCTGGGTGGTAGGGTCTAGCAGGGAGACAGTTAAAAATGGAAGGACCACTAACCCAGCGTGATGGAGCATGCCTGTAATCCCAGCAACCCAGGAGGCTGAAGCAGGGGCATCACAAGTTCAAGGTCAGCCTCAGCAACTTAACAAGACCTGAACTCAGAATAAAACGTAAAAAGGACTGGGGGTGTATAGCTAAGTGGTAGAACACCTCTAGGTTTAATCCCTAGTACTACAAGGAAAAAAAAAAGAAAAAGAAAAAAACCAACCAAAAGGTAGAGGTAACCCAAGTGCCCATGGATGGATGAATGGATCAAGAAGACACTTATCCATCCATAAAATGGAATATTTTTCAGCCTCAAAAAAGAAGTTCTGACAGGTCTACACCGCAGATGAACCTTGAAGACATTATGCTAAGTGAAATAAGCCAATCACGAAAGCAGACACTGTCTGATTCCACTTACATGAGGCAGCCAGAGTAGAGGTAGTCAAGTTCATGGAGACAGAAAGGAGAAGGAAAGTTGCCGGGTACTGAGAGATGGAATTGTTTAATGGCTACAGAGTTTCAGTTTGCAAGATAGAAAGAACTGGAGATTGAATGTACTTAATGCTACCAGACTATACACTGAAAAATGGTTAAGGTGGTCAGTTTTATATATATTTTAACATAATAAGAATTTTAATTTTTTTTTTTTTCCAAAAGAACCATACACACTTGTGAGCAGGACCATGGTCCCATGCTGCAGAGGGCTGAACGCTGTCCTCAAAGCCTCATTGGGCATGGATCGGGTCCTTGTCCCTGTGCTCTCCCATTCTTGAAGATCCATCTTAGGAGTAGCAGGGAGACTCCATTGTCCCTCCTAGGGCACCTAAATCCTGCGACCTTGGGACTGGACAAATGCCTTTCTCCCTAGCCCACCAACCCTGGGAAACTACTCCAAGCAGGGTCCACATACTAGACCCAGGAAACATATGATAAGGTCTCCACCCTGAAGACACTTATGTGTCACACTGGGATGTGACCTTTCTTCCTGGAGCCCAAGCTGCTGATATGCATCCTCATCTAGATGTATTGACATCCCTCGGCCTGCAATCCCACTTCTGGGAATATTACCTAAGGCAATAACCCCTACCATCCAATGACACAGGACCCAAGATGATGGCCATGGCCCTGCTCTTAAGAGTGTA